>NC_086337.1:7696011-8296011 GCF_032445375.1 Bacillus rossius redtenbacheri | reverse complement strand
GTACTGTGGTGGTTTCACTTGGCGCGAAAGCTTGTTCCGGAATTCTGTTTGGATTAAATGGGAAAATTCCACAAGCTTCAAATCCAGCTTTAATATTTTTTGGAATTGTAGACTTCTCCCATACGGGTGAAAACACATAACCAAAGCGCTGCTTGTTGAATACTCGATCCTCATATGTTGTCCAGAATTTCATAAGTTCCTCATCCCAGTAAGCTTCAAATGGGCCAAAAACTGATTTGTCCATCGGCTGGAGCTCGTGGGTGGTGTTACTGGGTAAACATAACAGTGAAACACCCACATTGTCAGCTGCCTCGACTATGGAATAATCTAAGTGACACTTGGCTCCATCCATGATTAGAAGGCATGGTCCTGCAGACTTGTAACGGCTGAAGTGATGCAGCCACTTCACAAATGTTTCAGATGTCATTGAACCCTTCGCTGTCATCTCTACTACACTTCCAGCTGGCAAGTTGTCAGCCCACTCTGGCTTCAAGCGTTGTCCCTTGAAAAGGATCATAGGCGGTATAACATTGCCCAGTGCATTGCCACATGACACAATAGTTACATTTTCACCATGTTCTTTACCACGGAAATGTACTCTCCGAGAGCCTGTCTTGGCAAGTACGAAAGGCTGTCGATGTAAACTGAGACGACAACCTTTCTCATCTACATTGTAAATTCGTTCAGGCATGTGTGCAATATCAAGCTTTGTCATTACATCCTTCAGTGTTCGGAAGTAATCATTCACTATAAACTTATTTAATTTTTGTGCCCGAGCCTCATTAAGATGTTGTGCCTTCCTTCTAGCGATTTCAGGATGTCTCTGGAGAAAACCTTTAAGCCATTTCCTGCCAGCATACCCTTTCATAACTCTGAATTGCTGCTTTATCCTATTTTTTTCGCAAAAGGTGTAAACACATTTCCTTAAGACTTTAACAGTCAAGGGAAAGCCTACATCTGCTAATCGCGTTATTCTAGCAACCAACTGTACTTCTTGCTCACCTGTCAGGACTGTAGGGCGTCCATTTTTCTTTTTGTTCCAAACTTGAGATTTGACATAACCTCCTAATGTTCGGCGCGGTATGTTATATCGCTTACTTGCTCCCAATATACTGATCTTCTTGCTTCTGATCATGGCCAAAGCCTTGTCCAAATCCTCCTTGGACCATTTGCAATATTTTCCACGCAGAGTACTTTTATCCATGGCCTGAAACAATGTTTTAAATACCAGCAGTGAATAATGGAGTTTATAATTATAAAAAGAAACAAGTAAAATATAAGTTCATGAATGTTTTATTAAATAAATACACACTCCAAATATTTATCCAAAATTATGAGTTATTTATATTTTAATAATTTTAAAATACATAAATTAATATCATGTAATTATATTTACCAATGCAAAATGATTTTCAAACCTCTTGACACTTTTTTAGGTATTGAGTAACTGACAGAGGTAAGTTTGTCATACTGTTCCTAAGTTCGCCACATAACATGCTATGGTGGCGAAATTAAGAACACATACACGATTTTCTAAAATAATGAACCATTAAACATTTTTTCATAAATCCACACAACTATTTATTTCATCATAAAGTACACAGAAAACTCTTTTAAAATATATATGGAACTTTAAATTAATTAAAACGATTAATATATCACAAATGGATACTTACAGAACAATTTTTATATCGTGATGGGCATTTTCTACAATATGGCGACTATCGCGACACTGGCAACGGAACTGCCATAGATGTTGTAAAGGTTAAAGCTTTAGAGGTGTAAATATATATGCTTGCTGCCACCTGTTGGCCCACATCAGTACTTTTTTTTTTAGGGCAGGTGGCGAATTTTGGCACACTGGCGAACTTAGGGCAACCTACCTTATGTTACCTGACTTTTTGTGTCTGACTGAATCGCGTTTTATTGTATGGTCTTGTTTGGTAGCCTCTTCTGCCCTGTTGTTCAGAGCATCAAACTTATTTGATACACGAATGGAAAAATCACACGGTAAAGTTGTCTTGCTGAAATTCCGCTTACGCACCACTTGCGACTACAAGCACGGAGAAGGAAGACTCACTGCAGTTTCTTTACCTTTGTCAGACAGATTTAAGCTCAATTTGCAGTACATTTATGACTTCTCGTAGTGAACTCACCTCTTCCAGAAGTTGGATGACAAGGACCACCTGCGTTTTCGTAGCACTATCGTCTGAGACAGTTGCACAAATTTGATGCGTTGTGTTGTACTCCCGCGACAGTGATGCCATGTAGTTTTCTTCATCATCCATTTGTATTACACAAGTGGCACACGTGGCACACGTGGCACAGACCCACTCATTTTCTGGAATATTTATTTCCTCTATATTGCTACACTTATTGAAGTGATACCATTTGTCACAGTTTTCACATAGAATACCATTTCTTGCTACTTTAGTACATTTCCCGCATTTGTTATCTCTTAAAACACAGTTTTTTGGCGGTATTAACGAACAAAACTCCCGAGTCGGATGCAGTGACATCATAAATGTTTGGATTGACCCCTAAGAAAGTGAGACAACTTGCGTACCTTTGTGCTAAAATATATGGACTAAAAATGACCCCATCTTGGGCAGAAAAAGAAACAGCAGGAGTGGACTGCTTGTGTGGATTTTTGAAAAGACACCCAGAGCTATCAATAAGACAACCGGAAGCAACTAGCTAAGCCAGGATGACAAGTTTTAACAAGCATAATATGAATGAATTTCACAAGAAACTCTCTGATGTTTACTCACGTCACCCAGCAGGGCTACTTCCTTCAAAAATATGGAACTGTTATGAAACTGGAGCAACTACTGTGCTGAAACCAAATAAAATTGTCGTAGGAAAAGGAGTCAAACAAGTGGGAACAGTCACATCAGCAGAACGTGGTGAACTCGTAACTGTCGCTGCAGCGGCGTTTGCACAGGGAACCTTTATTCCTCCTATGATTATCTTCCCAAGAAATAAATTCAAAGACCACTTCATACGAGATAGACCAGCTGGTTGCATTGGTGCTGCTACAGGATCTGGATGGATGACAGAGGACAGTTTTGTGCAATTTATGAAACATTTTATTGCCTAAACCAAACCGAACAAAGACGATCCACTTCTATTGTTGTTACTATACAACCATTCCTCTCACCTTAGTTTTGCAGTTTTGGATTTGTGTAAAGACAATGGTGTAGTACTCTTGTCATTTCCACCACACTATTCACACCGGCTCCAGCACCTTGACATTAGTGTTTACGGACCATTCATGAAACTCTGTAGCAGGGGAGTCGATTCCCGGCTAAAAATAAATCCAGGAAAAACTCTTCATATCTACGACTTGCCAAGTGTGATTGAAGAAGCATTCATGACATCATTCACACCTTGTAATATTACTTCAGGAATTTTCAGCTGCAGGCATTTCCCCACTGAATGTTGATAAGTTTCAAGACAGTGATTTTGTAGCTTCTTTTGTAACAGATCGTACTCTGCCCGAGGAAGGCATACAAAAAAATATAAGTCAAATAAAGGAAGTGAATGAAGTGTTTTCGGGCAGTGATCACCAACTAGATATCGTCCCTGGGCCCAGCGGTGTCCAAATATCAGACCCTGGAGATTTAACGCAAACATTTTCACCTCAAGCTGTTCGCCCGTATCCTAAAGCAGGGCCACGGCAAGAATGCAGTTGAAATAGGAAAAAAAAGGAAATATGCAATTCTCACAGATACACCAGAGAAAACATTGCTGGAAATGGAAAAAGCCGCAAGAGAGAGTAAGAAGAAAAACAAACAAACAAGTAAAACCTGCCCATCAAAATATCCAAGAAAAAAAGGAAACTTGAATTCAGTGATGATTCTTCGGATAATCATCACATCACACTCACTGTCTGAACTGTGGAGAAATATATAAGAATAATGAAGAATGAGTACAATGTTTAAGGTGCAAAATGTGGTCACATTGGTCCTGTGCTAAAAACAATCCTTTTTATGTGTGTATTGACTGTGCAGATAATGACACAGACGATTTAGAATCTGGAAATTCCGAATTAGATAATGTTTCAATGTGGCCCTTCCAATAGTGCAATATGCCCCGCATGTGGGGCAAATTGCAACATGTGCAAGTGCTTTTTAAATAGATTATGTCAATGATAAATATTTTTTTGCAATCATCATATTATATTGAATACCGTGGGTAAAAAATCATAGTATTCATAGGATGTTAAATTTTTTAAATGTTCATAATACAAAACCAGAAAAAAAATTATAACTAATTTCCTCTATGTATTCAGCAATATTTTTTGTTCTGAACTCTTTCCAAATGAAAAAATATTCATGATGGAAATTTTTTTTTTATTATATAGTTATAGTAATTTGGTTTCTAGTACAATTATTACTTGGTACCTAAAACCGCAGTTTCACTCCGCAACGTCCCACCGACACTTTATTTTCAGTGTTGCGCAAGTCTTCCGCTGCTGTTCTTTCTTAGGATAATACTTTATGGTTATTGCTGAACATTAAACTAAAACGTAGCTTTAAAAACGCACGATCGCAACAGATTTTATTTTGTACAAATACGTTAATTTCTTTCAAACATTAGACTCTTAGCCAGCGTAGCAAAATGCAGTACTGGCAACACCGGCTGGTGTATGTACACTAGCATGTTCGAATTAAATGTGTAGCTTGGCTTAGATTCAGTGCAAAATTATTAATGAGATCCACAAAGAACTGTTATGTATTAAGATTGTGTACCATGTAAACGTACAAAGCATGTCATTGAATTATACGGCATGACTACAATGTTTACACTTATAGAAAATACCTCTAAATTACTGTAGATTACTGTCGTTATAAAAAAACGATATTCGTGATAACCGTAGGATATTAAAAAAAATTAGATAATTTTTGTAAAAATGCTTTCTCGACATTTTCACTATCCAAAATAAATACTAGTTTGTTTATTATTTTCACATAAAATTGTAAATTTAAGTAACAAATTAGTTAATAGTTTTTATTTGGGAAGATTACGATTAATTGTATATTGAGGTCATCCAGCACACAAAAACGATGGTGAGTTAGCTTTTTAAAATAACTTTTCTCTCTCCATTATATTAAACGCAATATGTTGCAATAGAAGCTGCATGTTATATTAAAAATGTTTTTTCTATTAAAATAAATATTAGGCCTATTTCGATGTTTCTCTGGTGCTCAGCCACACTTAAATTGTTGTGTTTTTAAATATTTTGGAAGAGATATGCGTGAGCTACCCTATAGCCGTGTTTGTAATTAGTGTTCATTTCCGTATACAATTAAAAATAATAATAAATGATATAGGTTTAATTAAAACCACTTTATATTGCGATTTTACCACGAAAAGCGAATACCATACCATATCACAACTTAAAACATATAAAGTCCCGTTTTTCTCTTACAAAATATTATAGTATTTAGTCATTTAATGTGCTTTGTAATCGCCTTCAACCCTCTTAGAAGATTTTGGGCGACGTTATAAAAGCGACTAGGCTATAAGGTTATACTTTACTATAAAATTACAACTATGAGAAGGAACCGTTCACTTCAACTTTTGGCATACAGTACTATTTTTTGTGGGCGTTTTGCATCGATATGTATATGCGTTATCAAAATATTGGCTACATACAAACTAGAAAAACATCAATCCAAGCCCAAATTCATGTTGAATTATTGTTATATTGTTCGTCTGTTGTTATATGAACACTTTTAAAATTTACAAGAAATTCATTTATTTTATGAAAAATGTTTTTAGTACTCATAGTGATCTCTGCAGATATTCAGTTAAAATTGGTCATTATAAAAAGTAGGTAATTTTATTTTCAGCCAGTTCCATGTCTTAATAGGAGAAAAATAAGAATAAATTGATCATATTTATAGTTCTTACAGTTCTACGTGACTTTATTCAATCGTTTATACTAGAAAGTATTATTTACATACGCCAGTGAAAGAAAGCACTGTAATATGGCCATGTATGTAAATTGATATCGCGATTACGAGCTAATATAGTTTTATACCACCAACGAACGCCACCTCCCGTCTCTAAAATAATCTTTAAAAAATACTTCATGTTTATCAAGATACGTAAATACAAAGTAGATGATATTTTATTAAAAATTATGAAATTTACTAACGAGCCATAAAAACTGGACCCGAATAATTCTAAATACTCTAGATCCTGATATTGTTCCAGACAAAACTACATTTTTTTGTTTTTACGCTGTGTGGTTGGTAGTGTGAGGATAATTGGTGACCGATTTCAGGAAAAGAGAAGAAATTATATTTAGCCTGGTAGTGAAATCTCTGATAACTTCTATACTCCAGACAGCATTGTTGTAGCTTCCAGTCAGACAGGATTATTTGCTGCCACTATGTCTTGTGTGTAAGAAGTTGAGCCGGAAGCAGCTTGTCGCAGAAGACAAATACCTCAGCCAGATGCAGGTGCGCCTTCAATCCGTTATCGTTGCTAAGTACCCTGCCGGGACAAGACGATGCCTTTCACTCCATCCCCATTCCTTACATATTTTGACCAGCTTTGTTGGGAATGGGAAAGATACCTGGTTGTTCCAACATTACTGAGAATGCAAAGCTCCTCCAACCCCAAATCCCGACTAATTGCACGTGTCTGTTAAACCTATCTTACGTTCCTAAACAACCAAATGTATGTGGCTGGCCACTGATTGTACGTTGCTTCTTAATCGACTGTCATGTAGAACTGCCTTGTAAATACATGTCAGTGCATGCAAAGCATTCGACCCGCCTTCTAAGAAGACTGAAGAGTTCGAGAAATGCTAGTAATCCTTGTTTTTACTTGTGGAAATAATGTAATAAATTTTCTTATTTGTAATTTTGTTGCATTTTCCCTTGAATATTGTAATTCAATATTAAGTTTAAATAGAGAAATATATTTTAACCTAAAATTATCTGCGCCTTACTGGTGGTTAGTGTAGGAATTTTTTTTTGTATTTTATTAGATCTTTTTTTTCCTGATATGACCATTTGCGAATAAGGCAAGGATCGAATACGTGCAGGAATCACTCGAATTAATCAGTAAAATAACAAGCGAATTTTTTGATGATATTTGGTCAAAATTAAAGAATTTCGATCTTACAGTTCATGTCGAGGCAGCTCATAGTGGCTTGCTTTCAGGAGTCTTGAGC
Source organism: Bacillus rossius redtenbacheri (assembly GCF_032445375.1). NCBI lineage: Eukaryota > Metazoa > Arthropoda > Insecta > Phasmatodea > Bacillidae > Bacillus > Bacillus rossius. Next base: position 8,288,819 of record NC_086337.1, on the reverse strand, counting down.
CATGTTTAGGACATATGGTTCTTTCAAATAGAAAAACCTTTTTGGTTTTTAGATTTTAGAATTTTTAGTTTTTTTTTAATAAACAGGAAATTTTCTCTTGAAACGGAAATTTTTCCCTCGAAATATGGAAATTGTAAGGAATTTTGAGTCATTTATAAATAATTCCGATAGCGCACACGCCCAAACATAGCTGAACTCGTACTATCGCTGAATTGGTTTTACTTGTGATGAAAGTTTATTCAAGCAATGATATGGGTAAAATTGTAATTTATATGGTGGCTGCAACCTCTTGCAGACGAAAACAAGTTGGTAGATTCAATATGGCTGCCATGAAATCATACTGGCTGACCAATCTGTTCTGCCATTAGAAGTGGAATGTCTATCTGCTGGATAAAAATGATTCTAACTTAAAACTTAATCAAGCATAATAAATAAAATTGCGAACGAATAATAATCATACAAAAACCACCAAACTCAACATTACCATCTTGCGCAATTCAAACCCTAAGTTTGATAAAAGGATAGGGTTGTTTTTAAATAAAAAACAAAAGCTTCCAATTGAATAAGAAATAGACGTAAGATACTAAAAAAAATTGCATCTGAAGTTACGTATTACTTTTTGTCTTGTAATGACGTGGAAAATGAGGTAGTATGTTTTTAAACATCAAATTTCGGTAACTAAGTAAGATGTAAATAAAATGGTAAGATAATAAATTAAAAATTATAGTTTTACTTATTTGTATGATTCCGTCCTTACGTGGAAGGGGCGACGTTTCATGTAAAGACAAAAATTAATACTTCCGAAATTAATAAATATAAGTATTAGAAATTAAGAATCAACAACAAGCACATAAAGTTAAGCACTAAGCATATGATTTTTTCTTTAGTTTCTTTGCCTTCATTTTTAATGGTGCGAATAGGGAGTAAGTTATGTTTATAATATAGAAAAATTCATATCTCCATAGCAAATACAGCTGGCTGTAAGCAACTTCACATGAATTACTTTATTAAATTATTATCTGGAATACTTTAAACATTTTTCGATATTCTAACTCAAGGGGAGTGCGTGAAACGGGGCACGTTAGTTTTAAAAATAGTCTACTAAATCATATATCAAAGAAAATTAAGATGTTAAAGACGGAGCAAGAATAACTTTCAAATAAGCTATTATGATTTAATATCGGTTTTAACGTTTATCATGTTCCCACATTCTACCACAAAAGGGGTGAAAAACCATTTGAATTTGTTTTTATTATAAAAGTCGTATCCCTAAAGCTAATGAAGCGGAATGTAAGTTATGTGGTATAATTTACAAGCATGCAAAAACTATCAACTCTTTTCTACAAATTACAGAAGTTAACATTTTAAGAGGTTAAATATTTCAATTACTGTTTTAACATAAAAAAATATATTATGATCAAATCCCACAAATTTGTGCTTACGAAAATGAAAAATGACCATACCTTAAGCTACCTAAGTTATTCAACATTCTCCGAATTATCACTTGTCAATCTCAACAGAGGTTAAATATTATTTTAAAAAAGTAATAAATTTATTTAATCTAATAAATAAGCTGGGTTTGGTTTTTTTTCTGGCTAACCAATATTATACATTTACTTAATTCTTAATATTTACATCAGTATCCTAATGGGAAAAGAAGAGATTGGTAAAAATTTGGATATACTGCTTAGTTAATAACAAAAAAACTAAGATTCAACTAATAAGTTCGATAATAAACTTTATACATGTACTCTACATTTAAAAGAAAGATGCGATTGCATCAAATATTCTTAAAAACGGGATGTATTTGTCTAAATGTCAGATCCCTTGATTATTCTAAGCTTAGGTCCAACCATAGAAAAAGAATGTGACATTGTAAAAGATTCGTAAACTTAATTGAAATAGTATAGATGTAAGTTTAATATATATATATATATAATTTTTAATTGACTACCTCATGAAATGACAGGAAGTGTAATTTCATCAAGGTAAAATATATTCTTGATTAGTCTAAAAAATAAGTTTTAAAATACGATAAGGTTAACCGGGGGAAGATGCCACATTTAAGGGGTTTTCCCTTCACAAATTTCGAATTACACTTGACAAAAAATGTAGCAATATGATACCATTTTCGTTTGACATTTGTGTACATCAGAAATGGACGAAAAGTTTCGTAAAAAAATTAATGGAAATAAAAGTTAACGAAATGTTAAAGCCCGTATGAATGGCATGTTTCCCAAATAGTGCGGGTAAGATGCCACTTGATATGGGGGAAAATGCCACCATATTTCAACTAAATAGTGATTAGTAAAATATGATGAGTGCGTTAAAAAAAAATTGTTATATTAGTTTGTAGAGTAAATATAACATACAGAATTACACAAAATAACGCTTGGGTTACAAAACTCCGTTAAAGAACATCATGGCATACCTAACACTTATCACATTGTAAATTGTCTGAACTAAAATCTCCATGCAACCATTTTCCACATGCAACACATTGGATCCAGTCGCACTTCGGACCTTTTTTTTTATAGCATAGAAGTACCCATTACATACTGCACAAAAATCATCACTACCATTGATATAATCTAGTTCACTGTCACTCATACTATCTTGGTAAGTTGCGTTGGGGAGCACGCTTGGTCGCTTTTTCTTTGGTTTGTTGTTTCATCTTGTTTTTTATCTTGATTTCCTTTTGAAGTTGTGATTTCCGCATGTCCCATAGTCTTGCTGGTAAATTCAGCACCACTGCTCTTTGCTTCTTACTACCAGTTGGCTTAGACATACTAAGAACAGGGACAGGCGATATTTCTTCGAAGGGACTCATGCTGCTATCTGTATTTATGGAATGTTTTGACACAACATTGACTGTTTTTGAGCCAATCATCTAATTGTTTTTGAGTTCCAGTCCTAGTGACACTAACTGCTAATTTTCACACCCAAAGACATTTATGACACTTAGGGTGGTATTCTTACACGTCCACATACTCGGCACGCCAACTCGACGCGAGTAAATAACTCGCTATACAGAGAATGTATTCAAGAACAACATCTGAGAGTTCCTTTACTTCGCGGCGTTTGCGAGGTGGAATTTATTTCACGAGTTCTGCGATAGACTATTATACAATCAGTAACAATTTCCTACTGCTAACATCTGTACTCGCTGAAATAAATTTATTTACATATTATTGGTCTGATGTGCTCACACAATATTTGGGAGAAGCATTTTATACGTTGTTCTTATATTTGACTGTTACGAATGTGTATATTTTCAGAAATTCTTTTGCAGACATTGGTGATATCTATCGGCATATTTTGTAACTGTATAAGTAGTAGGAAAATGGCGAAGCTGGCCTAATGCTATTCTTATGGAACTAGGGGCCCAATGCACAGATTCCACTAGAAATCGAGTGGTAACTTCTACTTCATTTAGTGGAGAATTCGAAGTTCACTAAATCTCGTATGTTTGAAATATTTTAGTGGTAGCTGCGCTAGGCTGAACGAAGTAGAGTGTGGAACCTTACTAAATAACGAAGGTAGCCGAGTTTACCCGAACAAGGCCCAAATTTAATGACGTCAAGACATTACGTCACAACCTTGGCCAACAGGAAACAAGTAAGGTTGCGTGGTATTAAAAAATAATAACAAACACTTAATTTTACAAATTTAAACAACAAATTTCATGTATCATGTATTTCAATCTTGAATGGCTGTATGTTTAATTAAAATTATAGAATAACGTGTATAAATGTACATGACATGTGCTGTTTGTGCTTGTTTATATTTTAATAAAGTTCATCTGTGTGATAATTACATAATTTCTTAGTTGGATTTGATTACGATGCCAAACGATTAGTTCTTACTTCTTAGCATTGCAGTGCATCGTAATGTCAATATTTACTTACTATTGCAAACAGTGGTGGTCGAGAAGCTAGAAATATTAATATGGATTAGAAATTGAAGGGGTCGGGACTCGTGTTCAGATATTTTCTCGATAAACGTCATTTTATTCGTAGTTTGGATCAGAAGGGGTATTGGCACCTCTTTCCACTAACCTCTTACATTAGATTCACCCCTGACTACAAATACGTACAGCAAATGGTTTTAAAAATATGGTTCCTTATCGATTCAAATTGATTACTTTATCCTGATGTCATGAACCTGTACTACATATTTATTCTGTGGCATATGATGCTTGCTATTTAATGTTGTATGTCGAAAGATCCTGAACATAATCAAAAATTGTGGTACAACAATGAATTATGATCGTTAATCGAATACGATATATATTTTCCCTTTTATTTAACATTGTTGTATTACAAGTTTGGTAATTATTTTACAAAGGGGCTTTTCCATAAAATAAAAAAAATTAAAATACTTTTTCTTTGCACACTAGTAATGTTCCTATATTTACCCTGCGATTGGTGTTAATGTACTTGTAATAGTTTATGAGATATTGCTATTTAAAGATTACATCATATTAATTATACCTTATGCGCTTGTGCTGGCGGCACCATTATTGTAAAAACCATCATGACTCATTTATATACTACAACCATATGCTACGCAATTTGATTTAAGAGGTTTAGTGACTGGGTAACATGAGGAATTTCAGTATGCTGTTGAAAAATTTCATGCATGTACCGGTGGCTTAAATTATTTATCACGACATCAATGTATGTAACTGAATTTATTACAACAAAATTAATTACACGAATAGTTACGATGCATAATAAATTGTAAAACTAGCTTTAAGAGACTGCATTTAATTTTAGTAAGAACAAAGTTTCTTTTGAAAATGCGACAATAGTACTGATGTTTCAGGTTTTTGAGGTGTGCACAGTTTCGAGCAGGATGCCGAGCTCGTGCCACTATGACGCTAGCAGATGGAGCACCTATTATACCTACACAAAATAGTGTTCCTCATAACCATTCCTCTAGCTCCAAATGTATGAACATACTGATGTTTAAACAAACGCTTAGTCGGAGATCCCGGGTAGAAACTAATTTACCCTTGGTAGCCATTTATCAAGACGAAGTCGAAAGGTATATGTTACTTGTACAACAATTTCACTTTACATACCTACACATGTAAAAACACTTTTATAAAATTGCACAATTTTTTGTTTTCTAACGGTTTAATTTTGTTATGATAGGATACATGCATATTTGTTAACATTTCCAAAGAATTGGATCCATAAACCACAACAAATTTTCTTCATTAAGAGTTATGCATAACTTATAAAGATATGGAATTTGATAATTTAAAATAACTTTACAACTTTACATTTTGTGTGAACAGAAATACGGAGGGTGCAGAACGAACGCCTTTCTCGTCAGTGAGACGAACAATGGTTCGCCGAAGAAGGGAAGCTGTGCCAACAATTCCACCTACAATTCAAGAACTTGTCACATCGTTCAATAACCCGTTAATTATGCAGCACTATGGAAGAACCGTAAATGGACAGTTCTTTCACGGCAGCGTTACCAACGATACAGGAACACTAGTAGCCGTGGTCTTCTTGAATGATGAGATTATAGCAGCTTTAACGGGACACCACGGAGAAATTTGCGAATTGGGAATGGATGGGACTTTCAAAGTAGTTCCTACACTACCACGTGGATTTGTGCAGCTTTTTTCTGTACATGTCATATTCATGAATGCGGTAAGTAATATATTGTGAGGGTGAAATTATTTTATGACCTTTTTTTTTGTTTTGTTCAGAGATGGGGCACGCCCTTATTAAAACTAAACGGGGTTCTCATTTTTTGGTGCGAACATTATTAAAAAAAATTAAAAGTAAACTTTTTGTACATTGGTGTGTTTGCTTAGATTTTAAGAAAGGCCTGTTTCGTTAAAAATTAATATGAATGTTTGTTTTTGTAAAATGTTTGGGGTTCTTCTGTTGTACTGGCATATTTTCCTTGGCATTTTCTTTGGCATGGCACACAGATATAACGCAAAAGGGAAAAATTTCGACTTATAACTTTTATTTCTTAAAAGGTGCAATGTGTGTGATAGACTAGTGAACTTTTCTCATGTCTGTGCATCAAGGCGGACTGGTTCTGAAACAAGGACCAGACGTTGAGAGGGTCGTCAGCCTGCAGAGGAGTGCAGGTGTTCCTAGCTATGTAATTTAGGGGGGCTGGAAGGGATAAAGTAAATGTAACTGAGATACGTCAATGTGAAGGCATAAGTAAATGTACGCCACGCCACCCATAGTCTGCGAGTGTAAGACTTGTGGGTCCGGCGCAACCTGTGTGAAAACTGCAGTTCTTGAGCTGTACATAAGAGAAGGCATTGCAGGAGGTTATGCTACTAGGAGAAGAGAGACTAGACTTATTCGTGTAAAGGTGTTGATAAAATGTTGACGTTTGGCACCTTGGTTAGCTTTCTGGATCTAGATTATGGATAGGCCTAGTGGATAAGCGACGGTTGTGTTGTGACGTGTGGGCTATTGTTAGGTAGTGTAATAAGGGCATGTTAATATCCGTGCCTGAAATTAAAGACCGAAAATCTAAATTACATTATCTTTCTAGGTATGCCAGTTAGTGAACTTCACCTCCTATACCCTACATGCTAGCATAAGGTGTTAGTTTTAAGGTTCATGCGTTCTGCGGAGGTAATCCTGGTGTGTGGTGTTGACCGAGTGACATCGTTCACCTAACTCCATTCCGACCTTGCCAACGTAAGAGCCAGACAAATATACGAAAAATACTCATAGAAAAAACCGAGTATTAGTTTAAACAAATGGAGGTGAGGTTCGAATTTCACTTATATGTCTGAGCCTTATACTATATCCCCAAAACTATTATTGCATTCTTACTTATGATAACCTGCCTGTTACGTGGTTAGGGGCCAATTGCACGGGAAAGTAGACTCACTAAATTAGTCAGTGCTAGGTCAACAGGACCTACTTTTTAGTCATACCCAGCTGGGTCCTCCTGCCTCTAAGAAGAGCTGTCGCTTAACAATGTAGGATACCACACAAAATTGTATTCTATTTAATACATATCTTACACTTACACATTAAGTGAACACACAATTCATTGACTGAAGATAGTTTCCGACCGAGAAAATTTTCAAGAAAAGCATACCTGAATAGTTTTGTATCAACTCAGAAATTGAGCAGAAGTTAGAAGTTTTTAATTTTAATTTAACAAACATTCAACTTAATAATTTCTCTAATTTCATTTTACAGGCTTTCCCTATCATGTTAGCACTAATGTGCTTTCGAACCGAGTCAGCATACGTTGCCGTGCTCCAGCACTTGAAGGAAGCAATTTCACAGTGGAATGTTCGGCGTATTATCATGGACTTTGAAATTGCACTTCGAAGAGCTGTACGAGTAGTCTATGCAGAATCGAGAATAGGTGGATGTTGGTTTCACTATTGCCAGGTAAATACAATTTGAAATACATGGTTTGAAGTTATCAGTGTTTTCAACCAGACTGTCACCAGAGTAACATCTATCCATTTTTCAGTAGACCAATGGAAAAATATGATGCACGCAGAAAAATTATAACCGTGGACTTTGCAAATTAACATTGAAAGAAAGTGACATAACCTCAACTCTGATGAACAGAGTTTTATTATAAGTTGAACTTCTTGTTTTGTTGCACATGATAAACCACATAACCAAAAACATCTAATTAAGTGACTGAATTGGACATTGAAACCAGTTAAATTTATTTACAGCCAAACATTAACCATTTACTTTATAACATTACATGATTCCCGAGGGTGAACGTAAATGAATATGAATGGCATCTTAACCAACTTACCGATTGTCACAACTCTTGTTTGTTCCGCCATTTTATAGATTTTTTTGCGCAAAAGTATCGACACAACTGATGTGTGCAATCATTGAAGTAAGTATGGCTCGTTTATTTTGACGAATAAACATGGGGTTAAAATACGCATACGAATTATTTATGCGCACAAGTTTAACATTTTATAAATAAATGATGCACACAGAAAAACTAAAAAATTAGTGTGATGAATCAAGAAACCAGTGATGTAGGTAAATTCATTTTATTGTTTACAGTTCTACGCCGTAATTACGCATTTGCCATGTGTGTTTTTTTAGTTACCTATTTTAGGTAAATATAGTTTATGGCTATAATTTGTCAATTTTTCGTCATTTACTAAATTTGAAAATTTGATGTAAAAATTCTCGAGTTACTCCAATGTAAAATAATCTGTGGTATCGAGCAATACGATTTGACATCCTTAATTCAAAATTATGCAATATCTGTTAGCAAATGTTTAACATTAACCCCTTACCTTTTTGTTTGGCTGTTTCACTTTACTGTTAGCTGGAGGCATCAACTCTGCCAGCATTATTATGGCCTTCAGATTGTCTGAAATAATAAATTAACAAAATAACAGTTCAGTATGACACTGTAAGTTGTATAATAATGTTCAATACTAAATCCCATCAATTGGAAATTTAATGATAATAATGACAATCTTACCATCAGTGATACCAGCATCGGCAAGCTTTCTGATAATATCAGGTCTTTCTGCCTTGACCATCCCCTGAATACGGGGGGCATAAAACGCTCCAAATCTAGCTAGAAATTTTGATGCATTTTCTTGGCGTAGAGTGCTGAACTCTAGTTCAATCTACAACAATTGAATAAGCAGACAGAGTGCTGTCAATATGGGTCAACAACATATGGAAGTCATGTACATCATTGCTATTAGACTTAGGAACATACTGTGTGTGTCCACTTTGGGAACGAAACAACAAACTAATTAAGTACTAAGTAAATACATATATAGAATTCAAGCTCAGTGAAAAATGTAACTATTAGACTTTCTATACTGTTGCCCTAAATATTAGTATTACCATGAAATATTTGTAAATTAACAACTTAAAGAAAGGTTACTCCATTTTGTAATTATGTAGCGTGGTGAAAAATAGGAGGAATAAAAATTTAATTTTTTTTTGCCTATGTTACCAATAAACTTAAAATTATTTTTTTCCTTTTGATAATTTAATTGTCTTAGTCGTTTGAATTTTGATTTCGGCCACGAGCGGTTTGTGTCACTTGTGTGCGGCGAAGTGGGCTTCAGCTGGGCTGGAAGGAATGTATATCTTGCGTAGTTTGGCCTAAGCGGCGGGACGTGACCGCGTTTCGTCAGTGTGCGCAGCTGACGGCGCGGTTGTGTCTGGGGCCAGGCGCGAAACTCGCGCAGGATTTGTTTTGGTTTCCTTGTGGCGAGCAGCTGATGGCGCGCTTCTCTGTGCGCCAGTGGTAGCAGCACCGTCCGGCGCGCACGGTGTCGCAATCTTGCGGCCAGTTTTCTGACTACGTTGCATCCCGGGGCGGCCCGCGCGCGCGCTGGGAGTTGTTTAGTAAATTTACATTGGTTCTGTAAACTTTACGGGAATTTTCCCGTAAGGGATTTTCCCAGTGGAGGTTTTTAGGCCACCAAATGGTTTACAACAGCGGAGAAATTACTCTTCGAGGTAGTCATGCTGCCCGATCACCCAGTGAATTCTGGTGAGTAAGATGGAAGTCTAACTTCTCAACCAGTCTTGGGTGGCGCAAGCAAGTATGTTTTGGAAACTTATAAATTTTTGAGTAGCTAATTTTTTTTTTGCTAACGTCTCTTAAGAAATTTCTTTTTTTCTTTTTTTTTTTGGTCTTTTCGCCGCTTTTTATCTCATCAGAAATATTTTTTTTTTGTTTGTTTTGCTTAACTTATTATCTCTATTAGGAGTATCCATCGTAGGTGAACAACATTATGTTTTCTCGGCTTTGTTTGGTTGATTTCATTTTAAGACATTACTGTTTGATGAATTCCTTTTCTCGGGACAGTTGAAAGAATACTTGCGGACCTACCCCTGACTGGAATGTACTTGTTAACATGGCGATAACATGGCGCGGTAAAGATGACCTTGATCGTTTGTAAAGTTTGTTTAATTTTTATACTCTGTTGGAATAAGACTTTTAAATCTAACCTCTCGTGTAACTCCGGCTGTGTTTGGTTTAATCCCTTGCCAGGGAATCATTATGTATTTGCTATTTATGAGAAAAAAGGAGAGTTGAAGTTGTTAGCGATCAAATCTGTGTTAGGTTCATAAATTGTAAGATTTTGTCTTGGGTCCGAACCCTCTGGTATTATCTCAAATAAAATACGAGGAATCTAATAAGGTTTAATTAATTTTTTCAATTATCCCGCTCATCGGCCCCTGTATAGGGGTTCGACTTACCTCGTCGGTACCTGTGTGCTCTACCTAACCGAGCTTTGGCTATGTTGTAGTAGGAGCTACGAGACAGGAAGGCATCGGACACACCTCCGGTCCAACCCCGTTCCCCCAGGACGTGACAATATGCGAGACACTAGAATAAGAATTTGGCTAATCATGTGCGCAATTAAAAGTGACCAACTTACCATTTCTCCTTCATAATCAGCCAACCTGGGATATTCGTTCAAAATTTCTGTCACACTTGGATGCTTACTTAAAATCCACTGTCTCCGATTTGGGAAAGTGCTTTTCAGACAATTCACTATCTCTCGCTTGTGAATGTCCTTCGGCACAGTGTGCTTCATCTACATTTTCTGGCACACAAAATAAATACAATTAAAAATAATACTTCACTATCACTCAAAAAATTGTTAAGGAGTGCAAAAGCACCTAACATGTCTCTAAAAGAAATAAAATACATCAAAATGTAGTCATCTGTCATAAATAAAAAATGTAAAAAGCTATAGGATTTCCGCTGAAACATGTTTTTAGCATACCCAGTGCTGCTTGAGACTTCAGAATTAGTCACGGATAGGCCTACAGATAAAAAATTGATGGCGCAACATTAATTTTGTAAGAATCGTTCATCAAATAAATTATGTGGTTTGCTTATATTACATTTATGTGCGACATTTGTTTCAAGAAGGTATGTAAATTATACCTATTTTAGAGACCTTTTAAAACTTTTCCTCGTTAAGAACATTAACAAAGAATAGTTGAAGTTGAATATCTTTTCTTCCAAGTCTTTTGAACCAAGCAGCTCTTCACCACTGCAATGGGCAGATTCTTGACCCCTCCCAAACTTTGCAGAACTTGTGTTTTTGTATTTTATTTTACTAGGTGACAAAAATCTTCTCATTGTCCAGAGTCTGTATTCGATGAATCCAGTATGACACTCAGAGCTGTAAAAATGGTTCTGAAAAAGAATATCTAAACTGTAAATAACTTACAGCATATATTATTACATGTACAAAAGAAGTAAAAAACTATTTCCATTCTCTTACATGGCACTCTTCTGTGCTTACTGTGATATCTCTCAAGCTGGGAAACTCCTTGACTATTGCTTTAGCGAGTTGTTCCTTGGCCTCATCTGGCGGATAACTTAAAAAAAATACATAAATACATATATTAGCACCGAGAAAATATATCATCTGGCATAATTTTAATATGTATGCTGTAAACAACGATACTTACTGTGAATAGTAATGTTTCACAAGCTCCGATACAAGTATGCGGACTAATGTACGCCTCTGTGCTAACTTGAAAAGATCACCTTGCTCCGCAGATGATATCAAACTTTTCCCTTGTGGATGGTGAATGAGTATTTCTGGGGGGGAAAATATGAAATTTAACTAAACATATCGCTAATAATAAAAAGTATACTTCAAGGACAAGTTCAATGCATAGAACTGTTTACAATCTTTACCATATTTAATGGCAAATCTTTATTAAATGAAGAACATAACTTACCAAACATTCAAGCAGAATTTTATAATTAAGAATCTGTAATGTGATAGGTAAGCTGAAACTTACTGAAAATGTCACTGAGCTCCTAGCAACTGGAGATGATTGTTCACATGATGGAAGTGAGTCAAATTTAGCTGTTTTTTTTTTCTTACAGGTGAGGTAACAACACTACAACTTTGTTCAACAAATGAAGGTTTAACAGCAGCAGAACTTCTCTGAAGTTCAATTTCAGCCTAAAACAAAAACAAAAAAATTAGTACTATATAGAAAAAGATGTTTACATAAAAAAAATCTATTTTATCAAAAAGAATATTACATACCTCCATTCTATTTTGCCGTACCACTTTTGAAAGCAGTTTTTGTGGCCCTATTTTCAAGTGCATTTCCTTAATGTCGCTCTCGGTAAGTTCCACAAATGCAGCACCACAGACTTCTTGTTCTGGAAAAAATAAAGTAGCTGCATGTATCACAGCTTGCTGTATCTTTTAAAGTATTAGTTTAATAAAAATAATAGCAATATTTTTGCTAGTTAAACTGTCATTTATGGAAATGATTTTGAAAATGCAGTTGCAACAAGAATATTTTTTTAGAGGATAATATGTCTCAAACTAAGGTATTTTTCATTCACACCCTTTGTCATATCTTTCCAATAAGAAAGTGGTTTAACATCAGCCAGATATTGTAATGAAATAAGACAAGTATCATTTGCCTCATCCTTGATGAGAAATGCATGAACTTTCACATCGAACAAGCAAGTGGTAATCATCCTGACACACAGAAATACTTCCTCAGTTTCTGTGACCACAATTTCTATGATTCTGCCAAAAAGTGGAAGACTATTCTTCTGTTTGGTTCCAGATTTCAGAACAACATAGAGTCCCAGTCTATACAGTATTCCATTAAAGTAAACAGTTTTGGACTGAAATATCTTATCACTGATAACGTAACCCAATGTTTGTAAATGTTTACATCCTTCAGCTTTCTCTACAGGTAATAACGAGCCACTTGACCTACGAACTTTATCAATTTTGAAGTCACCTTTCCCCCACGTACAACTCTGGCTACTCTGACAGACATGGACGAGTGTTTTCGGTGGGTTTTTAAAATTGCACATTACTTGGGCATGTCTTTTAAGAATACTATGTTTTGCTTCAAATCTCATGCACCAATAATTGATGAGTGGTCCAAACATTTTGATGCAGTCTGGGTAATGAACCATGTGGTGGTGTTTGTTTATCATGTTAAAGTCAGGGAAGAGTTCTCTGAAGGTTTCATGGTGTTCTTCAATAAGTGACCTTAAGTAAGGCAAAATATTAAGACTAAGTCTTGGCGCAAATACTATTTCCATAATCCGAAGCAGCAACACAATCAAGTTCATAAATTCATCATCAGAACCTACCTTATCAGATACTATATATGGAAAAATTCAAATCAAACACCAGGTCTGCATTGCCTTCTGCTTCAATGAATGGTCTTTCAGATTTCTTAATGAATTAGCAGAAAAGTTTGCGGAAGGTTTATTCTTTGCCTCTGGAATTCCATACTTAAATGAGGTAATTCTTCCATTAAATTGCTCAACAGAGAAAAGTCCTTGAACATATATGTACTGATGAATTACTAACTTCAATTCAAATGGACAAACACCTTCAAGCATGTCATGCATGATGTCAAATATGTAGTTAGATGTCATGTGAAAGTATTTTGAAGCATGAAGTGCACTATCTGCTGCCACTCCAACCATGGAAGGTGACTGAGGCGAGATCTGTGAAAGGTGCTGATTGTGAAGGTCTTTTTTTTCATGCTTGCCCAGAAGTTGCCAAGCCATTGTGCAAATCTTCCTTTGAAATCAGACACATTCTGCAAAAATAATTGCTACCAGGCCCAGTAAGTCCAAATACTTGATGAACAGCTAAACTGTCTCCACAAAAACCTGCAATTGTTGCCCGTAGAACAAATTCTTCTTTGTTTATGCTCAATACAACACCAGAATCTGATTAAAGTTTTTTCAAGTCTTCAAGAAAAGGAGATAAAATTATATTGGAACCATACTTTTTTCTGTCCACATCATGTAAAATCAGGGCAACATGTATACTTGCTAAGCTGGAGTTTACATGCTGGGGTAAATTCTGTATGGTATAGTAGAATACACCAAGTTTATGTATTGCAGTTTTTGATCCCAGCGGATTTACTATTTCAATCTCATCGTAATACAACTGCAGTCGCAATGCATTGCTATACTTCTGGAAAAAGATGTGCTGCTTGAAATGACACCCATCAACAAAAGAAGCAAGAACACCATCTTCAGAACAACCCTCACTTTCAACTGCTTCTTTATCAGCTCTATTTGACAAAACCATGTGAAGCACATCAATGACGGGCACATATTGTAAGGTTTCGTACACTTTTTTGATGTTTTGATTGCCTGTTCGGGGGTCAAGTATACTATCAATATGATGACCTAAAGGAATTTCCACTGGTTCGTTGTAACTAAAATGTTCCTTTAGTACTTTTATTTGCTGGTTTGTTGTTGACAGACCCTCAAATGGATTTTCCAAGTCGAAAGAAGACATAAGTTGTTGTACATCTTCATCACCAAGCATGTCTCTATCTGTAAACCATTTTTTTCAAATTTTCTTTTAAATGTGCAAAAGTTTCACATAACCAAGACTCTGTTTCACTGATTATATCTTTTAGTACCTTACCAGTTACCGAACTATTTGATCGTAGATTGCAAATCATTCGTTCTACTGAAGAACATAAACTAAATGCTCTTTGATTTGTATTATACAAGCTACTATGATTTTCACTAGTCTCACTATGACTGGAATTGTCTACTAAATATGTTGTATCATAAAAAAAACCCTCACTATCTTTGTCAGTACTGTCGTCATGTTAATCTAAATCAGCTTTATTTGAACTCTCCTTACAATGATCTTGACGTATGTGCTTCCATAAATTTTTTGTGTATGCAAAATATCTCATACACCCTTCATCACTATGGTGCTGTGTCACTGAGAATGCATGTATATGTCTAAAATGTTTCAATAATCCGTTCAGACCTCAAGGCACCCTCCTTTGACACTTAAAACAAATTAATGTATCCATTTCTTTACGGCAAAATGTTTAATCTGTAATCGAAAGAAAGAACAAAATATTTTAACACCCCAACTTGCATGCACCCCTAATGCATGTATATGTATAAAATGTTTCAATAATCCGTTCAGACCTCCAGGCACCCTCCTTTGACACTTAAAATAAATTAATGTCCCCATTTCTTTACGGCAAAATGTTTAATCTGTAATCGAAAGAAAGAACAAAATATTTTAACACCCCAACTTGCATGCACCCCCAATGCATGTATATGTATAAAATGTTTCAATAATCCGTTCAGACCTCCAGGCACCCTCCTTTGACACTTAAAACAAATTAATGTCTCCATTTCTTTATGGCAAAATGTTTAATCTGTAATCGAAAGAAAGAACAAAATATTTTAACACCCTAACTTTACCAACATTTCGCTGCCTGGTTTAAGTATTGAAACACAACTCTCACTATGTTCTCACATTACACATTAAAATTCAACCATTTCTACAAGAGGGATGAGTCTCAACTGCCACCAGTGAATGCATTGAAGTTGTACAGTCGCAATTTACATTAACTTAATGAATGTATGGAGAAATGGAATGATGTGATTTTGCTGTATGTCCAACTGTGTAACTGATCACTGCACTATACATGTCAGTAATATTTTCACGAGGTTGAACGTCACTAGATTTACTTATGCTGTCACCAGGAGGCTAAAACTAAGGTAAACAAAAATGTATAGTGACTTAGGCCCCATAATATACATACCTCTAAGATATGCTATTGTGTTATCATCAATGTTTTTTGACTTCAGCCATGTAGCCAAATCTTCTACACTCAGATTATCAACCATTATTTAACCTGAAAAAAAGGTAACAATTCTCTTTATTAATATTTATACAATAAAACAGAAATTTAAAATAGGACTAGTAAAGCCTATGCGAAGCCTACAACCAATAACAAAAATTATTCTGACAGTGTTTCTCAAACTTCAATTTTGGTGTTTCACATAGGGTAAATGCGGGATAGACGCCACAGTGGGAGTGATGCCACACTCAGCATAGTTTTCAGTTCACTTACTATATGGTGCGGTCATTGCTTCCATAGTATCCCGACAGATGGCACAGTAATCCTCTCGCAGTCAGAGGCGCTTCTGTGAACGAGTAAGAACTGCGCTGGCGTTTATTCACTCGTAAGTATTGTTTGTAGCTTTGAAATATTGTATTCTCTGTTCGTTATTTTGCATTTATTAAACAAAAATTAAAATATATCTCAATATTATAGTTCTATGTGTTTGTTCCGTTGTTGGAACATACTATGGTAGTATATTTTGATATATCATCACTGTTAACACACTTTGGTGTAGTATGGCGTCTTTCCTTAGATTTTGGGAGAGATGCCACAGCTAGTTATGGGGAGAGATGCCACATCGGCTATATAAAATCACGCCTAGGGAGGGATGCCACATTTTTTATATGACTTAATATTCTGCGGAAAAAATTAATAATTTCTCTACATAGTAAATTAATTTACCAGATGACCTAAGCAGAAATTCTCCCATGTCACAAAAATGGCAGGTTATGCCTGGCTATCTTCATTCTAGGAGAGTAATTCTGAAATATCTGTGCGTCAAGCTGAGGGACTGTCGGTAGACAGAGCCCAAGGCATGTCTCTTCCAGAAGCAGATGGGTTTAATAAGGTGCTGAAATAAGTTATGGTTAGTCAAAATTTGATGGATAAGCCTTAAAATATTTTCGACATGGATGAAAGTGGTATCCAGTTGACAAACAAACCAGGGAAGGTTTTGACAATGAAAGGTGCCAAGAATGTCCACATTTTGACTCCTCGTGAGAGAGGCGAAAACATAACTGTAATTGCATGTTGCAATGCAGAATGAGTATTTATACCACCAGTTCTTTTGATGAAAGGAGTGAATAAGAAAAAATAATTCGTAGATGGACTCCCTCATGGATCAGATGTTTACATGAACCCAAAGTCGTCGTTCATAACCACAGAATTGTTTTTCAAATGGTTTGAAGAGCATTTCCTACCCCGGAAACCTACTGGTAAGACTGTATTGACAACTATCAACACGCCACTTACTTATAGCAGCCCTGTTTCATCAGCTTCCACAACTCATTCTACAGCACTTTCAGCTGCCATTCCATCAACATTTCGAGCCTCAAATCCAACCCCATCAGGATCTTCCACATTTGTTTCGACAACTTCAACTCCTGAAAGTAAATCTCTCCATACACCAACGAAATATCTTCATGAGGTTAGTCCCGTGCCAACTGCTCCAGTTTCTCTCAGCAAGAAAAGAAAACAATCTGCAGCAGTTTTGACATCGCTAGAACACATTCAGAAATGCAAAGATTCCAAAGAGAAGAATCAAAAGAAACTAGAAAGACAGCTCAACACCAATAAATGTAAGAAGAAGGTACCAAAGAAGAAAAGTAAACAGGCGAAAGTCGAAGAACAAGTGATGTTTACAAATTTGGTATCAACGAGACACTTGCTACAAGTGAAGATGATGTGAGTACCAACAATTGTGTAGAATGCGGGAAAAATTACTACACTACCAAAGAGAAGGCAGACTGGATTCGGTGCGAGGTGTGCCACAAGTAGCTCCACGAGTCATGTACGATGTATGGGCCCATGTGCAACACTTGCGGAAGAGAAGTGAAGAGACAGGACGTGAATAAAGTAAAAAACATCAAGTGAGGCATCTCTCCCGATTTCCGTGGCATCTCTCCCTTAGCCTGTGGGAGAGATGCCCAAAATTAACTTTCATTGTTATTTTTTTATTGGGTTTTGTAATTAAGTTATTATCTTTAAATATTTTATCACATTGAGAACACTTCTCTGACATTATTTGAGAATTTTTTTTATTGTATTAAAAATAATTTTATAGAATTTGAGATTTTTTTTCAAAATGTGTGGCATCTCTCCCGCAATTACCCTATTGGTCAGCTGTTGTATACAAACAAGTGCATAGACACTCATCAACAATGACAAAGTTAAAATTAAGCTTCATGACTTAAGGCCACTGGTTCCCATTTATACTGTTTTTTTACAGTATTTATTTTTAAGTACAAGTTGTATGTTATTTTTAAAGAACAAACGTATATAAAATGATTTGTTATGTTTTAAGCTATATGCCTCTTATTAATTTTATTACAGCCTAATTAATATTTATGCTAAGTAGTTGTACCTCTGGACACTGTTTATAATTAAACATTGTTTATAATTTTTTTTAAATTTTTTGCACTTAAGCTCATTTTGGTATGGAATGGCTGTTGCCTAAAAAATAAAGGTCATTTTTACTTCCCGATACCACAAAATAAACAAGCAAGTTATGACAACAAATATGACAACTATGATATCACTTCATTTCTAATATCCCTCCCCCATACACACTCATGGACCAGCCTCCGGAAGAGGGGAGGTTCGGGTGGGAAATCGCAAAACCATTATATTACATATCTGTATCGTAAAGTAAAATAGAGCGGAAGGGTTCTAGTCAGTAACAGCTGGTGAAGTCTCGTGTGTGTGTGTGTGTGTGTGTATGTATATATATTATATATGCATGTGTGTGTCTATATATATATAAATTTGTTTTACTACACTTGATTTTTTTTAAAACCACTAGCCTGTAAGTGGCTGTACGTCAAATTTACTCACTGAATGCACTCGTTTCACAGAATGTACATTTGGTGAAAACCGTTTCCTTTGAACTAAAGAAAGTATAACAAAATTTTTCCCGTTAGTGGATGCCACCGCCAAGAGGCGATTTAATGAACCACATCCGTGTCGCAATAAAGGCTTGAGCATATGAGCATATTCCAAACTGTTTATTTTATTCTTTAATTTTGATTAGGCTAATATGTTCATGTCATATGAAGTGCATACAATGTAGTCATGCCAAATGGTGAAGGGCTTCAATTTTTTCTTTGACAGGTCATTTAATAGTCTTAATAGCATGTGTCTATTTAAACGTAAAAAAATAAGTAGTGTAATATGTATAAAGTGGTACAAAACTTACAAAAAGCAATTTTGTTTTTAAAATAATGGTTGATAGCTAAACTAAGTACTTTTTGTCTTATAGCATTACTTCAACAATATAAACGTCAACTGAAATTTATGAGTGCACATTTATAAAACAATGATCCAACTAATTGTTGGTATGTTAGTTATCTACTTATTTAAAATTCTCAATATGTTAACCCCAAACAAGGTCTTAAATTTTACATCTAAATACACAATCTAAACTGTTCTCCAATATTCAAAGTCACCATACATAAATGTATTTTGAACCATGAAGAGTAACTTTTATACCTCCATTTCTTACCAGTTGGGCTAGGGCCTATCTATAGCCATCTAGGCCTAGGCCTATGTACACTAAGCATAACAACATCAAGTGCCAATCTAACAAGTTAAACTTAATTTGTAAAATTGCATGCTAAACAATGGAAATACTCTTCAAAAATAGGTGATTTGTGGTAAAGTTTAAGTCCTCTTGTGTTAAATATGATTCTAAAAATTTAAAAATAAAATACACCAGATTCCCAGACCATCCAACGTCCAAAGAGTCCTATTGGTAAGATTTTTTAAGTATTTAACATTTTGTAGCCTATGTAAATCAGTTGCAGCATTTCAAGTGCTGTTTTTTTACTCTTATAAAAAACTTTATTTTATTTTAGACCTATGTAGCTATATTAAAATTGAATGCACAAATTTTGCCAAATTTATAAGCCCCTAAAAATTTTACATTATGGTTATATATGTGTGGAGAACAGAGAAGGGTGGACAGTCTATGCTCGAGGACTGTGAGGGAATGGAATGTTCTGAGGGAGGAGTTGGTAAATGTGAGGGGAGTTGGGAGATTTAGGAAGGATTTGAAGGATTGGTACTGTAGGTATAGTGAAGAGACCACTCGCCACCAGGCGGTCGCCCAATTGCAAGTGTAACCTATTACCTATATTATCATCACAGCTTATATTATTAAGTATAAAAACTTAACAGGGAAATAACTTAACTTTGCCCTGTTGTATTAACCTAAAATACTGCCCTAAATATTCATTAAACAAAACTACACAAACCTATGTGCATAGGTATTGATGATTAACTTTCATTTCTGCGTTTTTCACACTAAAGTCGATTTTAATACTTCCAGGATGCTATACGATTTCTAGAAACGCAGAGTTTCGCGTGTTGAGATCGTGTAACAATAACATACTAATAAATACAGCACTGCACAGTAAATTTCGGCCTACGAGGTTATATTTTCACATTTTGAAGATTATTATGCCTGGCGATTTACGAACTAAAAGATATCTTTCAAGTTGCATTTATTTAAAATAAAGTTATAAGGGCTAAATTTCGGACATGGCTTATCAGGTGGTTAGTTGCCTTTGTTGTTTATCAGTCATTCCAAGATAGTCAACCCATTACTAGGATCATTTTCATGAAGGCTCTAGCAAAACAGCTGATTAAACCTGCTTTGCAAGAAAGGCTAGTGAATACTCGATTGCCAAGAGAGCTCCGAATGTCTATAGCACGAGCCCTAGGAACAAACATGAAATCAGATGAAGACGCACAAGAAATCAAAGAAAAACCTGTTATCCATGCCCACCTAAAAAGAAGAGGAAGACAGCCTATTTATGCAGCTGTTGCAAGGCACCCATTTGCTTGGAATGCTCCAAGAAAATATGCCGTGAGTGTGTGAATAAGTCGATGAAATGACGCGGGACAGAGGACCTCAAATATTTCTTTAAAAATTTGCAGATGTGGATATGTGTCCTATTCTTAGCAGTACAGATATGGAAAAAAATAAAGTTTTAAAAACTTTTTACCTATTTTAAAATTTTTGAAACTGTGAAGTTCTTGTTGTAAATACATCAAATGTAAAATTTAAACATTTTAATAGGTAATCTGAATCACAGTCTGATATTTTTCATATTTCTGGTGTCATTTTTGGAGAGTAAACTTATTATTCAAGCAATTTTGAGGTGTTTGTTTGCTTGCTATGTTCCAACAATATGTAGTGAAATGTGTGAACCACTAGCGCAAAAAAAGCAAAAAAAAAAAAAAAAAAAAAAAAAGACAGTCAGAATTTTTTCTTTCAGTACTTCTACAAAATATGATATTTATCATTGAAGGAGTCATCTTGAACAATACAATAATGAAAACAAAAAAGAAATATTCAGAGGATTTATATTTATTTCATATTTTTAAAAATTACAGTGTCAAAAAATGTGGTAAAAACTTGAGTAAATATTTTACTTTTTATAGAAAATTCTAGATGATATATTTCTGAATTTAATGTTAGAATGTCTTTAGAGACCAGTAAACGTAATACTAAAAAAAAATTAAATTACATTTTGAGACGTTTTTAAATTATTTTACTAATTTATTTTGAGAGGTCCGTGGGACCTCACAACTGTATAAATGAACAAAAATTTCACGTCTGTGGTTAAGGGTTAAGGGGTGGATTGTTGAATGACCTTTCCTGAAACCAAACTGAATGTCTGGAATCACATTGTGTTTCTCGGCGTGTGTTTGAAGGCGCGAGAGTAAGGCTTTTCAAAAATTTGAATCATGCTGTTTAGTAAGCTTATAGGTCGCCTGTTTTCGGGAATGGCTGGGTTTTTCCCTGGTTTAGGTATTGTGATTATTTTTGCTAGTTTCCAGGAGTCGGAGTAAGTTTTATGTGTTAGTATAGGGTTGAATATCGCCAGTAAATATTCAAGTGCCTCTAGAGGGAGTTTTTTAAGTGTTTCGTAATTTATTGCGTCCGTGCCGCCTGATTTGTTGTTCGGACTGGCTTTAATTAACTTTAAAAGTTCCATGAATGTTATGGGTTCAGGGACAGCCTACGTGCCTGTTTGAAGAAAGTTATTTACCGCCTATGTTGTTGTTAGGGTGAAATGCCTGTCATTTACGTCCGTGTTCGGGGAGAATTGTTTTTCTAGTAGGTCTGCGACTGTGTTGGCCTTGTCCTCTGCGATGTATTTAGCCCCGGTGGCTGTTATAATAGCTGGAGTTGAAATGAAATTTTTGTTACCGCGGAGGTTGAGAGATAGTTTCCACATTTCCTGCGGTTTTGTGACTACTTCGTTTATTAAGTTTTCGAATTGATTTATTTTTTCCTGTTTTTAATTTTCGCTATACGAGATTATTTAGTCTCTTGTATTCGTTTCTGGCTTCTGGTGTTCGGAGTCTTTGTGCTCTGTTTCTGGCTTGCCGCCTAAGAGAAATGTGATAATCCAGATCGGCGTAGTGTGTTCTAGTGAACTGCCTTTTTGTTTCAAAACGGGAGTGTTTTTTTATGGAATTTTTTACTGTGTATGTGAATAGTTTTACGTGTAGATTTATTTCCTCAGGTAAATTTATTTCGGGGGGCTGATTTAGGGTGTTTATAAGTTCTTCCTTAAACTTGTCCCAATCTGTGATTTTTAGGTTATTATTAAAAAGCTGTATGGTGGAAGTAGCATTGAATTTTATTTGTGCTAGCACCGGTAAGTATTCGGAGTTTAGTTCATCCAGAGTTTGTATATGTATCTGAGCATTTGGAATGTTTGTTAGGGCTATGTTTAAAATTTCTGGAGTGCCGCCATTTGTCGGATAAATTTTCGGGGAGTCAGGCGCAAGAATGATGTAGTTTCTTGCTACTGCATGGCCGTGTAAAATGTTCCCGTTTGCGTTTATTTGTGTGCAGCCCCAGTCAGTGTGTTTGCTGTTTAAGTCTCCTGCAATAAAAAATTGATCCTCAACTTCCATTAATTTATTGAGGTCCTGTGGTGTAAGTGGGTCTTGTGGTGTCTTGTAGGTTTACCGCAGACATGCAAACATGTGAATTATTATTACGGACGTTTATGCTGGTAGCCTCAATATGCTCCAGTCCATTTATAGTTACCGGGTGGTGATGTATTCCGTGCTTAATTAGTATGGCTGTGCCGCCGCGGAGTGCGGGGCGGTCTGTTCTGTATATTGTGTAACCGCATATGTACGCTCGCATGTGTGGTTTTAGAAAAATTTCAGATTTGAAAGCGACATCGATTCCGTATACAATAAGTAACTTTTATAGTTCATAGATTTTATTTTGGAGGCCATGTGCATTAAATATTAAAACCTAAAGACTTCCCCGGGTTCTGTGCCGTTTAAAGGTGTAGCAAAATTCAGGATTGCGGATAGTAAAATCATCTGTCGCTTCGATACGTCTGTTTCAGCTCGGATGGCGGCGTAGTGTGGAGAGTATGTAGCAATGAGCTGTGAGAAATTGCAGAGTTTCAGAATCTCTGCCAGTTCAAACAGATCACCGACGATGTTACCCTCTATTCTGTTCTGCGCTGGAGTGTGTGTGGTGGGTTGTTCTTTTACGGCCTGCGAGTATTTGCGCTCCGGACTCGTCAGCTCGGTTGTTGTTGTTGTTTGTGGCTTGTTGACCTGTCGCGCGGCTGTGCGTGAGCGGTGCGGGTGGGGGGCAACTCCACCTGGCTGTGCGTGGCTGGCGCTTGTTGTTGTGGCTGTGCCTGCACGCCACCATCTTCAAGAAAATTGGACACTGCTTCCAGGCTGCAGTGTGTCCCCGCACTTTGCAGTTAAAACAGAATTTTACAGAGTCGTCAGACTTTAGACAGTCATTTCGGGCGTGGTTTTCGCCACACCTTACGCATCGCGGTGGTTTGCTGCAGCGAGTGTGGGTGTGGTCAAATTCTCCGCAGCGCTTGCACTGGGCGATGTCCTGTGGGCAGGATTGGTATTTCTGTACTGTTACCGAAGTGTAGTGCAGAGTACGTACTGGGAGGATGTTTAAATCTGAGGCAGCGACGGTCGCGCAGAAAGTTCCTGACCTGAAATGGTTTGGCTGTCCTGTCGCGTTTGTGCGTGTAATTTCGAAGTTTCGCACGTCGTGAACTACGAAACCTTTTTCCGCCAGTTCCGCGGAGATGTCTTCTCCGGCGACCTCAGGGTACAGGCCCTTTATCACCACTTTGGTGTTACGCTCGTCTGGGTGCGCGAACGTGTGGTGGAAAATTTCATGTGTTTTTAGGTAGGAGAGGGCTCGTGTGTAGCCCTCTCTGTCATTGAAAGTGAGACGCAGTTCTCTCCTGCGTGTGATGGTGTTGCGGAAGGCGATGTTGTTTGTGTTAAGGAAAGTTGGAATTTCCTTCAGTTTTGCAACTTCTCTAACCATGATCAGTACCCCCTGTACCTATTTCCGGCCGCGGTTGTGGACTGTGGTTGAGACGGTGATTGTGTGTCGGTGGGCAGGTTTTCACTGCGTCGTAGCTGTTACGTACAGGGATTGCGGAAATCCCTGCCACCTGTGGTTGTGTGGAGTCGCGCCTGCTTGGCCGCGCATCCTCGCTGTTCCCCAGCACCGTTACCCGTCGTCTCCCGAGCGACTGGCTGCGTTCACGTGTTTGTTTAGGTCGCGAGGCTTTCTTCCCCCCAACCTGCTGAAAGTCGCTGTCGTCGTCAGCTCGCTCGCGTTTGGCGTTTGTGTGCTTTGTCTCCATCATGTCGGCTGTTGTTTGGCTCGTGCTCGTCATCCTGCCCCTGTCGTGGTTCGCGGGCTATCCGACCCGCCGGTCGCCTAAAACCTAAGAGCAGTGGTGGCTGACAAACACTGATATGAACAGCGGAGCTATGCTTTAGAGACACAGTCCTCTCTGCACCACTGCCTGGTGCGAAGTGTGCTTCCACTTTTTTTTTTTTTTTTTTTACTTGTTTGCTTGAATCCCTGAGCCTTCACTCGTGATGAGTGCCGCCCAGAGATCCTTTGCAGTTTTGCTATGGAGTACCTAGTCCACTGGACTTTTACCTCCTGCCTATGGGTTGAATTTAATTACTTATACTTTATTAATCTATTAATCTAACAATGGCATTTGCCAGCTTGCATTTGTTGGTTTACTCCTCGTGACAGAACTCCACTTCTTGAATGGAGGCTGCCACGAGTCGCTATACATATACACTTATTTATTTAACCCAGCCTCTTTATTAAAGTTTTGCTTTATTTAACTTTTTTGTGATTTTATTTATTTATTTTTATTTTTTTATTTTTTATTTTTTATTTTTTACCCTATATGCTTTACACCAATTTGGTGTGAGTTGCCCTGTCCTATGCTAACTTATTTCTTGTTTGGTTTAAAGTACATGCTTAATAGTTTGAATAACTTGTCCTATGCCTACCCCCATCTAGGTAATCATTCGCCTAGATGGGGCTTCCCTACTGGAATTTAATGGCAGCATCATGACATACATTTTGAATTTTCTGGGTTCACACTATATATTGAGGGGCAGCTGCTTCATTATGTAATTTCCCTACTAGGATTTTCTTGGCTTACTGGGGTGTTGTTTGTTCAATCTCCTTGATTTGGTTTGTGTTTTGATTTCCCATTCTAATATTTCCTGTTTGACCTGGAGGTTGTCACCTTTTTTCTGGGTTCCTGGCAGGCCCCTCCGGCTAGCATGGCGCTCGAGGGTGAAACTCACCACCGGCACTGGCTCTGCCAGGCAGTCCCTTACTTGGGTTATTTCCCCCAGGTCGTCCTTGATCTGCGTTGTGTGTCTAGTTTAGTGTGTTCTTGTCTCTATTGCTGTAAACCCCCAATCTATGGACAGCAGGGTTTGGATGACCTTGTGTTTTCATGTAGAAGTTTTTTCTTCCTGCTTCTATCATTTCATTTATTGTTTGTATTTTAGCTTTTTGATTGAGTTCCTGATTTGTTGTTCCTCTCTTGCTTTGAAGTATGACTCTGAGGTATTTGTTTTGGGTTACTTGTAGAGGCTGAATGTGGCACTTTGCTGCCTTTCCCCATACCTCTGACCCATACATCATAGCAGTTCTTATGATGGCTGTATATAATAGTAGTTTACTCTTCAGTTTGATGTTGCTTGACTTTATCAGTGGATATACATTCCTCATTTTTCCTCTGGCTGCTAGTGCTGCTGTCTTTAGGTGGTGTTGCCATCTTAATTTTGAATCTAGGTATACTCCTAGGTATTTTATTTCCTTTACTATTAGAACTGTTTTCTTGTACATTTTAATTTGTTTGGTGTCAAGGGCTTTTCGCCTTGTGCATTCTATGATAGCACTTTTTGTGGGGTTCACTTTGATAGCCCACTTTTCCCAGTACTCTTCTAATTTCTTTATGTCTCTTTGTACCAGCATTCTTGCAAATAAGGTGCTTTTATCTTTTGCATATATGACCGTGTCATCAGCATATATGGTGATGTTGGTGCCCTCTTCTTTCGGGATGTCTCTAGTGAAGAATGCATATAGGAAAGGTGAAAGAGCTCCTCCTTGTGGGACCCCTGCCTGGATGTTTCTACTTGCTGATTTCTGCCCTTCTAGCACTACTTGAATGGTTCTATCATTTAAATAGTTTTTTATTAGCTTCCAATATGGTTCAGGTATGTCTGCTTCTATTAGCTTTTGTATTAGAAAGGTATGATGCACTTTATCAAATGCTTTTTCGATATCTACGAAGAGAGCCACTGTTGTCTTCCTTCGGTTTAGTCCTAGCCTCATGTATTTTGACACCTTGGTGATTGCTTGTATGGTGGAGTGATTTTTTCGAAAGCCAAATTGTTGGTTTAGTAGCAGTTTTTTTTCTTTGCTATTTTTGTTAATCTCTGTACCAGAATTTTTTCCATTATTTTTGCTGTTGTGTTCAGGAGGCTTATTGGTCTTCTGTTTTGTGGGAACTTGGGGTCCTTGTTTGGTTTGGGCAGTGTTATGATTCTAGCTTGCTTCCAACTTATTGGGAATTCTGATATCTCCAGTATTTTGTTGTAGATCGCCAGTAGGTGTTCCAGTGCTGCTAATGGTAGTCTTTTGATGGCCTCATTGGGTATTTTATCTGGACCAGCTGATTTCTTGCTTGGGAGTTTTTTGATGATGGTGAGTAGTTCCTTTAATGTTATTTCCTTTGCTTTTTTATTTGTTGTTCTGGTTTCTGATGTTCTTATTATTTGTCTTGCTTTTTCTAGTTTTTCTTCATCCACCAGTTGGTAGTTTGGCTCGAACTGTTTTTCAAGGGTGTATGCTATTGCTTCTGCTTTTTTCTTTGGTTCGTAGCATAGGCTATTTTCTCCATGAATTACCGGGGTGTGTGTTTTGATTTTTCTTCCTGCTAATTTGCAGTTTATTTTCCATATGTTGTTGCGATCTTTCATTTGTTCCTTTATCATGTTTTCCCAACATTTGTTTTTGTGGTCTGCTGCTTTTAGTTTTATTTCACTGTTTAGTTCTCTTATTTTTGTTCTTAGTTCTGGGTTGTTATATGCTTGGTGTTGTCTTCTTATTTTGTTTCTTTGTTTTATTAACTGGTCCAGTTCTTCATTATTTTCATATGTTATTCTCCTTGGTGCTATCATTGATGTAGCTTTTTTGATGTGTTCTTTGATGGTATTTGTTAGTATTTTCACTTCTATTTCCAGGTCTTCTATTGGTTGGTGGTTTGATTGTGGGTATTCTTGAATATTTTCCTTGAATTTGTCCCAGTTAGTCTTGGCTATTCTTCTCTCTATTTTGACCCTATTTGTTGGTATACCTATGTATGCTACCATAGGTAGGTGGTCAGAGCTTAATTCGTTCATTACTTCTATTTCTGATATGAGTTCTGTATTTGTAATAAATAAGTCCAGTATATTTGGGGCACTTCTGTGGTTGTGTGGATAGAATGTTGGTTGCTCTGGTGCTAGGATTTTAAATTGGAATGCTTCTGCCAGGATTTCCATTTCTTTGCCCTTTCTATTGTATACTTGATTTCCCCAGCTTGGGGATCTGCTGTTGAAGTCTCCCCCCATGATGAAGTGTGGGGCTAGTTTGATGATTTCTTCTAAGTTTTCACTCATGTTTTTGGCCTTTGGTGGGCTGTAAACAGCTGATATGCTTAGGTCTCCGTTTTTGTTAGGTATTATAATGGTGGTGTTTTCATCTTTTCCACCAATGGGCATGTGGTTTATTCCCTTTTTAATTAGCACTGCTGTACCTCCTCCTGCTGTTTGCCTGCATGTTTTGTATATGTGGTAGTCTGGTATGTGTAGTCTGTCTGTTTCCTTCATTTTTGTTTCAGTGATTAATGCTATATCGATGTTATTTTTGAATACAAAACTGGCAAATTCGTAAACTTTTGATTTTATACCATTTGCATTCCATACCATGGTTTTTAATTTACTTATGTTTGGGTTTTGTGGGATCATTGTGTCATCCATGTTGTTTTTGTTGTTTTTCCTTTAGTCTGCTGCTTCTTAGTTTCTTGTTTGTAGCTGGGAGTTGGTATTGTAACAACATCTATGTCGTCTTGCTCCTCTTCCTCCTGTTGTGCTTGTTCCATTTCTTCCCATTCTATGAGGTCTACTTGTTGTGTGGTTTTTTCTTGTTCAGTAGCTTCTTGTGCAGTGTGTTTATCTTGTTTGCTGGTTTCTTCCTCTTGTGGGGTTTGCAACATCATGATAAGTTCAAATGTTATTGCATTTTATTTCTCCTTCTTTGTTTTGCATTTGCTGACTTTTTCTTTTATTTTGAGTATATTTTTTATGGAGTTTTGGAATTCCTGTGTTTGGATGAAACTAAAAGCTTCTTGCATGTCCTTCATTGAATTTGTTTGAGCCTGCATATCTATTTTGTTTTCTTCGGGTTGAGATTTTGCTTCTCTAGCTGTGGTTATTTGAGTGGGTTGATTGGCCCAGGTTAGCTTGAGTGTTGGTAAGTTTTCCAGTGTTTTTGAAGTAGCTGCCATAACTTCTTTTCCTCCTGATTTTGGTAGCATTTGTCCGTTTTTTTCTTTGATTTTTTGTTCTTCCACTTTCCTTATTGGGCATTCCTTGCTGCTGGCAATGTGATTTCCCTTGCAGTTTATGCATTTTACTTCAGCTTTATCTGCCCTACAATCCTTAGATATGTGCTGTCCTGCACATTTTAGACATTTGTCTTGTTCATTGCAGCAGCTACTGTGGTGCCCGAACTTTTGGCATTTATAGCATTGGAGAATTTTCCTCTGCTTAATGAACCGTTCTGTGCTGACTTTGAATCCCCCTAGTCTGGTTAGTGCAATGAATTTGTCTCTTTCTGTGGGTGGGAGCTCCACCTTATATAAAGGCATTGGTACTCGGACCATTTCTCCTTCTCTTTCTTGCCACTTTGTCATTTGTTCTATGTTTGTGATTTCAAACCCTTCCTCTTCTAGCATTTCCCTAGCTTCCTGGTTGTTGAATGAGGCATGGAGTCCTCGCAGTACTCCTGTGACTGTGTTTTCCTTGATTTTGAAGGTGTGGCTGGGAATGTTATTTAATTGGAGTATTTCCATGCATTTCCTGTGGTTTGTTGTGGTGTCGCATGTGATTTTTCCCCCTTCCTTTGTAAAACTAAGTTTAGTTTCGTCATTTGTTTGTGCTATAATAGTTTTTGCAATTTTTCTAAATCCTTGGTGTGAGGTTACTATAATGGGTGGTGGTCTCTTGTACTGCTGCTCTGTTTCAGTCCCTACTGTGTCTTCCTCTTCCGATTTGTTTGGTGTGGGCTGGCTGTTTGTTCGCTTGTTTGTCGCATCAATATGTGGGCTCGCCTTTCTTTTGAGTGCTTCACAGTGAATGGGTGTACCCTGCTGTCCTGTGATTGTGGGTTCGTAGCTAGCTGAGTGTATTTCTCCCTGCTTATTTATTTGAGATGCCTTGTGTGTGATAGGTTTTAAGGTAGCTTGAGATTTAACTGTTTGCTTGTTCTGTTTGCCTGAGTCACTCTGGGGGCCCATCTGGTTCACAGGGGCTATTCCCTCATAGGGCGTATCACCCAGAGTGAGGCCCTCGACAGTCTGATCGACGACTGTCGGGGCACGACCTGTTTCGTGTTCCTGACTGGATACTGTCACTGACCTCTGGGAGGCTAGGCCGAGGGGGACTGTCCCCGGCAGTGATCCAGCAGGGATGCTTACATTATCTCCAGCCCCCTTTGTTAACACCGCAAGGTTTCCTGGGGGCTGGGTTGATGCTGTTCTCTTCTGATGACTGCTCATGTTACTGCTGCTGCTGCTACTGCTGGAGCTGCTGAAGTTCTGTCTCTTCTTGAAGGCGCTGGTACTGCTGCTACTGTTGCTGCTGCTGTGGTTTTGCTGCTGTTGTTTCTGTTGCTGATGCTTCTCCTGCTGTTGGTTCTGCGCGACTGCACCCTCGAATTTCTTTTTTTTTTCCTAACCTAACTAAAAACTAAGTGTGTTTGGGAGGGGTCCGGGTTAGGAGGGACTTAAGTGCGTCTCAGGCCGAAGCCTATACGCTCTACTCATGCAGGGAGTACCATGCAGACAAGGGAGCATGCATATTGTGCTAAGGAGGGGATTGGCCAGCCATGGCTGCGATTGGCGCCATGACTAACTCCCCTCACTTGACTATTCTAGACTAATACTAGAGATAAGTTGGGCCCAGGTAAAACCTCCATAGACAGAGGGAAAACCCTGGGCACTCACATGCGGGATGCAAATTTCATGCATTAATAGCAAGCAGGTTGGCTACGGGAACAGGGGGATGGTTCAGGAAGAAGAGTTGGACAGAGTAGAAAGTCACTACTAAGCAAGTTTGGGAGGGAACTTGGACTTTTTGTCCGCATTATGCTTTATTTGGTTGGGTACTGGTCTTTAGGGGGCGACTTCGTCGTTTCCCACCTGGCTGCCAGCTAGCTTGGTGTTTGAGAAGGGGAAAAAATTAGTGTTATGTATATATATATATATGCACAGGCATATATATATATACGCATACATATGGTTGGTATGTATGTTGTGTGTGTGCGATGTCACACTGGTTGCAAGGGTAGCTGGTATTCAAAATCTCATGCCATCAGAAACACGACCGGCACTGGAGGTGAGGCCTGCCAGGCGAGCCATGCCCATCAGGCATAAAGAGTCAGCCCTAACAACACAGGCAGTGAACCCAGAGGTCGGTTAGTACATACACCTGCGTGCTTCGGACCATTTTGAATAAGCATCATGTTTGGTTATCACATGTATTACAGCCATCTGTGTGTTTATTTAGGTGTAATTCAAAATCTCATGCCATCAGAAACACGACCGGCACTGGAGGTGAGGCCTGCCAGGCGAGCCATGCCCATCAGGCATAAAGAGTCAGCCCTAACAACACAGGCAGTGAACCCAGAGGTCGGTTAGTACATACACCTGCGTGCTTCGGACCATTTTGAATAAGCATCATGTTTGGTTATCACATGTATTACAGCCATCTGTGTGTTTATTTAGGTGTAATTCAAAATCTCATGCCATCAGAAACACGACCGGCACTGGAGGTGAGGCCTGCCAGGCGAGCCATGCCCATCAGGCATAAAGAGTCAGCCCTAACAACACAGGCAGTGAACCCAGAGGTCGGTTAGTACATACACCTGCGTGCTTCGGACCATTTTGAATAAGCATCATGTTTGGTTATCACATGTATTACAGCCATCTGTGTGTTTATTTAGGTGTAATTCAAAATCTCATGCCATCAGAAACACGACCAGCACTGGAGGTGAGGCCTGCCAGGCGAGCCATGCCCATCAGGCATAAAGAGTCAGCCCTAACAACACAGGCAGTGAACCCAGAGGTCGGTTAGTACATACACCTTCGTGCTTCGGACCATTTTGAATAAGCATCATGTTTGGTTATCACATGTATTACAGCCATCTGTGTGTTTATTTAGGTGTAATTCAAAATCTCATGCCATCAGAAACACGACCGGCGCTGGAGGTGAGGCCTGCCAGGCGAGCCATGCCCATCAGGCATAAAGAGTCAGCCCTAACAACACAGGCAGTGAACCCAGAGGTCGGTTAGTACATACACCTGCGTGCTTCGGACCATTTTGAATTATTATAATCATGTTTGGTTATTACATAATCACATAATTAATTGTCATGTATGATAATTAGGGCGCTTATGTTCTTAATTTACTTAACTTATAACTAAGGGGGTGAAACCTTAAATTTATATTAAATTAACGTTTACTTATTATTTAAGAGCTGCCAGCACACATGTGTATTGTGCGCGAGCTTTGTTTCATTTGTCATGCACACACTGCCCTTAATTATGCGGAAGCATAGGCAGATTTGTTTTGCCAGCCTGCCACGAGTCCGTGGAAGGCCGGCGCGGGAGGTACTGAGCTGCTCCGAGCGCCGGGCAACTAGTTTTGTTTGGAGGGGGTCGCGCGCTGATTGGCTGGCCAATCAGAGGGCGCCTCGCCGTTGCGGACTGTACAGAGGCCCATAGCTACGGCGGGCGGTGCGCGAGGATTGATTTTGGGCGTTTGTATTTCTGTCTAATGTCAGGATCATAATTTCCAAGGGAGGAAACATGTGGATTTAAACTATTTACGCAATTTTCGTAAAAAGTTCGTGTTGTTCGAATGTAGAAGTCATGCAAAGTTTCAGTGCCAGTTTCACGATGCAATGCCGCTACGGGGCAGTAACTAGGGGCGTCGGTAACGATTCGAATGCATTTATTCCGAATGCGTTGCAGTTTTAGTAAGTGAGTTTTAGCTGCAGTAGCCCAGACAGGGGCTGCATAGGTTATTAGTGGGCGTATAAGGGCTTTGTAGAGCAGTAGGCCAGTCTTTACTGTACCTCCGCACCTCCTACTCATTACAGGATATAATGTGTTCATTCTACCCTGTGCTTGGCCTCGCTTGGCATCAATATGGTGACGCCAGAGTAATTTTCTGTCCATATGGACGCCTAGATATTTGACTACATCCTTGTGAGGGATGTTGTCATCAAACAGTCTCAGCTGTGGCCTATTATGGGCGGGCTGGAGGTTTTTGCGCGTAAACACAATAGCTTCTGACTTAGTTGTGTTTACCTTTATTCGCCAGGTCGTGCACCACTGTTCAAATTCAGTGAGTGTTGCCTGTAGCCTGTTGGTAGCTAGCTGGAGGTTGTGCGATCTGCTATACAGTACAGTATCGTCTGCATAGCAGCCTAATTTAACTAAGCGATGCGCAGGGCGTGGCATATCACTTACATATATGTTAAATAACACAGGGCCTAGGATGCTGCCTTGTGGCACGCCAGCTCTTATGTGCTTTAGGTCTGACGTGGCTCCTTCAGTGAACACTCTAAAGGACCTATCGGCTAGGTAGGATGCTATTAGTTTAATATAGCAGTCCGGGAAATTTGCCTGATATAGCTTGTGGATTAGCCCTGCATGAAAGACTCTGTCGAAGGCTTTCTCCACATCTAGAAATGTTGCAACGACATAGTCCTGGACATTAAATGCGCCAGTGATTTCTTCAGTTAAGCGGACTAGTTGGTGTACTGTCGAATGCGAACTGCGAAAGCCGAACTGTTCATTTGGCAGTAGGTTATTGTCCTGAATATGTTGATTTAGTCGGTGCAGTATTATACATTCTGCAACTTTAGATACTGTACTGAGCAAGCTTATAGGCCTATAGCTTTGCGGCAGTGACTTATCTTTGCCTGGCTTGTGGAATACTATAACTTTCGCCTCTTTCCATTGGGAGGGAAAAATATTAAGTGACAGCATGGCGTTTATGCATGCTGCTAGATACTCTAGCGCCTCGTCTGGGAGCTGTTTTAGGACGACTGCCTGAATGCTGTCATTCCCGGGGGCTTTGCGTGGCTTCATTTTTTTGATAGCTCGTCTTACCTCGTGTGCTTGTGTCAGCAGAGGTTCTGAGGTTGTGGGGAGGCGCAGTTTTACCCGCAATTCACGATAGATTTGCGCTGTAAAAGGAATGTCACAGGGCTGCATGTTGGGCTATAAGGCGGTTTCTAAGGTCTCAGCGAAAGCTTGTGCCTTGTCTCGGGACTGGAATACTACCCCTTGATTTGTTTGTAGGGGGGGGGGGGATTTTTTCTGACTTGTTTAGGAATCGCTTTGTCATTGTCCAGGCACTTCCGTCCTGTACATTGAGTCGGCCTATTTTTTCATCCCATTGGCTGCTTCGCCAGAGTAGGATTTCATCAGAGATTACTGTTTTTAATTCATTAATGCGCTGTTTAGTGGCTCTGGTGCGGCGCCGCGTATATTCGCGGCGCAGTCTGTTTTTCTGCGATATAAGATCGCAGATATATGCTGGCAGCTCGTCATGACTTAGCCTAATCTCCTTTTCTGGTATGCACAGGTTTATTCCTTCCTGTATTTTTGTGGTAAGCTCGGTAATAGCATCTTCCAGGCTATCTCTGTTTTCTGCATTTATTTCCGCGACATTTTGTAGGTTAGTGGTAAGAAAATTTTTAAAGCCTAGCCAATCGGCATTTTTATAATCCCTGATTTTTCTGGGCGGGTTCGAGTCCACATTAGCATCGTCGAAAATTAAATGGACTGGGAAATGGTCGGATGACATTTCGTGTACAACCTCGAGTTCGAATCCCGTGTTTACACGCTTGTTTAATGCAATATCTAGAATATCGGGCATGGTATTATGCCTATCTGGGTCATGCGTGGGCTCTGAAGGAGCATGAACATGATAATTTTTATTAAGTTGGTGCACATATAGGAGCCTACCATTTGTGGTCATACGCCTACAGTTCCCTGCTAGGTGTTTCGCATTTATGTCTCCGACTGCAAGGAAGCACTGAGACGACCCATATAGGGCGTCTAGGTCCGCCTCGCTGAGTGACCTGCCCGGCGGAGCATACATAGAGATGAGTTTAATTTGCTGCCGATTAATTTTTAAATTTATTCCTACGGCTTCTAGGTGAGGAAAATCAGGGAGCTGGCATACAGTGTGTTGCATGCTATTGTGGACTGCAATGGCTACCCCCCCCCGCCGTATGCATTTCGATCGCGCCTATAGATAGAGTAATTTAATATTGTGAATCGGTCAGTCGGCTTCAAATGCGTTTCATTTAAAGCTGCTATTTTAATTTTATGTTTTTCTAAGTGGTTTATGAATTCCGTGGTTTTGTGTCTTATACCTTGTGCATTCCAGAAAAGGAGGGAATGGATTTTAAAACTAGTGGCCGGGGTTTGACTGCAGTGCGGTGCCGGATTAGTGGGCACCATGGAACTGGTCAGCGAGCGCCACACAGCAGTTCATTGTTGCTGTGAGCTTTTCAGCCATGGTTTTGGTGGGGTCCAGCCATATGATAATGAGCTGGCACAAGGGGCCCATGGCGTCGCGCAGCTGGCTGTTTGAGCTGACAGCCTCGTTGTCTTGAAGGACTTTTTGTATGTCCTCAAGGCGCGGAGCTTGGTTGCTGCTGATTGGCGTGAGTGGCTCTGTCGGGTCCACTGTTACCACGTCGATCAGCATATTGTCCTCGGCCGGGGTTTCAGCCGGCGGCGGGACAGGCTTGGGCGTCGCTCTGGGCTTAGCAACTGGAGCTGGCTTTGCTGCAGGCTGCTGAGCCTGGGCTTGCTGCTGGGGTTGACCCTCAGTAGTGGTGCGGGGTTTTCCCTTGCCATTTTTGTGGCCTGTGGGGTGCTTTTTAGAGCCACGCTGCTGCCATTGGCCACGCGGACGCGGGTTATTGGCAATCGCTGGGTAGGCCATCTCGTCATAGCCGGGCTCACAGTGCTGCTGCAGCGGCTCAAACATGTTCGCTCCAGCCTGGGCCATGTACTGGCCGAAGGTGGGGGGCGGGGGGAACTTCGGGCCCCAGGGGTTCTGCCTGGGCGGGCCAGTGTTGCCAGAGGGGCCTGGTTGCTGCTGCTGCTGCGGAGGGGGGCCTGCTGCAGCCTGTCTGTTGGCTTTCATGTCCCTTCGGGACTGTTGTTCGCGAGCCTTGCGAACTTGAGGGGGCAGATGTCTGCGCGATTCCTTTTTAAATTCAGCACAGCCTCTGTAGTTGGCGCAATGCTACAGCTTGCAGCTTGCGCATTTCTTGTGCTCCGGATTGCCGCCATTCGGGCAGTCCGGGGCACGATGGGGGCCGCTGCACCACCTGCAGACGGGATTGGCCTTGCAGCCCTTGCCAGAGTGAGTGAATCTCTGGCAGTTGCTGCATTGGCTGGGTCCTGACGGGCGTCGGTAGTCGTCTACCCGTATCCGCATGCCAGCGAACTCTGTGAGGCCGTAGATGCGCTCAGAGTTGCAAGTCTGCGGCACCTCAAATTCTAGTGCATCGCACTTTTCACGACGCTGCCTGCTTTCTAGGAACCAGCAGTTTTGTACTGGCAGGCTCAGGGCAGTGAATTCCTGCTGCAGGAAGTCCAGGGGGGTGTGGCGGTGGATGCCACGCAGCACGAACTTTTTTGGAATTTCGTCGTGCTGCAGCAAGACGGAATGTTGCGCGCCAATAGCCTCGAGGGCCTTGATCGCCCGGTGGTACTCCGGGACTGATGCAGTATGCACCATTATTTCGTCGCAGCCTCTGTTCTGGCAAGTAAACTTGTCAGTCAGGGCATTTTTTAGGGCCGTGTAGACCCTCGGGTACTGGTGGCCTTGATCGAGGAACACGAACAAAGGCTTCACCTTGGGCGTCTTGGCTGGGGCCGCGGGTGGCTGCGTGGGTAGGGGGGAGGGGGACGGGCCTGCCTCGTCCTCGCTGCTGGCACCGGACACGTCCAGGTGCGCACGCTTCACCCTCTTATTCGTGTGGACGGACCATGTGCCGCCCACATCGTCTTGCCTTGAAGAGGCTTGGTCGGTCGTCGTCATGTTAATTGACGGGCCCTGAGGGGGCGTCGCTCATTGCCATTGGTTGGCTGTGAGTAGGCATCCTAGGCTCACACAGGAGACCCACTAAACCAATCAGCCCGGACAAGCCGGGCTGCCGGCTATGCTGTAGGGGCAGCTACGCCCCGGGCTTCTCCGTGTGCTACACTTATACTACACCTAGGCAGACACTGTTACTGGCTTGCGCGCGCAGGGCGCACAAGTTACTGTGGCAGTATTAGCACTTAAAAGTGCTAATACACCTTGTAGCCCCGCTTGCTATCGCCGCAGGTTGCCTCTCAGAGAGGCTGGTCGACCTCACTCGTCGGCTGCCGAAGGCGAACTCTCGCACAATTTTTTTATTTTTTTTTCCTAACCTAACTAAAAACTAAGTGTATTTTGTTTGGGAGGGGTCTGGGTTAGGGAAGACTCTAGGTGCGTCCCAGGCCGAAGCCCTTACGCCTAATCATGCTGGGTTTTACCTCTTAATGCCCAAAAACATTTTTAAAGCTGAAAAAAAGTTTATATTCGGATTTATGTTCTTTTTAACATATTTACAAACATTTCAGTATATTACATATTTTTTATATTGACAAATAATTACAGATTTAGGTATGTGCCAGATGTGGCACAATGGGATGCAATAGTAACAATTAAAAAGTCAATTTGAGTGAAACATAAGTCCATGCAACCCACTACTTTCCACATTTACATGTGAAAATCAACATAACAGTTTTTTTTTTCAAACATAAATGTAAATTACACTTTTTACACTTTATGAAAGACTTGTCTTTACACATTGGGTGGCGGCATCGTTGGCGATCATCAGTAAATAGTGGCCAATGCCCTACTGCATCTCGCCGAACCAATGGAGAAGGAATTGATTTTGTGGGACCTCGATGCATTTTAGCTTCGTGCTCTCTTTCAATGCTGGTGCTCGAAGTAGAAGGCCTTCCTTTCTTGACCACATCCTTTCCTTGTCTGCAAAGAGATTCTGCAACTTCAGTCT
This sequence comes from Bacillus rossius redtenbacheri, assembly GCF_032445375.1. Classification (NCBI taxonomy): domain Eukaryota; kingdom Metazoa; phylum Arthropoda; class Insecta; order Phasmatodea; family Bacillidae; genus Bacillus; species Bacillus rossius. The sequence goes on along the minus strand of NC_086337.1, from coordinate 8,251,391 downwards.
TGAATCTGAGAAGATCCATGATGATATTCCCACTTAAACCTTCTTTCTCGCAGTCCCTCTTATACATAAGCCAAGATGAAACCATGGCCATGTCCACAAAATGGAAAAAGAATCGAAGATAATATTTCTTTCACCTTATCTTTATCCGATAATAGCTGATCAACCCATCAATCAAATCAACACCACCCATAAATTTGTTATAAGTGGTTATAGCTCGAGGGCACTTTACATCAACTGTGGTCTTGTCCTTTTTTTGCAGCCTCTGTACTGTTTGAAGGGGATGACAACTGTCAAATGTTGTGGCAAAAGTAACACCTTTATTGTCATACCACTTGATGGCCCTGATTGGGACACCATCAATCTGTGCTTCCTTTTCTTCTACAGCTCCCCTTCCCCTTTTTTTCATCTCTTTGTCTGAAGAAAACTCCAGGCCTGGAAAACGATTTGTACGTATTGTGCCTAAAGCTGCAAATCCCAAATTGGCAAGGGAAACAAATAGTGCAGGCGAGGAATACCAATTATCAAAGTAGAATAAATAGTTCTCATCACAAACAATGTGCTGAATCAAGCGCAAAACAACGTTTGAGCTTTTTCCTACATCTGGCATATCTTCAGCAGGTGTGATACAACCTGTGTAGACTTCGAAGTTATGTACAAGACCCTTGCTATTGCACAACACAAATATCTTATACCCCCATTTATGTGGTTTATTAGGGTTGTATTGTTTCAAATACGATTTTCCTTTGAATGGGACAATTTGCTCGTCTATGCAGAGCATTTGCTCTTCAATGGGTATTTGCTTGAATCTGTCTTGAAGGGAATCAATTAGTGGCCTTATTTTGAACAAACGATCTCGGTTAGGATCAGTAACTGAAGGACACTGGCTGTTGTCGTTGAAATGCAAGTTGGACTTCAACTCTTCCCACCTGTTCCTAGACATTACATCTGCTACTTTCTCAACACGAGTGCTTCTTCCCCAGAAAAGCCTTCTTCGAGGTAAACTGTAAATACTCATGTATGCACAAGTGCCGATGAATTGTTCTATTTCTTGTGCCACTGTATTTAGGGATTTGTTTACATCATTTTGGACACAGTACAAGTTGCTTTGAGTTACTATGTTATCAATAACCTCCACATCGAAAAAATACCTGAAGTAATCTACTGGCGATGAAATCAAATATTCTTCTGGTTTCTTATTCCAAAGAGGAATTGGTGTTTTACTCATATTTTCTGGAACATCATGCCATACTGATGGTACTCTGTAACATTTATTATCCTTGGCTGGCGTTGGGTTGTCTTCATCTTCAGAAGTTTCTGTCTCACTAGTAGAAGAGAATCCTGAAACAATTATACATAATTATTCAATTATAATTTCTTGATCAAATACAAATTTACTTTGACGACAAGAAACAAATAAATACAGTCCATACATGGTAACTTCATACGTCTTTGATCAAACTGATCTTTCACAAGTGTAAAGTTACAGTGAATGGACTACAAAAGTAAGTGTTTACCATTATTAGACGAATATATACGACGCCTATTCTCATTTGGACTGTAGTCGGGGTCTTCGTCAGTGTCATCTGCAACACTATCGTCGCTGCATTCAGGAGGCACAATAACAGTGTCTTTGTTTATTTTTCTTATCCTCTCCATCTGAAATAATAAAATAAACAACAATCAAACACTTTGTTTTCTGTAGGATTTTTTCCCATACATATCCTACATAAACTGCCCAATCCAATTTATATAACCAACTGTAATTTATAGAAACATCAGACCACTTTTACGAACTCAATGTTTTGTAGGAAAAGTTTCCTTCAAAACTAACCTAAAAGCAAATAGTTATATACAACTACCCAGAGGCCCACATATGGCACAAACCTAATATTGTCAGAATTTATGTAAAGAAATGTAATTTTTATAGCTGCTAATATATAAGCACCTTATTTATGAACCAAAAAACAAGTTGTGATTTTATAGATAGTTTTACTCACCAATATAATTATGTACAAGCTTTGAAACTTGAGAATCACAGCTGTGTAGCAAAAATGGCAGACCTATAAACAAAACAAACTACATGGTTCCAGTTTTCACCAGCAGAGTGTGTTTTCTACTTGTATTCCAAAGAGCAACATTCCACAGATAGGCCAACAACCCAAAGACAGCAAAATTTAAAAAAAAAAGCATTATTGAAAAATATTTTATAGTTAGTGCCACATATGGCACCCTGGGCATTAAGAGGTTAAGCCATGCAGAAAGGGAGGCATGCATCGTGTGCTTTGCTCGGGGATTGGCCAGCCATGGCAGCAATTGGCGCCATGACTAACTCCCCTATCTTAATTCTAGACTAATTACTAGATAAGTTGGGCCCAGGTAAAACCTCTATAGACAGAGGGAAAACCCTGGGCACTTTCATGCGGGATGCAAAAATATCATGCATTATTAGCAGGCAGGTTGAGTACAGGAAAAGAAGGATGGTCCTGGAAGAAGAGTTGGGCAGATAGAAAAATTCTACTAAGCAATTTGGGAGCTTGGACCTTTTGTCCGCATTTGTTTTGGTGGGCACTGGTCTTTAGGGGCAACATGTTGTTGTTCCCACCAAGCTGCCATTCAGCTCGCGTACCTAAAATAAGGAAGAAGTGTAATATGTTGTGTACGCACGATATTGTTCATTGCATTAATTAACCGCGAGTATTGGCACTGGGTCGTTCTCCGGAACAGACATAGCTTCAGGTCGCCTGTCGCCAAGATGGCAGTCGGCAGTTAGAGAAATTGCCTGATCCATCATTGCAAGACCCTAGCCGCAACATCTACGCTATGAAGCTACGAATAATTAATTTGTATTGTGTTACCCGCAAGTTGATGTGTCGGGACACACTCTGGAGAGGACATAGCTTCAGATCGCCTGTCGCCAGCAAAAGGCAGTCGGTCGGTTAGAGAAATTGCCCACTCCTTCATCGCGGATCCCTAACAACAACTCCTACGCTTTATTTCTAACGGTGTTGTACGGGCTGTGTGAGAGCTTGATGTATGTGTTTGAGCTGCCAGCAGGCTCGTGTATTGTGCCCAGCGGCATGGCCACCCATTACAGCTGTTCTGTATTCGCTGTAGTTTTGCAAGGTGTGATTTAGCTGCTATAGCCCACACAGGGGCTGCATATGTAATTATTGGGCGTATGAGGGCGTTATAGAGCAGCAGTCCGTTTTTAACTGTGCCTCCGAGGCGCCTACTCATTACTGGGTACAATGCACACATTCTGCCATGTGCCTGTCCCTTCTTTGAATCTATGTGAATCCTGTATAGTAGTTTGCGGTCCATTTGAACACCTAAGTATTTAGCAACGTCTATATGGGGAATTTGGTCACCGAACAGGTTTAATTCAGGCCTGCGATCGTGTGGTGGTAGATTTTTACGCGTGAAAATTACAGTTTCTGACTTTGTAGTGTTTATTTTTATGCGCCATTTTGTGCACCAATCTTGCATGGAGCTCAGTGCGGTTTGTAGCCTATTTGTGGCTAATTGTAGGTTATGCGATCGGCTGAATAGGACTGTGTCGTCCGCATAACAGCCTAATTTTACAATGCGGTGTGCAGGTTTTGGCATGTCGCTCACGTATATATTAAATAAAACAGGGCCTAAAATGCTGCCTTGTGGCACGCCTGCATTAATAGGTTTTATGTCTGATTTAGAGACTTCTGTTGTGACTCTAAATGTCCTATTGGCTAAGTAAGATGTTATTAATTTAATGTAACAGTCAGGGAAGCCTGTTTCATACATTTTATAGATTAGACCTGCGTGAAAGACTCGATCAAAGGCTTTTTCTACGTCCAGGAATGTAGCTACTACATAATCCCGCACATTAAATGCGCTAGTTAATTCTTCCGTTAGGCGGACTAGCTGTTGTACAGTCGAGTGTGCACTACGAAAACCGAATTGCTCGTCAGGCAATATGTTATTTTCTCGTATGTGTGTTTTAAGTCTGTTCAATAATATACATTCTGCTACTTTAGAGAGTGTATTTAGTAGGCTAATTGGCCTATAGTTTTGCGGCAAGGATTTATCTTTTCCTGGCTTATGAAATACTATAACATTAGCTTCTTTCCATTGTGTCGGAAAGTAGTGTAATGTTAGCATAGCATTTATGCATGCTGCTAAGTATTCGAGTGTTTCATCTGGTAGTTGTTTTAGGATGATAGCCTGTATACTATCATTCCCCGGGGCTTTTCTAGGTCGCATGCGTTTAATAACACGTTTGACTTCTTGCGCTAGTGTAGGGACTGGTTCTGCAACTACAGGTTGTTGTAGTTTCAGGCGCAATTCCCTGTATATTTGGGCAGTGAATTGTCTGTCGCACGGCTGATTGTGAGGCCGGAACGCAGCTTCAAGTGTATTCGCGAAGGCTTCTGCCTTATCACGAGGTTGGAAGGCAATACCAGTGTCTGTTTGTAGTGGTGGTATTTTATCTGTTTTATTTAGGATGCGTCTGGTCATGGTCCAGGCGCTGTTGTCCTGGATTTTGAGCCGAGATATTTTTTTGTCCCAATTGCTCGCTCGCCAGAGGGCAATTTCGTCCGAGATTACTATTCGTAATTCATTTATTCTACGCTTGGTTTGGGCCGTTCTACGTCGTGTGTATTCGCGGCGCAGTCGACTTTTTTGTGAAATTAATTGGCCTATGTATGCTGGCAGCTCGTCATGCATTAACCTAATCTCCTTTTCTGGAATGCACCTGGTTACTCCGGTTTGAATTTTTGTTGTTAATTCAGTGATTGCTGCCTCTAGATTTTCACTGTCTGTTATGTTTATTTCGGCCGCGTCCGGTAGATTATTTCGGAGATAATTTTGAAAACCCCCCCAGTCGGCTTTTTTATAATCTTTGATTTTACGAGGCGTGTTTGACTCTGTTTTTGCATCATCAAATACAATGTGTACCGGAAAGTGATCGGAAGACATTTCATGTACAACTTCAAGTTCAAATCCGGAATTTACTCTTTTATTAAGTGCAATATCTAAAATGTCTGGTCGTGTGTTTTGTCTACCAAAATCATGCGTGGGCTCTGAGGGAGCATAGACATGATAGTTTCTATTTAATTGGTGCATGTAGAGTAGTCTACCATTCGCTGTTTGGTACCTACAGTTCCACTCTATATGTTTCGCATTTATATCGCCGATAGCTAAAAACGAAGGGCCTACATCAAATAATAAATCTAGGTCTGCTATTGCTAGTGATCTGCCGGGTCGCGCGTAAATAGAAATTAATTTAATTTGCTGCCTATTTATTACAAGATTAATTCCTACGGCTTCTAAATTTGGAAAGGGAGGGAGCTGGCATCCTGAGTGTTTTATACTCTTATGCACAGCTAAGGCCACGCCCCCTCCTCTATTATTTGGTCTATCGCATCTGTATATGACGTAATTTAATACAGTAAATCGATCGGATTGTCGCAGATGTGTTTCATTAATTGCAGCAATATTTATCTTATGTGTGTCGAGGTGGTGAACAAATTCATTAATTTTACTTTTAATTCCATTTGCATTCCAGAAAAGGATTTTGTGGAAGTTTGTGTAGTTGGTCGATTGTGTTATGTCGGGTCCCTGATTATTTGCTGCCATTATGGCGAGCAGTGATGACCTGGACAAAGCCCATTGTGGCTCTGATTTTTTCCTTAAGCTCCGTTGCGGGATTGCACCATATGGCCATGAGTTGGCACATAGGGAGGATGGTCGCGGCCAGAACTGGGTCAGCCTTAAAGGTCTCGGACTGTTCCAAGACCTGGAGGAACTGCGACATGTCTGGCGCAGGTGCGGGCTCACTGTGTGGCACGGCCTGTGGTTCGGTCGAAGGGCCTGGGGCCGCGTCTACTGCCATTGTTTCGGCAGGTGGTGGGGCGGGGGCAGCTTGTGGCTTGGCCCGCGGAGTTGGTTGCGGAGAGGGGGCAGGGGCCGCCGGTGCTGCCTGCTGCTCCTTTCTCTCGGTGTTCTTTTTTGTTTGAGAAGCACCACCACCATTTTTGTGGCCGCTGTGGTGCTTCTTGAAGTGCGGCTTTGGTTGCCCTTGATAGGGTCGTCGCGGCCGGTAGTCGTTGGCGATGACTGGGAACCCCAGCTCATTGTAGGTAGGCTCCTGCGCGAGTGGAGCGTACCGATTGTGCGCGGCTTGGGCCAGGTATTGCCCGAAGTAGTGTGGCTCCGGGTGCCTGGGAGGGCCCCATGGGTTGGGCCTCGGTGGTCCCTGGTGGCCTGAAGGGCATGGATGCTGGCCAGAGGGGCCTGGATATTGTGGCTGTGAGGCAGCCGCAGCTCGCCTGTTGTCACGCATCGCCCGCTTAGACTGGCGCTCTCGTTCCTTCCGGATTTGCGCGGGAAGATGTTGGCGGGATGCTGCCTTGTACTCGGAGCAGCCGCGGTAGTTTGCTGCGTGTGGTCCGCCGCAGTTTGCACATTTTACATGGTCGCTGTTGCCACCGTGGGGGCAGTCGGAAGCGCGATGTTGTCCGCTGCACCATCGGCACACTGGTTAGGCCGCGCAGCCCCTGCCGACGTGCGTGAAGCGCTGGCAATGGCTACATTGATTGGGACCCGCAGGGTGGCGGTAGTCCTTAACACGAATGAGCATCCCCGCGAATTCGCGAATCGCGAGGATTTTTTCCGTGTCGCAGGTCTGAGGGACCTCGACTACGAGCTTGTCACATTTTTGTCTGGTTTGGCGGTTGTCCAGAAACCAGAACGACTGGACTGGCAGCTGCATGGATGCGAACACTTCGGTAAGAAATTCGCTCGGGGTTTCCCTGTGGATTTCCCGGAAAACGAATTTTTTCGGAATTTCGTCCTTCTGGAGAAGGACGGAGTACTGCGCGTCAATTGCCTTAAGGGCCCTGATTGCTGTGTGGTACTCGGGCACACTCGCGGTCTGGATTTGCAGTTGGTCGCGTCCACGATTATATACTGTGAACTTCTCCTGAAGGGAGTTCTTCAGGGTGCTGTAGATCATTGGGTAATTGTGCCCTTTGTCTATGAATACGAACAGCGGCTTGATTTGGCTCTTGGTCGGTTTGGTCGCTGCCTGTTGCGGCTGTGCTGGCGCTGCGCGCACGGTGGGCACTATGGACGGGGGGGGGGGGGGGGGCGCGGGGGGTGAGGGGCACCCGGCCTGGCCTGTAATGACCTCGTGGTGTCTTTTCACGCGCTTGCCCTGGCTCGTCTGCCATGGGCCGTCACTGTCGCACTCGCCTGCTGGCATGGGAGCCTGTTCGGAAGTGTCCATTTCGAGTTTGAAGTGGTCTTTGTCAGTCGCAGCCTAACTGTACTGCCACACCCACTGACCGCTTCCCTGGGGCTAGTTAGCCAGGGTCGCGGCTAGGCCAAAGGGTGCTGCACCCTGGGTGTTAGCAGTACTGATGATCACTGATTTGTCCGTGTCAGTCAGTCTCTCAGGGCGCGATGCTGGAGCTCGTTCTTCCCGCGATGGAGGGGAAATTGCTCCCGAAAGAGCCCCCTCCTTCGCCTTCTCCTTCGCCCTCTTCATTTCGAAGATCTCCTGCTTTTCTTTTCTGTAAATCCTTCTCTCGATGTCGAAAATTTCAGGAGCTTTCTCTTCGAGTTGTTGCTTCCTCTGCCTCAACTGAGTCGTGTGCTTCCACAGACCGACGTTCCCTCATATGCTCGGCCGGGAGCGTGTGACAGCGATACCGGGAACTCTTACGTTCCCATAACTCGCTATGTGGGTGCCAATATAAATAGTGCGACCCCGTCACTTTGTTCGAATCATTGGAAACGACGGCGGGGCGCGAAGTGTGCGATTTTAAGATTAAGGGTGGCTCACGGTCCAGAAAGAAGTAAAATAGCTGTCGCATGTTGCTTGGCTCTATTTTTAATAGTGTAGATGTCAGGCGGGGGGAGGTCACCCTTTCCCCTCAGTTAGTTGGCTAACTGATGCATGAGAGTGTCGTGATGTCTGTATTTAGAGGCGTGTGGAGTGTGCGCAAAAATGGCCTAATTAATTTCGTTGTGTGAGTGTAGTGTATAGCTCCAAGGCCGCACATACCCGGCTGACCAAGCAGGCATATCATCGTGTGAGTTTACCGATGTGTAGGAGAAATTAAATAGAATAGTAAACACCTGGCTGCCTTAAGGACCGAACTATTGCGTTCCAATATAGTTCGGTCAAAGTTAGGCTAAACCAGTATTGCTGTAGCTAGCCCCCAGGCTGTTGTCGTCTAAACCTGAAAAATAGAGAGTGAAATTAGTAAATGAATGTCATCCTATTCTATTATTGTTCGAGCAGAGAGATGCCCTCGTCCAGTGTTTTTTTTTTGTTTTTGTTTGTTTGTTGCAATTCAAAATCCCATGCCTTCCGAAAACGCGGCCGGCACTGGAGGTGAAGCCTGCCAGGCGGGTCTCGCCCTTCAGGCATAGGGAGTCAGCCCTAACACACAGGCAGTGAGTGATCCCCTACGTGGGTCAAAACCTACACCTGCATGCTTCGGACCATTTCAAATTAGCAAGAAAATGAAAGTTACATTAATGAATTAATTAATAATGGCTGGGGAAAACAACTAGCAAGGACTAGTGGAGGAGGTGGGGGAAGGAAAGATTTGGTAATTATAAGGAATTTGGGCCTGCGGTCGAGTTGTCGCTGGTTTATAATTAGAGCCCCGCTGGGTCAAAGGTAGTGTTGACGCAATAAAATAGAGCCCCGCTGGGCCAAAAGTAGTGTTGACGCAATATTTACGAGTCCTGGGCATGTCAATCATTGGCTAGTCCAATGTTGATTATTTGCACCGCAGGACGTAGACAGGCACATCGGGGCCAGAGAGAAACGTCTGCTATGTTCGCTAAGTTGCCCTGCGTACATGGGATGTGTGGATTCTAGTATAACCTGGCTTAGGCAAGTCGCGGTTTTTTAAACTGTCGTTGTGCAGCTGGGTCGTAGTCCGGAAGTGAATTCATATAAGTATTGGCATGTTCAGGGAGCTGGCCATAAAAAGACCTGTTTTGCCGTTTTATATAATCCTCTACATACTCTACTTTGAGTAGCTGTTGTACTTCTAGTGTGCTGGTGTACCAGCCGCAATCTGCAATGGCTCTAAGAAATTTATTTTGAGTGACCTGGGCCCCGATTAAATATCAGCCCCAAACGATTGCACCGGCGCAGCGCAGAGCAACGAAAATTGATCTGCACTTGCGCCAGCCAGCGCGGATGGAATTAAAAACGCAAGACGCAAGTGGGCGGGACTCTATCAGCGGAGCAACTTTGCACCCCCTCCCAAAAGCATTATAGCCAATCACATAATTTGTAACATGGCATTCACGGCCACTTGGATGACCGTGGTATCCATACGGTGCACTAATTCTGATACGCAGTTTGTGTAACGACAAGGCCGTGAAATATATTTGGGCGCGAGAAGTAGCATTTCTATTGATGTTATTCTGTGATATTTTTCTACCACGTGTGTTAACGTGTTAAGAAGTTTTGTAAGTTGTTTGCAATTGTAAGGTAAAATGGAAGAAGGGGGAAGAAGAAAGAGAAATTTCAGTAGAAATGAAACAGAAATCCTTGTCAGCCAAGTATCAAAATTTTATGATATTTTATTTGGGAAGCTATCGGCGAGTGTTTGTAGTGGAACGAAAGAAGAAACGTGGCAAAATGTATTGAAAAATGTGAATTCGGTCAGCGACTGTGTAAGAAGTGTTAGTGAGGCAAGTACCATTTTTTTTATATACCTAATGGTATGCAAAAGTCGCTAAAATCAATAGAACATATTAGGTTATGTTTTGATTTTGATGTTTCGTTTTACATATGTAATTATTTGCTGAAATCGTTATACAATTTAATTTACAGTATATTTACCTCAATTATCATCTGCAGCTACATTAAGTTTCCATAATTGGCTGTGTTGTTGATTTTAGATATATTTACCAATTACATTATACCAAGTGTTATTACTTTTTGTTTATAAACGCAGCCTACAGTGTTCTGTAAAAATTTTTATTGATTCTTAATTTTCAAAAGCACTGCAATATAAATTTACTGACATTGAGAGTTGTAACGTATACTTACACGTTAGTGGTACATCACTGAAACAAGATTCAAATTCAGTGTATTAGTGTGTGCATTCAGACAATGAATGTGTTGTGGAAAGTTTTACGGTCCACAGAATATAGAAACAAGAACCCTACATTTGTTTATTTTTGTTGTTGTTGAGAAAGTTCAATAATTATCACTAGAAGTTAGGCATGTCAAAGTAAATGTTTTCTTTTGCTTGCAGATAAAGAACAAATGGAAGGACATGAAACAAAGGACAAGAGAGAAAGAAAGGAAAATTAAGAAGGAGATCAATGTAACAGGTGGTGGAAAACCCATTTTCAAACCCTTAAGTGATATTGAGGAGATGATTATTTCTGTTATTGGAACAGAAACCATTCATGGAATTAAGGGTGGAATTGATACAATGAGTTGTAAGTTAACTATTTATAATAACTTGTAACACTGTTTCTTTACATTCTCAACATATCTAATTTGTTTAAACTTTACAAACCACATGCTTCAGCATCAGTAAACTATCAAAAGTTTTCATGTGTGGTAATATTGTTTAAGGGAATTTGTGACACATTGAGCATACAACTGAAGGCCTCACACTAATAGTTCAAGTGTAAGTTATGGTACAGTAATAAATACCAAACAAAGCCATTAAAAAGATATTTATTTGTATCAGTGTTACATATTTCTATGTTCGTTATTGGAAATTAGGAATATATAAAAGCAGTATATTTTATAATGTAACTGATGTATTATTTGCTATGCATAGTCTGGTTTTCAAATAACTATTTGTATTTCTTCAAAAATTAATCTCTAACAAAATGGTGTATAAAAGTATTTTGCACAATTTGTCACACAAATAAAACATAAAAATAAAACATGGAACCTAAAGTGATGTACAGAAGGTGGTTCAGTGGTTACAATAGTTTCATAACAAAATTATGATTAGAATATTCACAACATTGTGCAGAATGTTTTTGTGTTGTGAATTTTTGTGTGTTACCTCATTTTAAACTATTATTTGATGGTAGACTTTTCATGTTGTTATTTCTATAATTGCCTTTTTCATATGACATTAAAAATGTTTGTTGGAATGTCATCCTTTTGGTTTTTTAAAGACTGACGCTGAACATAATTACCATGGTATTAAAATCCTTACAGTAAATGCATTCTGAATACATCATGTTCTGAAGCAAACATTGTCACTATTGCATATGTGTAAAGGCCATAGGCCTAATGTAGAATTAATATTTCTAAACTGCAAGACAGTATCAGTAGGTAGCCCTACTTATTGAAATTAATTTTAAGTAATTATTGTAGCAGTGCTTGAAATATCAATTACCATTACAATCACAAATTCAAAACTATTGGTAATGTTTCACTTGGTAATTAGAAATTTGTGACATGATATAGCGTACAATTGGTGCTAATTGCAAAAAGGCATGAAAAGTTAGAAATGAAACTAAAACCTAGAGAGCAACTTTAGACATAACATGCTTGTTAATATTCCATACCAAAAGCAGTTATCTTGTAAGATATTAAATTGAAGTAAGTGCATGAACTTCATTTACATACCCCTTCTAACCTTTGTAGAAAAAACACATTTCATTGTACTTCTAATTAATAAATGTGTATTATTTGTACTTTTGTATTACATCATTATACACGATAAACCATTCAGGAAAGAACTGAATTTTTCCCAGAATTAGTGTTAATTTACAATGTTTAATGATATAGATGTGTTTATAAACATTTGGGCTTATTGCTTGATTATCCTCAACACATTGTAAATAGTGAACACTAATGCAGGAGAAAATGCAGTGGTTCTCTCCTGAATGGTTTTTCGTATATAATGATGTAATGCAGAACAAAAGTACAAGTAATACACATTTATGTAATTAAAAGTGCTCTGAAATGTGTTTCTGAAAATGTGTTAATATGTTCTCATATTTTGAAAAATTTACTGTTTAAGCAATAAAGTCAATATTACACTTAATTGTTTGTTTCAGTGACTGGGACCTCCTCATATGCACACTTGAGTGTTGTGGCTGAGAGGTGCCAACCAACTAGTCCACCAGAAGCTACTACAGTGGCTACGATGGGAAGTACATCACCTAATAATATGGAAGCCACTGTGAATAGTCTGCCACATTGTTCCTATGCTTTCACAGCACAAAATCCAATACCATGTGTAGAGGAGAGTCCTCTGCAATTGGATGTAGAGGCGGAACCATCAACAAGTAAAAGACCTGCGTCAGTTGCAGAAACACCGAAATCACAGAGTAAAAACAGAAGACGCATTTCAAATCGTACAAGAAATGACTCTCTTCACGAACTAATTACTCAGCAAAATGACATTTTAAAAGAAATCAGCAATTCGTTGCTGGAACTTGTAAATATTTTTAAAAATAAATAAACTTAACTTCATTGTCAATGTATGTGTAGAGTTATAAGTGTCCCATGTACTTTTTAAATAAAATTAAGTATCTTAATGTGGTAATGTTGCCATTAAAAACATTCATAACATTAAATAGGCACTGTAACTATGGACGCTTATCAAGGTCAAGCTTTCAAATGCATGTCATGGGTGAAGCTGTATTGCATAAACTTGAAAGCCAATAATTTTGTTTGTGAGAAGCTGTTAATTTCCAATTAATTTGCAACGTTGTCAATACTTCAGACAACATAGTTACCTGAGATTGTGTAAATTTAAATGTGAAATTCAAAAGTATCGATCATTATTAAGAGGAAATTTCCCACATATTAAGCAATCTAAAAGATTTATTCCATCTAGAAATGGCTCGTGAGCAACAAAAATAATGCAAGCAAAACGTTTAAGTAACATCTGTTCTGTTCCAAGTTTTCCCAACAGATGTATCCACAAATTTAATTTAAAATTCTGAAGAACATCCGTATTTTACTTTGCAAGTTTTGCACCCTGCAAACTGCAAAACAATGATTTAATTCACTAAACTTTTGTGAAGTTACATTACGAGCATTTGTGATGCACTGTGATGTTTGGTTCCAAATTACCACATATTAAAAAATGCAAAGCTTCTAGTTGTGAACTGTTACACTAATCGTCATCCCGACATATGGCATTATTTTTTTTAATAGCAGCTCTTAAGCTTGTACAATTTACCCTTGTCACAATGTTAGGCTCCAAAAAACTCTCATAGGGCGAGTGCACAGGTGTGCGCTAACACAGTTTATTTTTGTTCGACAGGTTAGCAGTTTGAATAACCATGGCCAATAATAACTGGGCAAGTGATAGGTATTGCTAAATTTTTAAATAACTTCTGGTATTGTTTAATCAAACACATTAAAAAATTTCACTAACATTATACATCCTTATGCACTGAGCATGTGCGTACAAACTGAAACACCACAGTACACATCACATCCAACCTTACATCACCTTAAACACAGTACAAGTCTCTCGTAATCCTTTCGTGCTATCCATTTCTGAAATTTTTATTACGAAGTATATAGTCGAACTTCTGTCATAATGCTAACCAACAAAAATGCAAGGCTTTGTAAAACAATAGTATACTGAATTTAAGTATATGATAAACATTCAATTTACCTGGGAAAAAAATTTGGCTGACTTGTTAGTGTAATTTAAGAAATTAAATTGTAACATTTATATTTATTAAGCAAGTGATGCTACAAACAATATTGCTCAGTACTTTCATGGACTTATTTCCGCATACCTTACCATCAAATGTACTATAGTATTGTGTGCTGTAATTAATTTATGTTCACACAGAATTTTACTTATGACCAATTTGAAAGGTTCTTGTAGAACCTGGATTGTGATGTCATGCTTTGTATACAAACTGTTATGAAAGCTAAACAGTTAACATTCATATTCACTGGACTTTACCATCAATCATTATACTTTTTTTGGGTAACAAGTGAGGCAGTCTCAAATTTGGTATATTTGTTATCCATCTCATTGACAAGTTTTACAAGTTTTAATACACCATCATTTAATTTTTTTGCATAGGTAACTTTTCATTCATAAATAAGTTTCATTTCTTTCAATGAATTTAACACCAAATGTAAAAAATTTTATTCCATGTGGGTTTCGTATAGGGATTCAAAGGTGAAAAGTGTTGGGGTGAGGAGGAACAAAACCTCTTTTGGCATCACTAAAAACAAAACACAAACTCTACTATGGAAGGTGAACTGTATTGCGATCTTGCTGCATGCATACTACAACGAATACAGAACAAAATTCTTTTCACAATATGTAAACAATTTTGAATTGTACAATTCATGAGAACATTCGTAATGGCGAAAAACAGGTTGTAATTAACACACTTAACTGCAGTATGTTGAGTTCAAAAGACTTTATGAAGGGTCTAAAACTTTTTTACAGCAGTAAGTACACCGATAAAAGGCGTGATTGTTATGAAAAAAATATTCTTGACTTACATAACAAAGGGCCATGACAACTGGAACTTTTTTCTGTGTAGTATATACAAAAATTTATTAACAGTTTGTAACGTTATTTTCATGTAATTGTGCATTAATCTTGGCAATTCAGTAAAGTAGCATCGAATCATATGCTTGTTCCACACAAATAACAATATACTAGGAGACATTGAAAATAAGGCTTTCTGAATAGCTCAACGGAGTGGCCTGAAAGGTATTTCACTTTTGACTGATCCTGCTATAAACAACTTTGGTTTACCTCTGCAAGAAATATTAAGTTCACCTTGAATACATTTCAACCAATTATAAAATAAAATAATTCTTATAAGTCCTTTGAATTTTCTTTGTGTCAAACACAATGTTCAAGTAACAGGAGGAAAAAGTTAAAATTACTTACCTTTTACAAAATTTCATAATACACAATATAAACTAAATCACTTCTTAAATTGCAATAAGGTAAAGAACATCATTTAGTGCTGTGTTAGAAAAATATCTTAATCAAGCAATTGTAAGTGCTTGATATTTTAAATCTTGCTAAGAAACATTTTATGTAGCACAATGCTGACATTAAAAAAACCTATGCCTGCAATAATTTTACTTATAACACAAGCTGGAACAAGGTTATTCAATAAACTAACCCAAACATCGCAGGATATAGATGAACACACTCAACATTCAAGTCAAAATTATTTGAATTTCTCCTTGAGGAATCACTTCATGACGTTGATGAGTTCTGAACATAAATAACACCACCATGGAACATTTGTATTTCGTACGTACTTTATATTAAATACATATGTATTAAGGCCTTTATTTTTAATATTTAGCATGATCTCTCTTTTATATTATGACAATTGCAAAAAATGATTTTGTGTACAACTCTAAGATAATACTTTTAAGCCTGTGTGCACATAATCATCTCATTCATCTCCATTCATGAAAAACTGTTTTGATAAGTACTGCTCATTATCCAATTTTTAGTTAGGCCAATCATTCATTTGTTTTACCAGTAAAATATTCCTGCATGTATGATTTTGTGCATACCTAGAATGTTATAGCATGTAAATGCTTAGGTGGATGTTAAGTAACTCAAAATCCAAACAAACATGCAGTAATCCCATTAACTTAATGTGAATAACCTTGCCAGTGAAAATAAAACTGTTCATGTACTTTACACTACATTCTGAAAACGAGCTTCTATTAAATTATGTCGCATAAGACGTCCATCTTCAAGATCAGGATGTTCAGGATCTTGCACACCTAACAGTCCATTTATTTCTTCTAATAAATCCTCATGATGCACTCCACGTTCAATCAACATGTTATGCAAGATACAGCATGCTACAAAAATCTTGCACACTTTATCAGGAGTATATTGCAAAGTACCACCTGATTCATGCAGACAACGAAACCGTGACTTCAATAGCCCGAAACACCGTTCAACTATGGCTCGGGTCTGTTTATGTGCCCTGTTGTAGTTTTCCTCTGCCTCGTTAACAGGATTCCTGACTGGAGTCATCAGCCATGGCTCCAGAGGGTACCCACTATCACCTGCCAACAGAAATTGATTCTATTAACTTATATACCAATTCATAATTTTTGTATAATGTATATAATGAATGCAGTCCTGTTGTAGTTATGTTCTCAATATTTAAATAACACTGTCTCCCATACTTAATACTCCCAACCACTCACATAGAAAGTTTCTTTATATTTGATTTAACTATTGAGAAAAAAGTTCCTAAAGTGCATAACTGCTACATGCTATTCACTTTCGTAGTAGACATATTCTTAATTCATTCTTGTGCCTGTGTACATCAATACT
This sequence comes from Bacillus rossius redtenbacheri, assembly GCF_032445375.1. NCBI lineage: Eukaryota > Metazoa > Arthropoda > Insecta > Phasmatodea > Bacillidae > Bacillus > Bacillus rossius. The sequence goes on along the minus strand of NC_086337.1, from coordinate 8,235,084 downwards.
TCAACAGAGCATTAAACCAGAGATTTGAGGTAGGTTTGCAGAAGTGAGAAAACTAACTGACCGAGCTTGATAAACGATGGTCTACCTATCTCTCAAATGAAGTTACCTGCTGCTGTTGGTAGACATTTCATGCAAGTTAAAGCCAAATACATAACCAAAATAGCGTGATGAAAATGTTTATGTAAGATTGGGTGTACTAAAGCTTTTGAGAATGACATTTAATATTTTGGTGAAAAATTAATTATTGCTTTGAAATACTATTGAATAAAGAAATATTCTTAGTGTAGAACATATTTAACATTCGTATTTGAAATAACCTATCACTTTATGACATTTGCTGTCATCACATTTGGTACAAAAATTTGGCAATCAATACTTTGAGCAATCTGAGGTGATGCTAATTTGTAATGAAATGGTTACCACAGGGGTTTTCCTAGGAAATAGATGCAAAAATTATAAAGGTATGGGCTTAACATTTCTCCCTAATTGGTCGCTAGATTGCATTGCAGCAAGTAAAATAACTATTCATTTTGAAAATTGTGTACTTAACATTTGGGGGATCAACAGAGTGAATAAAATGAAATTAAAATAACATATACAGAACTCAAGTTCGCATTGAAAGAAAGTTTGGATAAAAATGTTAGTGCCAGCAAATTTAATTCAGAATACTGCAGAGGCATAATAACAACCCAAACATACCAAATAATTAAAATTTATAACTTTCAAACACTATGAACGAGTGCAAATTTTAACATTTAAAAAAATAAAAAGCTAATCATACCTATGTGAAAATTTACTTGACCCAATTATAAAACACGACAGCATAGTTCTAAGTATGTATTATTGAAACGAATATTATTACAGATATGCTGACAATATTTGTTGTAACACTACCTAACTTTTAGGATCCATATACAAGTTACAACAAATGTGGTATGTTTTATGCAAAAATTACTTACCCAGAAGGAAACCACCATGAAGCAATCCATTGCTACATTCTTCTCTGAGGACACTATCCCTCCAGATAAAACTGTCATGCACTGACCCCGGAAATTTTGCTGAAACATCCAAGATCTGCATGCTTGCATCGCACACTACTTGCATATTCATAGTGTGCCTTTGTTTTCTATTTACATAGTGTTCTTCGTGCTCTTTAGGTGCCATTATGGAAATGTGGGTACAATCAATAAGACCTGTAAACATTAAGTTAAATATGAAAAAAAATATTGTTGGCAGTGTATGATAACACAACTCTCAACCTAATCCTAAAGTGCAATCCAGTAAATTAGTCATTATTAGAAATATAATTTTGTTTATATTTTAATACATTATATTAAAATATGTCAACTTCGGCATCAACGAACACTAATTAAACTTAATTAGCACAACACAACTATAGACATATTATGTTAGTCGTTTAATTAACTTACCTAAACATTTGGGCATGCCAGCAACTTCGTACAAATCGTGCGTCGTGGCCATCCTTTCTTGCGGCAATCTAGGGAATCTTATGAAGTTCGGCACTACATTAATCAACTCATTAGTCACTTCGTCGACAATCAACGAAACTGACGCCTGAGAAACATTTGCACTGTTTCCACATATCCACTGAAAACCACCACTGGCATAAAAGTTTAGGGCAACTAACAGCCTCGTGTCTGGCTTTATGGCGTGATTTTTCCTTGTATGCCGAGATATGTTATCTTCCAACAAGTTCAATAAAAAGTTAAATGATGCTCGGTCAAATCTTGTCTGTTGCTTTAGTTGGAAATCACTTATGTCTTGCACGCGTACTCTTTCTCTTCTCCTATTTAGAAAAAGCGCAGCACCAACTAACGCAGCCATTGTGAATGTGTTTACTATTTATTTACATTCGACGTCCACCCTCACAATTTTCTTCTTCTGCGCATGCGCCAACGGCGCAAATCCATTTGCGACGAGGTTCTAGCTCGGCGCAGATTTCTTTGCGTATTGCACTAGTCACGTGAGCATTTGCACCTCTCACGAAGCGTATTTAGTGCCAAAGCGGCGCAGCGCAGAGTACATTTTGCGTTGCGCCGCCTAAAGTAGGTATTTAATCGGGCCCCTGTACTTTATCGATATGGCATTTTGCTGCATAGCCCCAGATTTCGCAAGCATATAATAATTGTGGGCGAACTATTTGTAAATACAGCTGTAATTTTTTCTTTCTAGGAAATTGGGGGCCTTAAACATTGAGTATAGGCTGCGCAAAGTGCCTCGCGCAACCTGTGTCACCTTAGTGGTGTGAACTTTCCAGGTGAGCCTGGTATCTAGAATTAAACCTAAATATCTAGCCGATTTAACAAATGGAATGGCTTGATTAAAGATTTTTAATTCGCGGTCGGGGGCGGTGTATTTTTTAGTTAAAATTATAGTTGTGGACTTGGCTCCATTTATTTTAATGCGCCAGCGAGTGTACCATTGTTCGAGTGAGGTAAGCTGCCTCTGAACTTTGGTTAAAGCAAACTTCAAATTCGGGGATTGATATATTATTGCAGTGTCGTCTGCATATAATTGCACGTGGGCATGTTCCCGCGGGATGTCGGCTGTATAAACATTATAGAAAAAGGGCGAGAGTGGGGACCCCTGCGGCACACCTGCTGTCAGCTCCCGAGTGTATGATTTCGCCCCCTCTATTGACACAAAAAATTTTCGTCGCCATAAATCGTGGGCTACCAGATGAATATACGTATCCGGAAAGTTAAATGTAATTAATTTTTGAATTAAGCCAGAGTAGTATATAATAGGGGCTCCGAAAACAGGCTTCAGGCTGTGGAGCGTGTGGAGCTGCACGCTCGAAAAAATGTCACGTTCCGGAGGCCATATTTGATGAGCGTAACGGGACACAACGTAACGGGACATAATGTAACGGGACAAGTAGATCACGGCAGCCATCTTAGATCCGCCATCTTGGATCCGCCATTTTGGATGTCGTCATTTTGTTTTCTCGAACTTTCCGGCATTGTGTTGTCCGCCATATTGGATGATGACGTCACCGTTGCAATTTCCGTTACGGCCGCCATCTTTAACTTTTTTATTTATTATCCGATTTTAATGAAATTTTTTTTTAAATTTATAAAAAAAATTAAATTAATAAAATTTTAATAAAATATTTATAAAAATTGAACTTTTTAGACACGGAGTTCGGAGTCCTCGGTTCGAACCCGACGAGGTCAAAAAATTAAAAATGGCGACCGATCCTTCCCCCTGTGGTGGCTGCTGACAGACTGCCCCCCACCACTTTTTTCAAAGCATATATAACATCATCTAGTATGACGTCATGTCCGCCATCTTGTCTTCGATGTTGGAAACCATCATCATTGTATCGGCGGCGAGAGTGCACCGACGCCATGTTAGTTTAATTCTTTTTTTTAATGGGGACCCCCCCCCCCCCCCCCAGGGGGTCCGCCCCGCCAAAAAATTAGCTCTTTATTTGAAAAAGAGAGAATACAAATATAAAACATGGAAGAGAACATCTGATAAATTTACATTAATGAATTTACAATTAAAGATACATACATTTTTTTTGTCCCTTCCAACATTCAAGTCCTTGGGGGCAGGTGATTTGTGTGTGGTGAATGTTTTGTTTACATGTGATGGTGAAGGTGGTGATGAAGTGACGGCGTGGCCAGGTCCGTTGGCTCGGGCTTGGTATGTCCTGACGGCGGTGGGTTCGTTGGTTCGGAGGGGTGGTCAGGTAGAGATGATGCGGCACCGTGGTGCTGTTCGTTCCGCAGTGCTTTCTCGTAGCTGTGCTGGTCCCCTGGGTCAGCCGCCGGCCCCTCCCGCTGGGTCCATGTCATCCTCGTCGGAGGAGTCATCAGCATGGAGATGGTCGGTCGTGAAGAGTGCTCTTCTGGGGTGAGGTGAGTTCAAGGGAGGATCGGCGATGTTTCTGACGAGGGGGTTTTGGCTGTGGGAGCATTTTTGGATGAATTTTGTGGTGATTTTGGTGATGATGTTATGGATGTGGGGAAGTTGGTTTTGTTGTAGGAGTTCTTGTCGGGAGGTACGCGGGGAAGTCCAAAGATTAGTCTGGTGCCAAGAAAGAATGTTCTAGTGATGGGTCTGAGGTTGTACAGGGATGAATGAGACCAGGTGGGGCAAGCATACGTGAGGTTGGATATGATGTGGGTGCGGTAGATGGTGATCCCTTTCCAAGGCAAAACAACCACTGGAAACATTTCCGTCGAATTTATCACACTATACGCTACCTGACCCCTCACCCCCGAGGCCAAATCACGATGTTTTGGGTGTACACAGACACGTTGAGAAAACTTAAAAAAAAAGTTTAACTTTAAAATTTATAAGAATATTCAAAATGTATCTGGGTAAAAAATAACGTTCAAGTAACAGTAAATGCATTTAAGCTAGTGATTGGTTTAAATATTTCCTCATTTTCCATCTCACGTGCAAGTCTGGTTCGTCTAGCAAGTAAATATTTTTCACGAACAGACTGTATAGCTCGATGAAGGTCACTGGCCAGGTCCGACATTGTACTGGCTGAAAACTTATTGCAAGACCTCCTTATATACTTTTTTATTCCTTCGTAGAAACTTCTTTCTTGTGTGTGGCAAAATCTGAATTTGTTGACAAGTGAGATAGTGATGCTTTCAGACTACTTTGAAAAGTCCTCAAATCGTCACGTCTTTGTGCATTCGATACTTCGATCATGTCGCGAATGCGAGAATCCGAGGCTTCCACACGCTGGTCGATGGCAACGAGATACTCTATTATTTCGTTTTTCACACTTTCTACTTTTTGAGACAGTAGCGAAATATATTTGCGGATATCAGAGTCGGGGCATACAGTATGTCTGCTGCTACGACCGAATTTCGAAATGCTATGACTCATGTTTGACGATAAACTGATCGAAACCTCGTCTGTACCTGCCCTTATATAGAGGCCAGTCCTTTACGATGACTATGAATCCGTGCTCGTCTTTCCAACACAAGGAACACATGTCTTTGAATTCCTGAAACGACATGTCGGTGTTTACGTGGTCGTCGTAGGCGTGACGTAAATTAAGTTCGTCCATGCGAAAAAGCACTATAACATTCGCATTATCTCGTAGGAGATGTTTGGGTATTCTACTGTACGTCTGGCACAGGTATACGCAGTCTACCTTGGCGTGCCTGCCCATGGAAAAGTACTCTTGTATAATGCCCTGCTTCTCGCACATTACATCGTCGAACACAAACACGGAATTAGGCTTTGCTTCGTCGGTAGACACCACATCGGTATTATCGCTAAACGGAAAATACTCCAGTCCTTCCACCTAGCATAGAACAGTTGCTAGGCGCTGGTACTTTGGCTGTTGCAACGACTTGGAATACAAGTAAACGTTCTCGAACCGAAGACCGTTTGGCTCCTCCAGTAAACTCAGTAGAACGCACGTCTTGCCACAGTTTGACGGTCCCGCCATTATGCATCGTACAGCAGAAGGCAACAGTAAGCCATGTCGCGATTCGCGACCGATAGTTTCATCGTTTTGCGTAATGCGCACGGGCAAACAAACATCTTGCTTGACGACCTGCATTGTACTAAATAAATTGTATAAAATCAAACACATTTATACTTTCTGGTCTGTTGCGCGTAATGACTCGAAGAGGTAAGAACAAAAAACACAGTGGTGCAGGACTCGTGAACTCGCTGATAAACAATCTGCCATTCGAGCTACACATTCCCGGATACAGATTTTGCGGCCCCGGCACTAAACTAGCGAAAAGGTTAGCTCGCGGTGACGTGGGCATTAATTCTCTCGACGATCAGTGCAAGCAGCACGATATTGCCTACTCGCTCAGCAAGGATCTGGAATCCAGGCACCGGGCCGACGAGATATTGGCACAGAAGCTGAAGAAATAAGTAAATCGACGCACGCGGGTCTAGGAGAAAAAATCACGGCCTGGGGCGTATCTAAAATCATGAAGGCAAAGACGAAATTAGGACTGGGTGCTCGTCAAGCCAGCTCCATCAAGTCAAAGACTAACTCACGCAAGACCAAACGCAAGACTGGAGCAGGCATACAAAAAGTCAAGCAAAAATTACAGACTCTCGACAAGAAGATTATAGGAGGATTTCTTCCTTTGCTTTTGCCTGCATTGGGTGCTCTCGGCGGTCTCATCGGTGCAACGAGCGGTATAGTGCGGGCAGTCAACACTTCGAAGAATGAGCGAAAGCAGTTAAAAGAAGCACAGCGACATAATGCAAGCATGGAAGCCATTGCCATGGGTAAAAAAAACGGCGCAGGCCTGTACTTACGTCCTCACAAATCAGGCCGAGGCATGAAAAAGAAACGAAAATCCTAAGTTCTCTGCCGAAACGACCGCTCACCAACGTAGATTTAATAAAGTACGCACGCAAATTGAAAATACCAAATTTCTGCGGCGTGTTTATGCGAGACACTTTACCCAGCAAACCAAAAACCAACGAACGCGCCATAATTAATTTAGACACGACTGCAGGTCGCGGCACGCACTGGGTAGCGTATATAAAGTCTGGAAAAAAAGCTACTTACTACGACAGTTTCGGTAATTTGAGACCTCCGCCTGAACTTAGGCGGTACCTGGGCCGGACCACTACACTGTTCTACAATTACGAAACGGAACAGAGGCCTAATAAAACAAACTGCGGACACTTGTGTCTTCGCTTTTTAACTAAAAAAATAATTTAGCTGACAAATAAAAATTACTACTTAAAGGCTGTGCAGTGATGATAATTTATTAGTCATGTCGATAACACTTACCTTGACAGGTCACGCATCTGAGCTGCGGGCGGTTCATTTCCCGCCTCTGGATTTAGACGGAGAATGGTGTATCGGACTCGTAGATTTTCAAACGTATAATGCCATACCGAATATCGACGAAGAAAACTGCAAGATCTGCTTCCTGAAAAGCGATGGGACCGCTCATGAAATACAGTTACCTGTTGGATCTTACGAAATTGACGACATTGCAAATTACATCAGGGATATTTTACCGCAGGATGTAGACTTTCAACTGCGTGGAAATCCAAACACTCAAAAAAGCATTCTAACATGCAGTGAAATTGTCGACTTTACGAAACCTGGGACCATAGGTTCGATGTTAAGATTCGAATCAAAGGTGTATGATGCAGGAAGAACGTACGAATCTACGCGTGCAGTAAACATTTTGCCTGTGAATGTCATAAGAATAAACTGTAATTTGGCAAGTGGAACGTATCTAAACGGAAGACTAAGCAACATGCTGCACGAATTTTCGCCGATGGTCCCGCCAGGATATAAACTGGTCGAAGTACCGCAAAGTATCATTTACGTTCCAGTCGTCGTGAAGTGCGCACACGAAGTCGTCGTCAGAATCGTTGACCAGCGAGGACGATTGGTGAATTTTCAAGACGAAGAAATTACATTACGGCTGCACTTGAAGCGATGGGCATAAAGTTCGTAACACCGAACAGTTATAAAAGAAGTCGTATTGACGTGAATAAGAACAGTTCTCTACCAGACATCGGTGCATTAACACCTGACAACATCAAGTATCTTCTTAGTATTGGACAAGTGCCGAATAAATATGGAAGACGAAATCCTCAACGTGGAAGATCCGGTCATTTTTGATGACAGCATTACGAAAATGGAATTGCACGAGTACCAGCCTTTCCTGCTCGGACCGTACGCACTTCCATCGGAAGTACGCATTGCTGTACAGCACCAAGATATTTGTACTTTACCTTCACAGTCATTTCTACGTATAAGAGGCATGCTTACAAAAGCGGATGGTACGCATCCGACAACGACGTCAATATCCTGCAATGGTATTCTTCACCTCATCGAGCGCGTTACATATGTACTCAATGGTGTCGAGGTAGACCAGACGAGAGATGTAGGCATAACATCTGCTATGAAAAATTACCTTTCGCTCACGCCAAATGAACTGACTGCTGCAAAGATGGCCGGTTGGGCTCTCGAGGATGAATATAAGCTTCCGGTTTATGCCGAAGGGAAGTTCGAAGTTTGTGTTCCTCTGTCCATGCTTCTTGGATTCGCTGAGGACTACAGGAATATAATCATTAATTCTAAACAAGAGCTCGTACTGCTTCTAGCCAACACGCACATTAATGCAATTGTCGTCGCTGCAGAAAACCCTCAAGATGTCTCGCTAACACTACAGTCTATCGAGTGGATGCTGCCCCACATCCAAGTGAGCACCGTTGAACGAGTCAAGATGTTGAAGAACATAGAAAATGGCAAGAACTTCGATGTGCCATTCCGATCCTGGAGCCTGGAAACTTATCCTGGCTTGCCTCATAGTCAGCGTATCAATTGGATAGTAAAGTCCAGCTTCGCTACGGAAAAACCAAGATACATCATCGTCGGGCTTCAGACCGGAAGACAGCTCAATGCAGGAGTAAGTCGCTCCGTATTCGATAACTGTCAAATACGTAATGTAAAAATATTTTTAAACAGCGAAAGTTATCCGTACGTTGACATGAACATGGACTTTGAAAGTGGAAGATTTCTTCTAGCATATCAAATGTATGCCAAGTTTCAGCAAGCTTACTATGGACGGAGACAGTCACCGATACTGAGTCCCGACAGTTTCAAGAACAAGGCTCCGTTAATGGTGTTTGACGTTTCCAAACAGGATGATCGATTAAATTCAAACATCATCGACTGTAGGATCGAGATTTCGACTAGCGGAAATATTCCGCCAAACACTTATGCTTTTTGTCTGATACTTCACGATCGGCTTGCATCATACAATTGTCGAGACAAACTTGTGAAAATTCTGACTTAAATTCTGTTTCGTTTGCGATAATAATTCAGTTACAATCGAGCATTGCTAGCGACAAGATGTACTGCAACCTGCAAGGTTTCCAGAGTCAAAACGGCTTTGTTCTCAAGGAAATTGCCGTCACTCACGACGGCCGGACTCGAACCCGCAGCTTCCGACCTCCGTATCCTTGGAAACTACTAGACGAAAAAAGTAAACGTTCGAACGAATGGCTATGCAAATATTATCACGGACTAGAGTGGGACGAAGGAAAAATCCCATACCACCAAGTGAAAAACACACTTCAAGATTTACTAGTTCAAAACGAAACAATATACGTTGCCGGACCTTAACAGAAAAAATGGCTACGAGAACTGTGCGACGTTGGAGCAGCTGAAATTGAAGACCTACAGACCGACTACGGCTGTCCTTCCCTGCGCAAGCTTAGTGCAATATACGATGTGCAGCCATGTGACAAGTTTGAACGTGTCTGTGCCTGTACAAACTCGCAGTTAATGCAGAAATGGCACACACAGTGTTAGTAGGAGCCTGCATATATAAATGGCGTACATACGTACGTGCCTTCAGTTGACGTTCGACCTGCAAGAAGATGTTTACGTTTCATCCTGCTAACGTGTACGTGAGCGCAAGACCTAGCTTCAGCAGTGTCGAGTACAGCTACTGGGATTCCGGGTATCTACGTACATATACAGAAACCTGTGATGGAGGCGCTCAGCATTGGCGGTTTGCGCACTTTCCTGTGTCCTACGAACCGACCCAGCAGCTGGTAGACTGTTGCGAACCTGGAAACTGTGTCGTCTATCACATGAGACCACACACAATCCTTCCTGCTAGCATCGATGAGGTAGTCGCCTCGTCTGCACGTGTAACACCAAACATGAGCGTGTTGCAACCTGTTGCTACCTGTGATGCTTCTACGCAGACGTCCAAACGGTGTGCGTCTCGTCGTCGCAGTTCAGGCAGTGAATCTGTCCCAACTAGCACTGCAGTAGAGCCAAGGCGCAGACGTGGTCACAGACGTCACCGACCATGTCTTGTCGGAGTTGACGACGTCGCAGAAGATGACCAGCTGGAAACCTGTGTTCCTGATCCTGTGGCCTGCGAACCAGTTGGAACCGGAGTCGACGTGTCAGTTCGTGCGGCATTAAAGACTGTGCTTGTGAAAATGCTTGATTCCTTAACCTAATGTGTATTTGTGTAATTTTTATAAATAAATGTGTAAAACCTGAACTTGTGTTTGTTTTTTATTTCTACAATTTTTAGGTACCCAATAAAAATTAATTTTAAATACAGACAATATTTTGACTCATGAGGTATACCAGTAGACTGCGGGTATATAAGCGAGGTTCGGACGACTGGACCCGCAGTTCACCTCTGGTCGCGGTGCAGTACGGACCTGCTCTCTTCAGTAAATTTCGTAGTTACTGCTCCAATGTCGACCGGGATAGACTGTTTACCGTCAGCAGCGGTGACCTCGATGACAGCAATGATGATGGAGTCGGAGATTCCGATACCGACTGCAGAGGAGACCACGGCAGCGGAGAGCTCAATGCCTGCGTTGTCGACAGCTGCGGAGATCTCGATACCGACTGCAGAGGAGACTTCAATTAATGAAGAGCGTACTTCGAATCAGTGCAAATACTGTGTCGCATCATTTACTAGAACTTCAAGCGCTCGCAGACATGAAAGAAGCAGTTGTCCGAATAATTTACTGAAACGAATACAATTTCAGTGCAATAAGTGTAATAAACTAATTTCACGCCTCGACAGCTTACATCGTCATTATATAAAATGCTCCGAGACAGTTAAGTGCAAGTATAATGAACATGGTTATTGTTTTGACTCATGTGTTGTACCAGCTGATGAGAATATATATAAGTGAGACCCTGGTGATATGAACATTTAGTCCGTCTCTGGCTGCGGTGATGAACGCATCGGGTAGTCAGCCTTGAATAATAGACCAGTATCTAGCTGTTCTTGAGACCTCGATGGCGTCTTTACCAGTATCAACACCGACCTGGATCGAAGGTCTACCATCATCAGTGCAGACCACGATGACTACGTCGTCTACAGCTACACCTGCTCTCTCCGCACAGCAGGAGATTTCGACGCGTGCAACATCTTCTGCAGAGCAGACCTCAACGGCTTCAGAAGTTAACATGACAGCAGTGTTACAATGGTTGTCAACAGTTCCAGTGTCATTGATAAAGGAAGGAGCATCCAACAGTGTTCCATCGCCCAACTGTACGTACTGTGACAAGATCAAAAACTTGAAATTACGTGATTATGTAATACACAATTGTAATAATAATTCTGAACGCATTAAATATCAGTGCAACAGGTGTTTAAGCAAGTTTAAACGTTATGGAAGATTAAAACGTCACCTCAGGAATTGTGATAGACTGTCTGTACATTCATCAGAATCAAGCTGTATATTTTGTAACAAAACATTAGCAAATATTCAAATTGCAAAACGACACGAAATATATCACTGTCCTTTTAATGAAGTCGATAATTCGGTTTTGTGTGAAAATTGTGGTGTACCATTATGTCGACCTGATAGACTGAATAGACATTTACGAACATGTAAAGGACTTAGTCCATACAATAAGAAGACTGTTTGAATCGAGAAATCCACAAGACTTTAGTTCTATGTCTGTGTATTATTTTTTGTACTTGTAGTAGTGTATTGAATTTATGTAATAAAAGTTTTTAAAAGTACTTGCGGTGTTTTTTATTTTCTCAATCCTGTCACTTTTGTGGTATTTTTTAAATTAAAGTTGTTTTGTATCGGCCAGGGATCGAACCAATGACCTTAGTCGATCTATTCAATCAGAATTCTATTAAGTTAATTTTTTGATGAATTTTGAACTTTTCCCCGAATCTCTAGCATTAAAATTACGGATTTTCAAGATGGCGGCCAAATTTCAAGATGGCGGGTGTCACAGCAATAATAAATGATTACTGCACTCTAGCGGGTAAGAATTAAACTAACATGGCGTCGGTGCACTCTCGCCGCCGATACAATGATGATGGTTTCCAACATCGAAGACAAGATGGCGGACATGACGTCATACTAGATGATGTTATATATGCTTTGAAAAAAGTGGTGGGGGGCAGTCTGTCAGCAGCTACCACAGGGGGAAGGATCGGTCGCCATTTTTAATTTTTTGACCTCGGGTTCGAACCGAGGACTCCGAACTCCGTGTCTAAAAAGTTCAATTTTTATAAATATTTTATTAAAATTTTATTAATTTAATTTTTTTTATAAATTTAAAAAAAATTTCATTAAAATCGGATAATAAATAAAAAAGTTAAAGATGGCGGCCGTAACGGAAATTGCAACGGTGACGTCATAATCCAAGATGGCGGAAAACAAATGGTGGAAAGTTCGAGAAAACAAAATGACGTCATCCAAAATGGCGGATCCAAGATGGCCGCCGGGGTCAAGGTCAAGGTCAGAGGTCAAGGTCAAGGTCATCCAAGATGGCCGCCGTGACGTCACAATCCAAGATGGTGGACCGACAATCACAATCCGCACAATCCACAGCCTGAAGCCTGTTTTCGGACCGGCTATCCTATACTACTAGCCAGGTATCCAAACTTTGTCGAAGGCTTTTTCCGCGTCGAGCATCGTTGCGACAGTGAATTTCGCTCGTGAATTAAAACCGTCAGTGGCCTCTTCAATGAGCTTAATTAGGGGGTGAGAGGTAGAGTGGCCACTTCTAAAACCAAATTGGTTATCTGGAATGACTTCGTGTTCGTCCGAATGGTGTTGAAGTCGTTTGAGTAAAATTTTTTCGAAAATTTTACTCATGCTATTTAGGAGGCTAATAGGTCGCCTGTTTTGTGGTAGTGACGCATTTTTTCCCGGTTTCGGAATGGTGATAACTATAGCTAGTTTCCATGACGATGGGTAGGATTTAAGAATAAAAATAGAATTTATTATTTTAAGAAAGTATTGTATAGCCTGAAATGATAATTTCTTTAAAGTATCAAAATTTATTCCGTCAGGTCCGCCTGCTTTATTTTTTGGTCGCGAGTGAATAGCTTCTAAGAGCTCTTTAATTGTTACAAGTTCCGGCTCGGCTTGTGGAACGATTTGTAAATAGTTATTAACAGCTACTGTCGTGGTCCTAGTAAACTGAGGCTCGTTTATGTCCTCGTTTGGTGAAAATTGTTTTTCAAAAATGTCTGCTATAGCATTTGCTTTATCTGTCGCGTCATATTTAATGCCCGCATTTGTAACAATGGCAGGTGTAGAGATAAATTTATTTTTCCCTCGTAAATTGCGTGTGAGCCGCCACATTTGCCGAGGTTGAGTTGCGCACTCTGTTATTAGGTTTCCGTATTTTTCTATTTTTAAATCTTTAAGTTTTCGCGAGACTTGGGCTTTAAGGCGATTGTATTCAGTCCTAGCTTGCGGTGTTCTCGTTCGTTGATAAATGTTGCGCGCCTGACGTTTTAAAACGATTAGCATGTCTACATCTGGGTAATTTATTCGCGTAAATTCTCTTTTATTCACGATTTTCGTGTGTTTTTTGCGCACGTCTGTAATTGTGTCGGTGAAAAGTTTTACGTGAGTTTCGAGCTCATCTGCTGTATCTATCGCTGGAGTTTCTGTAAAAGTAAATTCCAGGTCTTCGCGAAATTTGTCCCAGTCGGGAATGCCAAAAGTTCGGCTAAATATCGCTGCGCAAAATTGAGCATTGATAGTTAATTGAATTAGTACTGGAAAGTGGTCTGAGTCAAGCTCGTCTAATTTTTCTGAGGTAACCTGCGCACCTGGTATGTTTGTAAGAGCTATATCTAATATGTCAGGCATGCCACCATTCGTTGGATAGCAAGTTGGCGAGCCTGGAGCAAAAATTTCATAATTATTTGCTACCGAATGATCTAATAATTTCCTGCCTGCTGGGTTAGTATTTTTGCATCCCCAGTCTTCGTTTTTGCTGTTTAAATCGCCTGCGATGAAAAATTGTTGCTGTGGATTAATTAATTAATTTAAATCCCTAGAAAGTAGTGGCTTATCTGGGGATTTGTAAACTGCCGACATGCAGACATGCGCATTTTTATTACGAATATTTATGCTGGTGGCCTCTAGATGCTCTAAGCCAGTTATTTCTATCGGATGGTGATGAATCCCGTGTTTAATTAATATGGCTGTGCCGCCCCCACGAGTGGCGCGGTCAGTGCGGTAACTGGTGTAACCACAAATATTAAATCGATGGTGCGGTGATAGGCGAGTCTCGGTAATGAATGCCACATCAATCCCATATATTAAAAGGCACTGTTCCAACTCGTAAGACCGAAAGCGGAGACCACATGCATTAAAGTTTAGGATTTGTAGTGTCTTCCCCATATTTACTGCCATTTACTGGAGCACTGTCGCGAGTGCTTCCAATAGAATGGTTTGGCGGTATTTTATGCTCTCGGTGGAGCGGATGCGCGCGTAAAACGGCTCGAGTGCCTTCACTAAATTCCAATAATCGCACATGCGCAAGATCTCTGCGAGTTCCGCGAGGCTAGTGATATTATTTGTTGGCTGTGCTTCTGGCGCGGTTTCTGTTCTATGCTGCTGGCTCTTCTCGACGCGAGCCTGCACAATTTCCGTTGCCGTGCGCCGCGGTGCGCTTACGCCTGACGTAGCTGCCGCGTAGGACGTGGAAGCTACTGCCTGTGATTGAGTTTTGCCCGGTTGGCTGACCTGCTCGCTGGGCCGTGCGTTTCCCGGAATCGGCGCGCTTCGCGGGCTGCGCTCTGTTGTTGTACGGTGCACGTGTTCCCTGTTGGGCGCGGGGGGAGGGGGGAAACTGTCCCGCGTCGGTGCGGCCGGTTGCGCTCGCGAGGCTGTGCGCGCAGCTTTCTGTGCTGCCTGTTCCGCGGCGGCCTGTCTCCGAGATTCTACAATTTTCAATAACGCGGGGCACTGTCGCCAGGCCGCGCTGTGGCCTGTCTCCTTACAGTTTGAGCACACTTTTGGTGCCTCCTCTGGGACGGGGCATTCGCTGCGGGGATGCGAACCCGCGCACCTGATGCACTTTGGTACTTCCGCGCAGTTTCCTGTGGTGTGCCCAAAGGAACTACACCTCTTACAAAGCGGGACGTCCTCCGCGCGAGTCGTATAGCGCTCAATCTTTATTCCACTTGTATAGTACAAGTGTTTGACGGCGTAGATGTCGTGCGCGCTAGGTGCCACGCACACCACGAATGACGGTGTTGGCTCGAAAGCCTCCTGTCCTGAGTTGCGGTCTGTAAGCCGCCGACTAAGTTGCTTAATAAAATTTACTTTAAAGCCGAGCGCGGTGAGCTCCTCGGTGATCGCGTCTACCGGCGTGAATTTACTCAAGTTTTTAACTGCTACTTTCTCGCCCCGCTCGCTGGGCTGGGAGAAAGTGTGGAATGGCACATCGTTTGCCTTAAACCAAGCGGTCGCTTTGTCTTGGTCCAATTTGCCATCAAAAGTAATGCGCACTTCTTGGCGCTTCGTCAGCGTCATTCGGTTTTTGATGCCGAGTCGCGCGAAGGCAGGGCCCAAGCTGCCGATTGCCTGGCTGTTTCTTATTACGAACGGGACGCGTTTGTAGCGCGGAGCCTCGTCAGTTTGTGCCGGTTGTTGCGGAGTCGGTATCGTTTGCGACGCATTACTGTTTTGCCTGCGTTGTCTACGCTCAACAGTGGTGAAGCCACTGTTGTCGTCTTCAGTTGTGGTGGGCTGGAGCCCTGACGGTTTTTTTGTTTGAATAACGTGTTCGGTGTCTGAGTCGCTGCCCTCGTGCGTGCGCTTTGTCGCGGTGCCGACCTCCATCTCCTCGTCGCTGTTCGCCATCGCAAGCAGGTGCCCCGCCTTGAAAAAAGCAGGGCACACAACAGGCGTGTCGATCAAACTATCGAGCGTGGTTGAATGTACGATTCGCCGCGTCCTAACTAGCTATCGAACCTAGCACCTTACGCACTGGCCACTGACCTGAGCTTCCTTTTTAGGAACGCCAGGCTAGGCAAAGAGAGAGGCTGACCCTTCTCCGACCAGCACGCGGTAAAGAATGCTTCCACAGAACTTCCTTTCACTGATAAATACCCTCATTTTTTTTTTCAGAGAAAGAACTACATCTTGCTCAGCTAATGGCAGACAAGCTGTCTCCCCATTAGCTGTGCAACATGGATTTAAAGCGGATTTTGAGTATTGGCTATTGGGGCGATGTTGGTCAGCCACCGCTGTTTTAGGGATTAGGCGACCGACAGGTCGGATAAAGGCCGGAACACACATATCCGCACCGTGTCCGCGCCAACACACTGCCGAGTGTTGGACGTGCTACGGCGAGAAAGAAAAACAAGGCATTCAAACGTGTAAGGACACACACCACCGCACCGCGTCAGCACCGTCGTGGTGCTCGGAGACCGCGCCGAGGCCGTGCCGTCGCAGACTAGTTCAGTTTATTTTTTGACGGTGACGGTGCTGGCTCGTGCAACATGGAGAGCGAAAAACTTATTGAAGAAGTGCGGAAATTCCCTGTCCTGTACGATCAAAGTGATGAAAAATATCGGAATGCCGAATACAAGGAAAGGGTGTGGAAAATCATTACCGAGACACTGAAAGCACCAGGTATGTTAAATGTTTATATTCCTTCATTTTGTTTTACAGCTTAAAGCCGAGGTCGCAGGTCGAGGTAAATAATGGCTTAAACACTAAACTGCGAGCGTAGCGAAAACCATAAAATATATCTTAAATTTCAATTTCTAACAGTTGGCAATACAAATTTGAAATGTTTTTTAGTGTTTACGATGACAATGAAAATTAATATGCTATGAAAATACTGCGATATATTGTATTGTGTTTCATTTTTCTTGTAGGTAATTAAAAGTACTCAATTTCCATCCATTTTCATATTGCTATAATATTTTCAAATTTCTTTCATAAATATTATAGTTTTTAAAACAACATTTGCAATGTGAATTTATTTAAATTACGTTAGAAAAATCGAAAAGTGACTAGGTATTAATAATGCATAGGATGTAGCATTATGTTACCTAGGTATGTGGTTATATTTCAGTTAGATATCTTAAGTTGGTTTTGAGATATCTGACATTTCCTGTGCAAAAAAAAGGGTAAATACATATTTTCGGGTATTCGAAAAAAACGAAAGTGAGCTTTATTTTATTTTTAACTACAACTTGCGCAAAAATCAACATGAAAATATATTACACTATGTATTGATATATTATGCAGAAACCCCTTAAATCTTGGGTGCATTATACTGCCAGTGCAGCCCTTGCTTGCCACTCTGCACTTCCAGCTGGAGAGTTGAAGAAATCCTTGAATGTGTCTCGCACAGCAAACGCTTCTCTTGCTGACCCTCCTCGTACACGTGGTAGGTCTTCAAGAAAGCAGTTGCCCTCAATACCCTCGTTGCTTTCATTTAATTCTGCCATGTTACTTCCTTCATTTTCTCTTATGAAATTGTGGAGGACGCAAGCAGCTAGTATTAAAGTAGTTGTGTTTTCAGGTTTTCCTTGCAACCGTCGGAAGAATATGCGAAACTTCTGTGCTAAAATTCCAAACACATTTTCAGAAATCCTCCTGGCTCGGCTTAGACGGTAATTTAATATCCTCCTGTCATCTGTCAAACCTTTTCCTGGATAAGGTCTCATCATGTAACTTTTGAGAGGAAAGGCTTCATCGGCTACAATTACCATTGGCAGTTCGACATTTGTTCCAGGTAGTGCTCTACTCGTGGGAACATTGAGCTGGCGATTCTCCAGAGCTCTTCCAAAATTAGAGTTTACAAAAATACCTCCATCCGAATTTTTTCCGTAAGCTCCGACGTCTACGGCAATGAACTTGTAGCATGGGTCAACTAAGGCAAGAAGTACAATGGAGTATGAGTGTTTGTAATTCCATTACAAACTGCCTGATAACTTCGGAGCTTGAATTGTAACATGCTTCCCATCCAAAGCACCGATGCAGTTAGGGAACTGCCACTTTACCCAAAACTCAGATGACACAATGTTCCATTTTGCTTCATCTGGCACAGGCATGACCTCGTTTTGAATGACGTCCACAATTGCTTTACATGTACTGTGAATAATAGCAGCTACAGTTGATCTGCCCAGCCTGTAGCTATAGGAAATTGTCTTGAAAGTATCCCCAGTTGCAAGAAACCTGAAAACAACGATATGATAGTTTGTAACATACAATTATTATATTATTCTAAAACCATATTTTTTTGTTTTTAGGAGGGTCGGAAGAGTGCAGGAAAAGGTGGGCTTCAATTCGTGACCAGTTTCGTCGAACTCTACATAAGAGGAAAACAAAATCAGGACAAGCTGCAGCTAAAAAACAAAGGTACAAGTACGAAGATGTTTTAGAATTTTTGCTCCCTCATATTGTGGAAAGAGAAACCCTCTCAAATGTGCCATCAATGGAAGACCAAAGTGACAATTCTGAATTGGACACAAGTGTGGCGCAACCTAAACATGATCCCGAAAGTGAGCTTGTAAGCCAAAACGATGTTTTACAATATCCTGGTACCAGTTCTCAGACTACAGTTGAGCCTACCTCTCCAGTTCCTCTAGCTGAGTCCATGCAAGCCATTCCTGGGAAAAACAAAAACTTTGCTATGCCATTCAACGTTAAACGCAGGGGACCCAATAATGAAAAACCTGCTCAGCAGTCTCCGTCGAGCCAACTAATGGCGTTCATATTAGCCGAAAAAGAGGCAGAAAAAAGCAAAGTCAGTGCAACCAATTCTCAACACCCTGTTGAACTTTTTCTTGCTGGCTTAGCTCCTATTCTAAAGTCTTTGGATCCCGTATTGTTGAACCAGGCAAAAACTGTAATTTTCACCACTGTGCAAGAGTTTGAGTTGAAGCAGTTATTAAAAAACGAAAGCCACGAACAAATGACAAACCCGCTTAGTTTGTTTACGATGAACCACGCTTCATTTTCAAGAGGCACAGGCAGCAATGACTCTTCTTCACATTCGGAATTTACCAATGAATCACCTCAACGCCATTCCCCTAACGAAAGCCACCAACAAATGACAAACCCGCTTAGTTTGCCTACGATGAACCACGCTTCATTTTCAAGAGGCACAGGCACCAATGACTCTTCTTCACATTCGGAATTCACCAATGAATCACCTCAACACAATTATCCGAACGTGGGTTTTCCTACAACGTTTTTCAAAATGTAAATACTATGATATTAACATGTTTACTACCAAATATTGTTTAATATAAGTAAAATGTTTTGAAATTATGTGTTTTTTATTACCATCGGTAACTCTCTCATACAATTCAAGGGGTCAGTTGATGAATAGCGTATGTAACAAATATTATTTTCTGAGATATTTGAGCTTAATGTTTTTGAGCAGGACATTTTATGTTTTATTTAATTAATTACCATAACAATATTGTTACCAGAACTATACGTCACAGTTTACTGTCTCAAATTTAATTTGTTTTATTTCAAACTGTTATATGATTTATTAACCAAATACTGTACATAGCCCTTGTTTCCACTTTTCAAAACTACATTTAACGTGGTAGTGAATGAAAGGGGTAAGTAACACTACTGCTGTTATGAAGCACAAAAATGTAAACTATCTTTATTTAAAATAAAATTACAATGACTTCCCTAAAGATGGGGCTGACATAAACAAAGTAATATAACAATGCAGAACGTAATAACATCAATTTAGACTATGGAAAGACTGAACTCTATTTAATTGTATTATAAGAGTCTATTTCATGTTTTGAATACAGTTAAATCAATTTTTGTTAATTTTGTCCACTAAACAAATTTACTGGAACACGTGTTCAGTCACTTTCCTGCTATACAAGTGTTGTATTAATTTCTGTACTTTGGAAATAAACTCATTTATTCGTATATGATAGGAGAATATTTGGTTAAAAACGAGACGTTTCACCGTAAAGCATGGGGCTTGAGAATGAGAAGCCTGGGTAATAGTTTTGATTATCTCATTTTGAAAATCTGTATTTAGTGAGCTCTTTAAAAATACTTAACAAAATATGGGCACGTACCTTAAGCACACCGCCAAACGTTCTCTTGGTGGAATACATTTCCTCCAGAAAGTATCCTTCTTCTTCAGGTTTTCTTCCAACTTGTTGAGGAGAAGATGGAAGGTATTTCGTGTCATTCGAAAATATCCGTAGAACTTGATGTCATCATCCATGAGACGAGGAAACAGGGTGATAAATTCTCCCTCTATGGGTCTTGATTTCCATACACTGTCCACCCATTTTCTCATTCTTTGTCTCCTCTTTTTCAGCGCATCCTCGTTTTCTTCTTCTTCTAGAGCTAAGGCAATCATCGCTAGATCACTGTTCCGAAATTTTGAAAACATGATCGAAAACAGAAAAACACAACACGCAGAGAACAGAACTGAGACAATACTGATGGCTGTGTTGAGCCGTACGCACGGCCAACACTCGGAACAGTGTGGCCTCCCGTCTCCGTCACCGACAGTCGGCCGTGTTGCGGACACGGCTCGGAGAGAGTGCGGCACGGACACGGTGCGGATATGTGTGTCCCGGCCTTAACCCGCGTACCGCGACAAGGGTAGGAACATGGTGACAACAACTCTCGAACAGGCCGTGGCCATGGAAACACAGCACACATGCGCAAAGAGGGAGCGAGCCAGCGACGACAGCGAATTTCAGCAGGTTGGGGGGAAAAAGGCCTCGCGGAAAAACAATGCGCATGACCGGAGCCAGTCGCTCGGGAGACGACGGGTAACGGTGCTGGGGAACAGCGAGGATGCGCGGCCAAGCAGGCGCGACTCCGCACAACCGCAGGTGGCAGGGATTTCCGCGATCCCTGTACGTAACAGCTACGACGCAGTGAAAACCTGCCCACCGACACAAAATCACCGTCTCAACCACAGTCCACAACCGCGGCCGGAAGTAGGTACAAGGGGGTACCGATCATGGTCAGGGAAGTTTCAAAACTGAAGGAAATTCCAACTTTCCTCAACACAAACAACATTGCCTTCCGCAACACCATCACACGCAGGATAGAACTGTGTCTCATTTTCAATGACAGAGAGGGCTACACACGAGCCCTCTCCTACCTAAAAACTCATGAAATTTTCCACCACACGTTCGCGCACCCAGACGAGCGTAACACCAAAGTGGTGATAAAGGGCCTGTACCCTGAGGTCGCCGAAGAAGACGTCTCCGCGAAACTAACAGAAAAAGGTTTCGTAGTTCACGACGTGCGGAACTTCGAAATTACACGCACAAACGCGACAGGACAGCCGAACCGTTTCAGGTCAGGGACTTTCTGCGCGACCGTCGCTGCTTCAGATTTAAGCATCCTCGCAGTATGTACTCTGCACTACACTTCGAAAAACCACGCCCGAAAGGACTGTCAAAAGTCTGACGACTCGGAAAAATTCTGTTTTAACTGCAAAGTGCGGGGACACACTGCAGCCTGGAAGCAGTGTCGCAGACCTTCTAGAAACCCAATTCAACCCGAACACGGACATAAAAGACAGGCATTTCACCCTTACAACAACACAGGCGGTAAATAACTTTCTACAAACAAGCACGCAATCTGTCCCTGAACCCATAACATTAAGGGAACTTTTAAAGTTAATTAAAGCCAGTCCGAACAACAAATCAGGCGGCACGGACGAAATAAATTACGATACACTTAAAAAAAACTCCCTCTAGAGGCACTTGAATATTTACTGGCGTTATTCAACCCTATACTAACACATAAAACTTACTCCGACTCCTGGAAACTAGCAAAAATAATCACAATACCTAAACCAGGGAAAAACCCAGCCATTCCAGAAAACAGGCTACCCATAAGCCTTTTAAAAAGCATGAGTAAAATTTTGAAAAAGCATTACTCTCGCGCCTTCAAGCACATGCAGAGGAACACAACGTGATTCCAGACATTCAGTTTGGTTACAGGAAAGGTCATTCAATAATCCACCCCTTAACTAAATTCGTTGAAGATGCTACCGACGGATTCAATAACCCATCTAAAGCCTACACAGTTATGACAATGCTCGACGCAGAAAAAGCATTCGACAAAGTCTGGATTCCAGGCCTAATTCAAAAAATTTATAAACTTCAATTTCCCCGACACATATATATACCTGGTGGCCCAATTTTTATGGCGTCGTAATTTTTATGTTGCTCTGATGGACGGCGCTAAATTGACTACTCGCGAACTTACAGCTGGGGTGACACAGGGCTCCCCACTCTCTCCTTTCTTCTATAATATTTACACAGCCGACATACCGCACGCAAACGCCTACGTACAGATGTATGCGGACGATACAGCCATAATTAAACAATCTAGAAATTTAAAATATGCCATGGTATGCTTCCAACGACAGCTGACAGCACTTGAGCAATTTTACACTCGGTGGGGAATAAAAATAAATTCAGCAAAATTAACCACTCTTGTAATTTCAAAACGTACAGGCAGACCAGACAGGGAACTAGAAATTTTTCATCAACCCAACCCTAATGTTACATAGGCAAAATATCTAGGACTCGCGCTAGACAGAACACTACTATGGGGAAAACACATCGCTCGAGCAACAAACATTGCAACAGAATCCTGAAGAAGCCTGTACCCAATGTTAAAAGCACCTAATTTACCACGCAGGAAAAAACTCCAACTTTACACTCAAATTGTACGCCCGCAGTTGCTATATGGATGCGAGGTCTGGGGCTATGCTGCAAATCACCATATAAATCGGTTACAAGTTAAACAAAATAAATTCCTAAGCTCCATATTAGATTGCAATAGATTTACGAATAACGAAACTATCCATAACGCACTTAAAATTCAGTACATCCGCGAAATAATATAAAAAAATAACAAATAAAATGTACCTAGTTTTACCACATTTCGAAAACGCATTGATAAATTCAATAGCGATTTACGACCCGTCCGAGAAACGTAAACATAAAAAACCTCGATTAAATTTATAACAATAAATATTAAATACGATAGCGACGTGGATTCAGTTATTAAAAAGTCTACAATAACTTTAAAATTTCATAAAATAGCATTAGGAACACCTCGTGCGATTGCCTGAGGGGGACCGACCAATCACGGGCGTAGGAGCGCGCTGATTGGCCGGGCCACCGAGGGTCGCCAAACAAAACTATTTTTCCGTCTGTACACACGTCGTAGCACCTTGTCAAGGCAGAATCATGCAGTTGAACTGGTAGAGGGAGCTGCCCCAGCCCTCGCTGGGGATCCGGGCCGAGAGGCATGCATGCCTGTCAGGGTAGGGCTCTTAGAGCATGTACAGTAGCTTTTAAGTATATTTATAGGATATAAATGATACTAAATTAAAAAAGTAAAAAAAAAAACTAATATCAACAAAAATTAAAAAAAAAAATACAAAAAAAATTGTGACGAATTCTTAGATATGCCTGAACAGCACGACCACTCCACCTTCCTAGGTAAAAATTAGTTTCTTTACTAACTTTACTTCCTATGTTTCAGGTTTACACGACAACATCCTGGGGGCTGGGGTCCGGCCAATCACAGCGCTCTACTGTAGTCGGTGCGCAAGTACCATTTTCGGACGTTTCAATTTAATTTTTTCATCTGGGTCATATTGTCCTAGTGATGAAACAAGTGGATTTTCATGTGCTGCACATTTGTCATAAAATGACTGTGTGGTTCGGACGTAAAAATCATTTAATGTTTCTGTGTTCGTTTCCCGATGGAGAGCCTCGACTGGGCAGTATCGGGGATCGTCTGTAGCGATGCGAATGGATCTATTCTGTAGTCGCTGTAGTTTTACAAGGTGTGATTTGGCTGCTATAGCCCACACAGGGGCTGCATATGTAATTATTGGGCGGATGAGTGCGTTATACACCCAATAGTCCGTTTTTTACTGTGCCTCCGAGGCGCCTACTCACTACAGGGTACAATGCACACATTCTGCCATGTGCTTGTCCCTTCTTCGAGTCTTATGTGGATCCTATATAGTAGTTTGCGGTCCATTTGGACACCTAAGTATTTTGCAACATCTTTGTGGGGAATTTGATCGCCGAACAGCATTAATTCAGGCCTGCGATCATGTGGTGGTAGATTTTAACGTGTGAAAATTACAGTTTCAGACTTTGTAGTGTTTATTTTTATGCGTCATTTTGTGCACCAGTTTTGCATGGAGCAGAGTGCAGTTTGCAGTCTGTTTATGGCTAATTGTAGGTTATGTGATCGGCTGTATATGACTGTGTCGTCCGCATAGCAGCCTAGCTTTACGAGGCGGTGTGCGGGTTTTGGCATATCGCTCATGTATATATTGAATAGCACAGGGCCTAAAATTCTGCCTTGTGGTACGCCTGCATTAATAGGTTTTATGTCTGATTTAGAGCCTTCTGTGGTGACTCTAAATGTCATGTTGGCCAAGTATGATGTAATTAAATTGATGTAACAGTCAGGGAAGCCTGTATCATACATTTTATTGATGAGGCCTGCGTGGAATACTCGATCGAAGGCTTTTTCTACGTCCAGGAATGTAGCTACTACATAATCCCGCACATTAAATGCGCTAGTTATTTCTTCCGTTAGGGGACTAGCTGTTGTACAGTTAAGTGTGAACTACGGAAACCAAATTGCTCATTGGGCAGAATGTTGTTTTCTCATATGTGTAGTAGTGTAGTGTTAGCATAGGATTTATGCATGCAGCTAAGTATTCGAGTGTTTCGTCTGGAAAATGTTTTGGACGATAGCCTGTATCCCTATCATTCCCCGGGGCTTTCCTAGGTCACATGCGTTTAATTACTCGCTTGACCTCTTGCTCTAGAGTAGGGACTGGTTCTGCCACTACAGGATGTTGTAGTTTTAGGCGCAGTTCCCTGTATATGTGCGCTGTAAATTGCCTGTCGCACGGCTGATTGTGTGGCTGAAACGCAGAGTCAAGTGTGTTCGCAAAGGCCTCTGCCTTATCACGAGGTTGGAAGGCAATAGCAGTGTCTGTTTGTAGTGGTAGTATTTTATCTGTTTTGTTTAGGAGACGTCTGGTCATGGTCCAGGCGCTATTGTCCTGTATTTTGAGCGTAGATATATTCGCGTTCCATGTGCTCGCTCGCCAAGGGGCAATTTCGTCTGATATTGTGACGTGACTCCGTCAGACGTCCCATGTACACCTATACACATAACAATAAATAACCTATAACATTGGGGGGGGGGGGGGTTGGTACTGTAGCTCGTTGGTAGGCATGGTACTCGAGACCAAGTCTTCTCCCTATACAGGAAGTGTAGGGTATAATTTATGTACTGAAAAGAGACATGAATAGTTCATTTAAGCACAGATTTTATTTACTAGGATAACAAGTAATTACAAAAAAAAAATGAAAAAAAAAAATGTGTAACAAATTAATTAATAATTAAAATTTAACAAACAAAGAGCTTAATGAATTAATTACGCTATACTACACAACATGGCTGCCCTCTAGCCATTAGCACCCACTCAGATTTATGGTGCTACAACCCAGCACATTCCTGCTCGCATCAACCTGGTACCGCGCCTGTTTACATTTAAATCATAAATAAAAAAAAATACAAGATAAGACCAAAAACTAAGTTACATTGAATTTAGAAATGGGACGAAGACCGCCCGAGAAATGACCGTGGCGAACAAGCCATGGCTAACCACTTACTCTCTGACTTGAGGCGAAGAAAAGTTGTTTCAAACCGACGTGGACCCGGCTTCCAGAGAGGTCCCCAGGCAAAAAGCCTCGGCCCCTCCCTGGAAGGAGGTTTTAACTACAAAATTAGGCCACACCGGAAAAAAAAAACACGAACACCGGGAAAACTTAGCCGCAGGGAAAATGGCTGTCCCTCCCTCCCGCAAAGAAAAACAAAACAAGCGGAGTCGACAAATCCTTCTGCGCAGGCGCGAGCGAGCTCTCCCTCCCCCTCTTGCGCTGTTCGTTTGTTTCAGTCTACGTTTCCAAATTCGGACGCCAGATGGCAACACTAATCAGGACAGAGTCCTCGAAACGAGTACACGAAGCTGAAAATGACAGAGACAAACAAAATCGACGTTACACAGCGGGTTTTTCTGGAACGGCGGGCCCTGGCCAGCGACCCGCGAGAATTAGCAAACCACGCAGCCTCGCAAAAGCCCGCGGTGCCTGCAAACTAACGTCGCAGCAACCTATATTTCACTACCCGTGTGTCGAAATGAACCGGCCGAGCCTGGAAACGCGCACGTACACCAACACGTTAACCTAACGAGAAACAAAAGTAAAATAAATTTAAGAAAAAAAAGTAATGAAATTTTCAGACCGTGACATTACTCCGGTCTACAAGGGCTTGTGCCCCACAAGCCATACAAAAAAAATTCCTGACAATGAATAAAACCAATGGGCAAAAAAAAAAAAATTACAAGTTAAATGTCTATTCGAGCAAGACAGCGCACGAAGGTTGGGTTTTACCACAACTATTAAATTCACACTCTAAACTGAATAAGTTAAACCAATACATAATACAATTTTAGTAAATATCCCAGGAAACAATTCTTTCCTGTAAGAATCGCTGGTGGCTGGCACATCGTAAAACTACTCATACGACATACAACTAGGAGAGGCATGAACCGTGGACAGATCAGCCCTAGATGAAGCTGGAGAGAAGAGTCCTTGAAGTGTGATCTGCAGCTCACACCCAGGATCCAGCCTTCAGAGCAGTTCTGCCCTCAGCCCGCCTTCCTCGCAGCATGTCATTGGGGATGTCTCCCCAGTGAAACTGAACAAACATTTCAACACCAGTATCAAAATCTCACCAAAGAACATACACTACACTGTCAAGCCTATTTCAACAAGTTAATTAGGGGGGGAGGGTTTATTTTTAACGTCATATCCAAACATTATGTTAGTACAAGGTTGATAACAAAAAAAGTTAATTATTCCATTAAGTAAAACTGTGAAGTGACCCTAATGAATAATTAGCAAACAATGTTGTCAAATATTTTACATCTGAATAAAGTGACTGATTAACACAAAAAAGATCCACCCTACATTTAATATTTATCAGTTCCATAAACAGAATAACTAACCAAGGATGAGTCCAGGGGCATGTTATTCTCCAACAACAACAACAAAGATGATCACAAATACGTCAATAAAATGAAAACAAACACAGCTAAATTAAAATGGGAGCTTGGCCACCAAGAGAAAAGGAATGGATTATACAAGTCAGGAAAACAAAGGATAAACATCAGGAAAGGAACCTGAAATGTCCATAGGATTAGGTGAAGTCCAAGATCTTCAAAACACGCCTCTGCAGCTACTAGCTACAGAACAGAAAAAAAAAAATAGCATTGTCACTAGTTGGCCGAGAGTAACTGATTTCTTCGTTCGGCACAAGTCGACGAAAGCGAGCCCCATGCTAATCATCAGTTTCTTCATTCTTTTAAGACAGAGAGTTCACATACACACGGAAACCAATTTGAAAGGGGCTTCCACAGTATAACTCCTCATGAGTTATAAGCAGCCCACCACACAACAGGGGAGGAAACAGTAGTCCATCTCCCACACAAGTTCAATGGCTGCACAACACATGGTCCTCAGTCAGGAGGACATACATGGCGAAGGAAAGTTCTTCACATCGTTTACGTAATTGTTGGAGTCTCTGGATGTGGTACATCGATGCACTATCTCTTCTTCATGAAAGAAAAAGAAAACGTAAACACTTGTTGCTAACAACTCTGCCTCACTTGAGTCTGTGGAAAATGAATTACACTGTCTTTAG
Source organism: Bacillus rossius redtenbacheri (assembly GCF_032445375.1). Taxonomy (NCBI): domain Eukaryota; kingdom Metazoa; phylum Arthropoda; class Insecta; order Phasmatodea; family Bacillidae; genus Bacillus; species Bacillus rossius. Next base: position 8,207,532 of record NC_086337.1, on the reverse strand, counting down.
AGGCACAAGAGCACACAGGTTTGGACAGGGGAGGGTATAGACCAGGAACAAGGTATCCCTACCCAGGTTAAATCAAAGTCGAGCGTAAACAAATAATTAAAAAAAAAAAATTAACCCTAGGTTAATAATTGCTTGGACCCCTAGATTCATCCTCGATTGATGTTTTTTTTTATTCTTTAAACAAAAGGTAAAACCTCTGAACTGAACAGTTAATTACAAAAACATTATAAATCCTAAACCACAAAAGTGTTTAACAACTATGTGCCCTTAATGGGGGTGAACAAATCAAACATAAACAACAGTTCTGTTAATTAATCACACAGGGTGAGGTAAACATGAAATTCCTCACCTGACTCACTAACCAACTTAGATTTTAATCGACAATTCTCAGAAAATTTCTCATGTAAGTTAAAGGTTTCACTTGTAGTTGCAACATCAGTCTGTACAGTAGGTGAAATTTCCTCAGTTTTCCGTAATTTCCACTTGAGTGACAACCATTTCCATAGCAGAAAAAGAATCATACACATTAGGACACCAAGTATAAATACAGTTATGCTTATCTCCATTGTTAACATGGCATTTTCACTAAAAGCTGATACGCGGGGTAAGGTACCAATCCCCACTAGATAAGGGTTTCTTACAACAATTAGTAATAAAGTACCACCAATCACAAATAAAGAAATACTTTGTAAATACTTTAACAAAAAGCTTACTACTTCCACCGGGTCTCGCAGCTGTAATTCTTCGGGCCTCGCAAAGGAACGTGAAATGACCAAATTCAAGTGAGGAATAACAGAAGGCCAATCCTCGTCTAAACAATCTTCTAATGAAGGAAAAACTGTGTGTGAAGATGCTGTTAAAGGTAAAATCTTTAATTTTTTTAATTTTGACCAAGCAGCTGGAATCACATGAATCATTTGGAATTTAGCTTTAGAAAGAAAATCACACGGATAAAGTTCATTAATTTTAAGCTCATCATTCATGTACAAGCGACAATCGCAAGGGACCTCAATGTCCACAGCGCCAGGTCGATCCGCAGCAGCTAAAAACAAGGTTTGGTTCTTATTCACTAAACACTGTACTTCTAGTTTACCAACAGGGTTAGTTAGAAAATACCGTTCAGGACCAGCCTGCGTAATCATAAGGTGGGTTCCCGAATGGCATCTGTAAGCACACAGTTCACCAAGTTTCTCTGCAGTCACTCCCTGAAATAAAGCTTTAGGACATAGAGAACTTCCCATGGCATCACCTGAAAATCTGGGAACAAAACATAAACTGTCTTCGAAGGGACGACAATCCAACAAATTTCTACCCTGAATGGTCACCAGTTGCTCATTATTTACTGCTAAAAAGTTTGGCTCGTGCTCCAAGTGGCAAGTGTTATTTTTCCAGCGGAAAGGTACCGCAACAAACTGAAATAGTTTCCAATTGGAATTATCATGAACAATAGGTATCTTAAGTTTGACATACAAGGTCTCCTGATAAATGTGACAGCGACAAATAGGCAAATGAAAATACTTTTGTACTTGGGCAACACTAATAGTTAAACGATTCTAAACAAAGATGGGTACAGGTTAATTATTTGAAAAGTCCTAAAAAAAATGATTAAACATACCCACAGGTACAAACCTCAATACCAAAACTAAATAATTTTACCAATAATCTCATCAATCAAAATTTAAATTATTCTGTCGGTCTGACCTCTGGCACCTGGTTCAAGAATGACTCCGATCTGAAATCGATGACTATACACGCTTGAGCAACATGCTTCCAACATTTTCAAAACAACAAAAGCCAATAGATGCCTAACATCCACCTCCTGTGGACACACGTTGTGGGACTCTAACCCAACAACAACAACAAAGAAAAAGTTCCCAGCGGCAGGATTGGCTCGACCAATCATCCCTGTGGTGCCAATTCCCTGGCCCACCACTTCTACACCTCCGTGCCTCTTACATTGGTAGCCACCACTACTTCAAAAGGACACAACATTCCCCAGGCTCATTTCTCATTTACTAAGGGTCGCCTACCCTGCGAACCCAGTCACAACCAGGGCCTCCATGCCCTCACGCTACAGCCCATTCCTCCAGGGTCTGTATTACATTACTCCATAACTTCCTACACTGGCATCATCATCAAATAAATTTTGTTAACACAGTAACTACTCAATCGAACCAGGGCCATAGCCAAAATCAACAAAAATTATGTAAGTTACTTTTAACCATTATTTACTATTTAACTTGCTCTTTTAGGAAAAAAATAAACGTCTGAATCAACAATCATAAAATTAGCCTGCCCCAAAAAAAAAAAAAATAATTTTCTTTATTCACTTAAAATCTGCCTGTTATTAACAGTCCATGGAAGCTGAAATAAAAATTGTATTAAACATCCTAAACAAAAATTAAAAAAAAATTAAGGAACATGATAAGAAAAATAAAAATACTTTCACCTTAACATCTGCTATGCTGTAGGCAGCAATCAGTTGGTTGGTCTCGTCTGGTGAAAACAGCAACACCTCGAAACAACAGCTACTGGTGGTGCCATCAGGTTCACTCTGATGTGCCGCCAGCAACACCATGCTCAGTCTTCTTAGTCATGAATCCAGTCACAGGTCACCACTGAACTGAGTACTGTAACACTACTTTCACAAAACCGATAAGAATCAAACACAAACAAAACAACTCATTAAAAAAAATTTTCTCTGTATCACAAGCTAAATACAAATTTCCGTGTAGTTAAAATAAAATTGTAAATAAATAAAAATGCTTTATTACTTGTGTCAATAAATGTATAAGGGGCACCGTATATAAAAAAAAACTTATTTAAATTTTAATTATGTTGAGAGAACAAATTAAAACATTACATTCCAAGTAGGATAAACGAAATAAATTCAAAAATACTCAATCATAACTGTCCCCACTCACTCTATTATTTAACTTTATTACTTAAAATACTTTACTCAAAAACCAATTTTAAAAAAATTAACTCACTTCCATTATCCTTAACACAATAAACTTTCTCATAAATTAATTCAATAAAATTTAATTTAATACGTAGGCAGGTACACTAACTCACTTATGTTTCTCATTACCCCTCCTTCCTAAATTTAACACAATTCCATTAACTTAACCCAGGGAATTTACCTCCAGGACAACCAAAAATTTCGCTGTAGTGCCTATCTCCTATAGGCCCACTACACAACAGGGGACTCTAACCCCACCAACAAAATTAATTGAAGTGGTACCCTTATCCCATACGGGATAGCCACTTCGGTACTACCATGGGGAACTCCTGCCCCAAACTACTTACAACACAGGGTTCTCCCGACCCTTAACCAGTAGCCAGCCCATCTCCTATGGGTCTGCACTACAGTCCCTACTCTCCCAGGGACACCTCAAATTGTCCCAGCTCAGCTCCACTGGCTGGACAATCACAACAACTCTCTCATCTCAAAGACAACACAAATTATACCTTACTGTTCCCCTGGAGTTCATTCCCTTAACATACACAAATAAACAAACCTCACACTTTTCTCAGCGCTAATCCATTCTACTGTGTACCTCCTACAATTTAAAATGCAAAGTTAAAAAAAAATTAATTATTATTAAAACAAAAATAATTATAATGACAAATAAATAAATACTTTAAAATTATTACTCTCAACATTACTAATAACGCACATAAACCAAATCATTAAAAAAAATAATAATAACTATGAAACTCTTATCTGTGTCCTTGGAAGACCAGCCGGCCGGTAAACACCGGGCCGGAACGATTCTTGCCGCGCCGTGCCAAGCCGGGCCGTGCCAGGCCGGCAACCGCTCAAGGTCAGCGCACAGCTGAGCGTCGCGCTCAGCTGAGCGTCGCGCTCGTCACATAGCACGCGATGTCTTGACTACGCAACGCTCCCGTCGTTGGTAGCAAGCCAGCTCCACGACACATGACTTTCCTCGTCCGCAACAAGCACTGTCTACAACATTACTTAACACAAGTTTTAACATCGTTCCTAAACCAAAATTTAATTATGATAATTTTCAGAATTAATTAAATAATCATTAAACCGGCATTAGAATTTACGTAATTAAAATTAATAAACCTTGATAGATGACCTGATCAAAAAAAGAAACTCATGACTGACTGACTGACTGACTGAGTGACTAACTTAACTAAACCAAAAACTTTTTATTTATAAAATTTAAACAAAACAACAGTAACAGTACTAATAAAAATACGTGAAGCACAACGCAACGCGTCCGCCGCGCGCTCCCACACGACACTGCTTCCACTGCTCTATAATAAAACATGATTAAATTCGAATGAAAAAGAGAAGAGAAAAAAATAAATAAATAAAGCACAAACAACCCTACAAGAGACTACCCGAAGCCTCACACCACTTGTGACGTGACTCCGTCAGACGTCCCGTGTACACCTATACACATAACAATAAATAACCTATAACATTGGGGGGGGGGGGGGGGTGGTACTGTAGCTCGTTGGTAGGCATGGTACTCGAGACCAAGTCTTCTCCCTATACAGGAAGTGTAGGGTATAATTTATGTACTGAAAAGAGACATGATTAGTTCATTTAAGCACAGATTTTATTTACTAGGATAACAAGTAATTACAAAAAAAATGGAAGAAAATGTGTAACAAATTAATTAATAATTAAAATTTAACAAACTAAGAGCTTAATGAATTAATTACGCTATACTACACAACATGGCTGCCCTCTAGCCATTAGCACCCACTCAGATTTATGGTGCTACAACCCAGCACATTCCTGCTCGCATCAACCTGGTACCGCGCCTGTTTACATTTAAATCATAAATAAAAAAAAATACAAGATAAGACCAAAAACTAAGTTACATTGAATTTAGAATCGGGACGAAGACCGCCCGAGAAATGACCGTGGCGAACAAGCCATGGCTAACCACTTACTCTCTGACTTGAGGCGAAGAAAAGTTGTTTCAAACCGACGTGGACCCGGCTTCCAGAGAGGTCCCCAGGCAAAAAGCCTCGGCCCCTCCCTGGAAGGAGGTTTTAACTACAAAATTAGGCCACACCGGAAAAAAAAAACACGAACACCGGGAAAACTTAGCCGCAGGGAAAATGGCTGTACCTCCCTCCCGCAAAGAAAAACAAAACAAGCGGAGTCGACAAATCCTTCTGCGCAGGCGCGAGCGAGCTCTCCCTCCCCCTCTTGCGCTGTTCGATTGTTTCAGTCTACGTTTCCAAATTCGGACGCCAGATGGCAACACTAATCAGGACAGAGTCCTCGAAACGAGTACACGAAGCTAAAAATGACAGAGACAAACAAAATCGACGTTACACAGCGGGTTTTTCTGGAACGGCGTGTTGCAACCTCTCAGCGGGCCCTGGCCAGCGACCCGCGAGAATTAGCTAACCACGCAGCCTCGCAAAAGCCCGCGGTGCCTGCAAACTAACGTCGCAGCAACATATATTTCACTACCCGTGTGTCGAAATGAACCGGCCGAGCCTGGAAACGCGCACGTACACCAACACGTTAACCTAACGAGAAACAAAAGTAAAATAAATTTAAGAAAAAAAAGTAATGAAATTTTCAGACCGTGACATTATTACTATTCGTAATTTATTTATTCGGCGCTTTGTTTGAGCCGTTCTACGTCGTGTGTATTCGCGGCGCAGTCGACTTTTTTGTATAATTAATTGGCCTGTGTATGCGGGCAGCTCGTCATGCATTAACCTAATCTCCTTTTCTGGAATGCACCTGGTTATTCCGGTCTGAATTTTTGTTGTTAGTTCAGTGATTGCTGCCTCTAAATTTTCACTGTCTGCTATATTTATTTCGTCCGCATCCGGCAGATTATTTCGGAGATAATTTTGAAATCCCCCCCAGTCGGCTTTTTTATAATCTTTGATTTTACGAGGCGTGTTTGACTCAGTTTTTGCGTCATCAAATACAATGTGTACCGGGAAGTGATTGGAAGACATTTAATGTACAACTTCAAGTTCAAATCCGGTATTTACTCTTTTATTAAGTGCAATATCTAAAATGTCAGGTCGTGTGTTTTGTCTACCAGAATCATGCGTGGGCTCTGAACGAGCATAGACATGATAGTTTCTATTTAATTGGTGCATGTAGAGTAGCCTACCATTCGCTGTTTGGTACCTACAGTTCCACTCTATATGTATTGCATTTATATCGCCGATAGCTAAAAACGAAGGGCCTACATCAAATAATAAATCATGGTCTGCTACTTCTAGTGATCTGCCTGGTCGCGCGTAAATAGAAATTAATTTTATTTACTGCCTGTTTATTACCAGATTTATTCCTACTGCTTCTAAATTTGGAAAGGGAGGAAGCTGGCATTCTGAGTGTTTTATACTCTTATGCACCGCTAAGGCCACGCCCCCTCTATTATTTTGCCTATCGCATCTGTATGTGACGTAATTTAAAATTGTGAACCGATCGGATTGTTGCAAGTGTGTTTCATTTATTGCCGCAATATTTATTTTATGTTTGTCGAGGTGATGAATATATTCGTTCATTTTATTTTTAATTCTATTTGCATTCCAGAAAAATATTTTGTGTAAATTAGTTTTATTGGCCGATTGTGTTGTGTCGTGTACCTGATTATTTGCTGCCATTATGGCCAGCAATGATAACTTGGACGAAGCCCATGGTGGCTCTGATTTTTTCCTTGAGCTCTGTGACTGGGTTGCACCATATGGCCATGAGTTGGCACATGGGCACGATGGTCGCGGCCAAAACGGGATCGGCCATAAAGGTCTCTGACTGTTCCAGGACCTGGAGGAACTGGGACATGTCTGACGCAGGTGCAGGTTCGCTGTGTGGCGCTGCCTGGGGCTCGGTCGCTGGGCCAGAGGCCGTGTCTACCGCCATTGTTTTGGCAGGTGTTGGGGCGGGGAGACCTTGTGTTTTGACCCGCGGAGTCGGTTTTGGTGAGGGGGCAGGTGCCGCGGATGTGGCCGGCTGCCTGTCTCTCTCTGGTGCTTCGCGTGGGAAGCACCACCGCCATTTTTGTGGCCACTGGGGTGCTTTTTGAAGTGCGGCTTCGGTTGTCCCTGGTATTGTTTGCGCGGTCGGTAGGCATTCAAGATGGCCGGGTACTCGACTTCATTGTAGGTAGGCTCCTGTGTAAGTGGAGCATACCGGTTGTGGACTGCCGGAGCCAGGTATTGGCCGAAGTAGTGCGTCTCCGGGTACCTGGGCGGGCCCCATGGGTTGGTCCTGGGTGTTGAGGCTGCGCCTGTGAGGCAGCCGCAGCTCGCCGATTTTCTCGCATGGCCAGCTTGGACTGGCGCTCGCGTTCCTTCCTCTGCTGAAGGGGGAGGTGTCGGCGAGTCTCGGCCTTATACGCCAGGCAGCCGCAGTAGTTGGCTGTGTGTGGCCCTCCGCAGTTCGCGCACCTCACGTGGTCGCGGTGTCCTCCGTGGGGGCAGTCGGGAGCGCGGTGGGGCCCGCTGCACCAGCGGCACACTGGTTTGGCGCTGCAGCCTCTGCCGACATGCGAGAACCGCTGGCAGGTGCTGCACTGTGAGGGACCCGCGGGGTGACGGTAGTCCTCAACGCGGATGATCATGCCCGCGAATTCGTTAATCGCGTGTATCGTGTCTGTGTCGCAGGACTAAGGGACCTCGACAACCAGTTTGTCGCATTTCTGTCTCGTTTGGCGGTTTTCCAGGAACCAGAAGGACTGGACTGGAAGCTGCATGTCAGTGAAGACTTCTGTCAGGAACTCGGCCGGGGTTTCTCGGTGTACGCCGCGGAACACGAATTTTTACGGTATTTCGTCCTTCTGGAGAAGGACGGAGTACTGGGCGCCGATCGCCTTGAGGGCCCTGATCGCTGTGTGGTACTCAGCAATTGATGCCGTTTGAACCTGGAATTGGTCGCGGCCTCGGTTGTACACCTACCATTTCTCCTGAAGGGAGTTCTTCAGGGCGCTGTGAATGGTCGGGTAGTTGTGCCCTTTGTCCAGGAAGACAAAGAGCGGCTTGATCTGTTGCTTGTGTTTTGGTGCTGCCTGCTGTGGCTGTGCGGGCGCTGCGTGCGCGCCGGGCGCTGAGGGCGTTGTGGGGGGCATGGGGGGTGAGGGGCCCCCGGCCGTGCCTATCATGGCATCGTGGTTGCGTTTTGATCGCTTGCCCTGGATTGTTTGCCACGGGTCGTCGCTCGTGCCGTTGTCGGAGGGCGTGTGAGTCATCTCCGAAGTGTCCATCGCGGTGTTCTACTGTCACAGTTAGTCACTGCTTTTCGCACCGAATCACCCACTGACCGCAAGCGGCTAGGCCAAGGGGGACTTAACCCCGGGTGTAATCAGTGTTGCTGGGCGCTGTTGAGTCTCAGTCAGTCGTTAAACAGCAGCTTTAACCTTTCCCCTGTGCGCACAGGGTGCACAGGAACTATTTCGGGGGCTGTGTAGCACTAATAAGTGCTGGCACAACTTGTCGAATCTCATCGTTCTTCACTCCAGGGCAGCTCCTTGATGATCTAGATGGTCTGGCAGAGCAGATCCGTCAGACGACCTCTCTCCTCGGCAGCGCAGCTCGGAATCGAGGTTTTTTTTTCCCCCGCCTGGCAGGCTTTACCTCCAGTGCCGGCCGCGTTTCAGAAGGCATGGGATTTTGAATTAACAAAGCTAGTTCCGTAAACTTATCATCACGTAATAAATATATTTCCCTTCCCCGGGGTACGTTAAATTTACAGTCGCACCACTACAACACGCGCGACAATCCACACACACGTCGTAGCACCTTGTCAAGGCAGAATCATGCTGGGGATCAGGGCCGAGAGGCCTGCAGGGCTCTGGGGGCATGTACAGTAGTTTTAAGTATAGTATTAATTTAATTTAAAAAATAATAATAAATAAAAATATATAAAATAAATCAAAAAAATTTGTTCGAAGGCATTTCTCCGCCCAAATAACAAAATAAGACGACCTTCATTGGGAATACAATTCACTAACTCCACTTTCTATTCTACAGGTTCTAGCAGACAACAGCCAGGGGGCTAGCTACAGCAATACTGGCTTAGCCTAACTTTGACCGAGCTATGTTGGAACGCAATAGTTCGGACCCTAAGGCGGCCAGAAGTTTACTAATCCATGTAATTTTTTTACAGCTTCACAACGCGACCACACGATTATATATCTGCGCGAGTGTCGGCCAGAACTACCCATGCATGTTCTGTGTTCCCAGGGGTTCGTAGGAGCGGCTCGCACAGCTTTACACTACACGCCACACCTGAGTTTAACTAGGTCACTTGAAATTACAGCACACAGAGAAGCCTCTAATACACACCAACACGACACTACATCATGCCAGTTAGCAGATCTAACTGGTGGGGAGCTGCACTCCCCCTCCGAATTAGGTACACGTAACTTTTCTAGCATTACACAACCTACCAGCGCACACAGAGGCCCGTGTGCCAAACCTATCCAAAAAGACACGTACCCCCGCCGTCGATTCAAATGATTCTTCACCAGTGTGGAGTGGACCTGATTTACTATGCACTTAGCGAGTTATAGAAACTTGGGTTTCTGGCCTCGCCCACGCTTACTGTCCCGGATGACAATATGATGAATCAGCGGCGGCGATGTCTGACATTTCACACCAGGCAGTGGTGCAGAGAGGACAGCCTCTCTAAGGCCTAGCTTCTCTGATTTATATTCAGTTTTTGTCATCCACCACTGCTTCATGTTTCAGGCGACCGGCAGGTCGGATAGCCCGCGAACCGCGACAAGGGACAGGGATGGCGACAACAACAACTAGCGAACAGGCCGTGGCCATGGAGACACAGCACACATGCGCAAAGAGGGATCGAGCCGACGACAACGAATTCCCGCAGAAGACCTGGTAATCCCAGCAATATTTTTAGCCTCATTTGCAAGGGATCGTGTTCTAACAATTTTTTTTTTGTTTGGGCCAAATTTTTAGTTTATCTTTTTTAAAAAAATTTTCCCTGCAAAAGTTTAACTTAAGTAATTATGGTATGCCAATTCAAACACTGGCAGTTCATTATAATAGGAGCAACCATACCCTGACCTTCAATTAGTAGAAGAGCTGTGCGATAATTTCATTTCAGATAGTTAGTAAATCATAGTGATTGAAATATTAACTTGTAATTTAATTACGAAGTACTCTAAAGAATGATCAGTATACCAACGTGATGATAAATTTAAAACAGTCCAGTCACTTGTCTGCATATGGTGTATGTATAACTAAACATAATTGAAAATTAATTCCATACAATTATTGCAGACTAGGGTTTAGAATTTTTCCACCATTTAATTTAAACACGAAAAACATTTATTTTGAACTGCATCATTATATTGTTGTTGAAAAAGAGCTGTTTCCTTCCTGCAATTATATTGCTTTTTTGTGGTTCCAGTCACTAATTTTATAGTTCATTTTTTTTTGTTTTTTCCCTTTTTTACACTTGTCTTAGATAAGATGGAAAAGTCATTCATAGGTGCTATGTAGTCATTTTCAGTGCTCATTGTTGGTTACTATGGAATGAAACTGTTCAAAGTGGTATAATAATACACTGTCTGTGCATTGTACAGAGTTTAAAAATGGCCTGATTTGAATATGTGAATTGGTTTATAAAATTATGATATTAAGTTGTTAAAGATTTTTAATGAAATTCTGACTTTGTGACATTTTGTTGTTAATCTTTACAGTGAAATTCTTTCTTGCAGGAAACGGAATGCAAATGAAGATGATGAAACATTGGAGTAAGACATGTGCAGTGCTTCCTTTGCTCATTTCACACTACAAATTTCAGTGGGAAATATGATTTTGTTTTCGTCCTTTTTTCCTTGGTTTATTTTTTCATGTTCAGCAAATAGTTGGATAATGAACTTCTTTTTTAATTACCATATTGCTCTGAAAAAAAGCAGCATATTTTTTTTTCAAATTTTTGGAGCTATAAAACTTGTAAGCAGCGTATTATTAGAAAAATATTTTTTTTTTTTCAAACAAAATTGCAAAACGTACAAAAGTTTTGTACCCGCACGCTGCTACAAGTAGAAGCCATCTTGCCCAGCAATAAAATTATAGCTGTATATCTAGAGAAAAAAATTTAATACACACTACATTCAATTACTAATGTATGCGAAATAACATGTGCATCGTAACTCTTTTGTTTTCGTTGTGATGAAAACAACTGAACTTCCAATCATATCACGCTGGCAATGTAAACACGGGCACATACCAATGAACAGCGTAATTTCTGTCATCGCATGGGGGCACAATGTTCTTTTGGAACAGCAGCTGCTAGCGCAAGTAGTTCATTGGTTAAAAGAGGTGGAAGCAGGGGCACAGCATTTCAGTTGGAACAGCAGATGCTAGCGCGAATTCGTTGGTTACAAGTATAGCGAGAAGTGGGGGCATGGTATTCAGCATAGAGTAAATAAAGTACTAGTACAGAGTGGACACTCAATGCTATTGCAGTTCTACGTTTTTTTTATTCCGAAATGCCCTAGTTGCTATACAAAAACGCAAACTTGACAAACATTAAAACGAAGTTGCAATGGCTTAAAACCGAGATAATGTACCTTCTGGAGTAAGACTTACGTTTCAAATTATAAGTAAATTTTAATTTAAATACAACATTGATCGTAGAAAGTACAATTTGCAGTTAATATGCTTAAAACACTAATTTGAATAGTAGGGAAATTTGCAGCTTCAACTGAATGTTGGTGAGCTTGTGACTTTTTTCGTGCATGCAATAATATTTATAAAAATATTGATTTTATTTTATTTTCCTTATAAGCAAATCATTTAACTAAATATCGGTAAACGTAACATATAATGATTTAGGAGAGCAATATATTTAAAACAATAAGTAAATTTCTTACCTTCGGGACAGTGTTTGCCTTAACCTCATTTCGGTTAAAAAAAAGTTTTGTTTACGTATCATAACATTTGTTAAAATGCATAACAAGTAACATATTTTCGGATTATATTAAATTGCTGCCTTTTTTTATGTCCAAGAAACAATTTCTGTTCTAGTAGAATCACGTTGATTGAAGTTAAGGTTAGGATTTTCGTAGGTACCTACCGAATTGCATTACAAATCGCAAACAAAACTAATGCATAAAAAAACGTGCAGAAGTATTTAATCATTAACACAGGCAATGTGTATTTCTGGCAAATATAACTGCCTAAGATGTACAATTTTCCCACAAAAACTGAAATGAAGCTGTTACCAATGGCATGTAATTCTTTATGGATTAGGTGAAAGTACAAATCTTTCTCGTATCTTCACTTCTTGAAGACAGGTGTATAGCAATTGTTAAGGGAAAAAAAACCTTAATTTCAACATAAAAATTTAAAAGACACTTCATTTTATCGCAACCCTCACCTCGGTAATTGTTCCGTATCACGTATCCAAGTTTATCCCTTGATACTGTTGGCATGATAATGTACGATTTATCCGGTGGCACATGATGCTTGCTGTTTTAATTAATGTTAAAACAGCAAGCATCATGACCACAGGATCATGCCATTCGTATCAAGGGATAGACTTGGATCCGCAATACAAAATTTTTACCCACACCTCCCTCTCGACCTAAAAATAAAATTCATACAAAACATTTAGACTACATAATTAAAGTACATAAGCAGCAAGTTTTAGCAGAATTTGAGACTCATTGACATTTAGAACAGTACCTAGGTATTAATGTATTGTGTGCTTGTCCTCAATTTGCGACTACACACTACATACCTAAAAAGAGGAAATTCTGTAGGGCATGAAAACATTTGCACATCACTATTTTAATTACACAAAACTTTTATTTTGTTTCGTTTTAATAATTTACACATACCTAGTTTCGTCAAGCGGAAACTTAAAGTAAAGTTAATTATTATTATCATATCTTCTCTTGTTGTACCAGTAGTTAACACAACACGTAGTCGAATCAGGCATGTTTCATAACAGTGATTTATAAATTAGTTCATGAAATCATTGATATTATTTAACGAGATTACTATTTCAACATGATTGAAACAAAATTTCCTTAGAAATTTTTTATTAAACCTAATATTGCTTAATTCAACACCGACACCATTAATCATAGTTTGTTGGATAAACAAGTGATTCAACATGCCAACGAAAACTTGTTTATTTTATTTTAAGTAAATATATTATTTTCATTTCAACAATACTAATTTATGCCATAAATTTGATAAAATGTTAAAACAAATGTAATAATTATTTAATCAACGTGGTATTTTGATTATAATTTTTGTGCTCAGATGTTGGATAAAATTGTATAGCAACTAGAAAAATGTGATTGCTATGCCCTATGAAGTGTCCTCCCCCCTGGTATTCTGTTGGAACAGCAGTTGCTAACGCGAGTAGTTCATTGGTTAAAAGCATAGGGAGAAGCGTACTTGGAACAGCCTGTGCGGCGTGTGGTTTCGGTTTTGTCGTAACCCCGCAGGGTATTGTGGTTTTTTGTATTTTGTTTTAGATGGGTATAACACACTTTAAATAGAAAATTTGTCTTCAAAATATGTTTTTTTTACGGTTTTAATTTAAATAAAAGTAGTTTTGCTTTCACCTGCCACGTGGTGTTTTTCACAGTTTTTAGCACTACAACTACTTCCGTAAAGTTGATCTATCTATGGAAAGCATGGTCGTAAACTTATATTCAAGGGCGGCTTATTTTGGAAGCAATACGGTAATAGTTTCAATTGTAATCATTCATTTAAGTAAGAATACATTGTGAATTTTTTGAAGTTTCCTGAAAGAATTTGTATTAATTTGCATTTTTTATATACAGAATTCAATTTAAATATTACTTTTTTTATTGCTGAATTTAGGAGATTACCTATGGTTAAATAAGTATCATGTTAAAGTTACATCTTAAAGGGCGTTAATTGTTTACTTTTTTTTTTACGTACATTTAAAACACATGGTTTAATTCTGGAATGTTAAAATAACTGTCATTGTTAAATATTAAAACATCTAAGTTTTGTAATCCATGACGAGATGTTCACAAAAACATGGCAGCGCAGCAGCGGCATATTAAATAGATATAAATAACAGTATGACCAAGATGGAAATTTCGGAAAATTTTTATATTATCTGTATTGTGCTACATTTATATACATAATAAAGTGATCCAGACACTAAATATAATATAGAACATAGTTATGGCTGTGGATGCATCCAGTTTCTTAAGCGCATCGAGTCAGGCCGGAGGTATTTATATGCGGTAACGTCTGCCTGTTTTAGATTTGCGGAATGTTTTATTAACCTATTTTTATAAATATAATTCATACGGTTTATAATACAAAACGCCATTAAATAATACATTGTGTGCTAAATCATGTCTTAACAATAATTATGCCGAATGGTTGTGCTTTAATTTTGAAGTGTAAAGAAAATGAACCTTAGGGAGCGTCCTAGTATTACGTAACGCAATTTTTTGATATTTTTGACCCCCCTCCCCCCTATGTAACGAGTCGTAACGTTTTTCTTTACCCCCTCCCCCCTAGTAAAACGCTACGTAACCCCAAGTGACCATTTTTACCTAAAAGTCACAATTATGTGGCGTAACGTACCGGAATAAGTCACTAAAATACCTTTGTTATTGTTTTAATCGCTTTAATGTTCTTTATTAACATTTTAAATGTCTTGTTTTTAAAAGCAAGAGCTTTCTAATGTCCTTTTTGTCCTGATAAGTTTTTACTACTCAATCATACATTTAGCAATCATACATTTAATTACGTCGTTTTCCTGACTTGGCCCTGTCCTTATATTCTTTTTGCTTTATCCGCCATTGTTCTTCTCATGCATTCTCCTATTTTAGCGTTTTACTAATAAAGCTATTAAAATCAAATAAATTTTATTTCTAATAATTTATTATTACCTTTGGCAATGCAATTACAAACATAAACCTAACTGAAATAAAATAAATTTGTCAAAATATAATCGTATTTAAGAATACAATCGAACGAAAACATTTAAAATAAATTCAGCCATAATTAAAATAAGTAGATTGTAAAAAAACAATTCAATTTGAGTTTTACTGCTCCTCTGTCCATGGGTTTGCCAGCCACTCAGATTCTTTCATTACTGGCATCCGGAGAGCAGACGAAGAGGGTTCCGGAATTGTTAACCCGCTTGCATCAACCTCGTCTTCGTCGAGCCAATCGGCATCCTCAGACAATGTTTCACAGCGACGCACAATACAGAGAAGCTCATTTGCCCTTCTTGCAGCAAGTCGCTGTGGCCGTACTCAACTTTTACGAAGGTTTTGGGCAGTCTTGCCGTGCATGTAACGATTATGCATTTGCACTCTCTTGTGGGATGTAACATAAATCCCACAGGTTGAACATACTCGGTTCTTTAGGTCGGATTGTACTGATGGGCAAAATAAATTGTAAGGCATCTGCTTAAACCCTTCTAGAGAAGGCGACAGATCAACAGACAACCTCACAAGAAGTGGCGAAAACTTGCATGATCCTTTGTCTATCTGACTAGGTACCACGAGCTTGTTTGTTTTAACTACCTACTTTACTGGAGTGACGACAAAAACTATCACAGCTGTTGATAAATATTTTTTTTTGTTTTACGTTTAGAGTTAAAAAAACATTATTCACTAATCCTGTAAAGTAAGCAGAAGCAATTTTGTGAAGGTAAAAAAACATTAAGTTATCATTCCATTTGAAATTTTGAGAAAAAAAAGTTTAAAAAAATGCGTGAAAGAATCTGTCTCTACGTGGCCGTTCTGAAGGGTTAAAAAAAAAACAATGTGACGTAACGCGTAGGTCAACACCACCCCCCCCCCCCCCTGTAACGCATCGTAACGTTTTACAAGACACCCCCCCCCCCCCACCCCTCAAATTCATTACGTAATACTTGAACGCTCCCTTAACCCCTTTACTTTATAAATTGATCTTTTCAGTACCCAGAAACGGTTCCGGTCCGGGGGCGTGGAACCGAGGAACAAACCCGACCCATCCCTATTGAAAACTAATTTATTCCTTTTTGGTACATTACATGATAAAGAAAGGTCAAGAGTGGTTTCATTACAGTGTGTGATCTTCATTAAATGATTTAAGTTTTTTTATTAATATAATGCAATGAAATTTTCCTCCCTTATATCAGGTAAGATTTCTTTTTTAATAGGCTGTGGTCCTTTAAGAAAAGTTTTAAAAAAATTTACAATATAATTTTTTTTTAATGGCCGTACATCTGATGAAGTTAATAGAAAGTATGCTGGTATAGCAAACTCATCCTCTTGATTGCCCTGTTATGATCTGAACATGATAAAACTTAATATATGGTGGTTTGCACGTGATTGATTTAATATTATGACTTAATTGGTTTAGAATTCAATATATTTCTCACGCACAATAAAAATGATTTCTCAATTGTTATGTGCATTTCCTCATTTATCGACTGGTTATAAATATATATTTACATATTTAATATACTGTATCAACCTGTTTTATATATATATATATATATCCATATCCCCCCTTCATAACAATTTCATACTGTGTTATTTTTGCAGACTTTTTTTTCACACTACTTTGGCCTCTTTGACACTAAAACTGCAAGTTTAATTTACTTTTTTACTGGATAAAGGGAGTTGTACAATCATATTCAAATGAAATTGTATTATGTATGTCATTAATGTTCCAAAATAATACGCACAAATGTGTTATTGAATGTAATATTTTTTAAAACAAAAAAATAATCATGTGTATAATTTTTAATATGTATGTACTATATAGTCTAAAATATTGTGATATTGTTTTGTGTGTATGGTTTTAACAGTGTGTGCATAAATTATAAAATATATGAAGATATGTGTTTTTATTTATAAAACTGTGTTCCTCTTCATTTGCAACATAGAAAAAAGGCATTACATTACAAACTTTTGTTTAACTTTAAAAGACATTGAAAACCTTTTTCACTCAATCTGTTACGTTAGTGCAGAATTTATTACATGTGGTCATTCTCTGTTTGTTGGTATTGTGAAATATTTCAGTTCAATAGATAATTGAATAACATCCCAAAAAGTAAGTTTTTTGTCTAGTATGTAATTTCTTAGAGTATGAGAAACCTAACTGGCATAACTTTTTCATTGAGATTCTGGACATGTGCCAGACATGTTGGTGATGACAGGTGCTAGAGAGGTACAGGAAAAGTGCCCATTGCATATACACTGGGCAGGTGCATATCATGTGCTGCATAGATGTAGGAAAGGTACCTGTAATGTGCCCTTTATGTGCTGGGCAGGTGCAGATCATGTGCTGCATTGGTGCAGAAAGCATGCCTATCATGTCTCATAAAGGTGCAGGAATCGTGCCCTTCATGTGCTGGTTAAGTGCTGGGCAGGTGCAGATCATGTGTTGCATGGGTGCAGGAAACGTGCCCTTCATGTGCTGGGCAGGTGCGGAACATGTTGCATGGGTGCAGGAAACGTGCCCTTCATGTGCTGCATAGGTGCCATAAAGGTGCAGGAATTGTGCCCTTCATGTGCTGGTTAAGTGCTGGGCAGGTGCAGATCATGTGCTGCATTGGTGCAGAAAGCATGCCTGTCATGTCTCATAAAGGTGCAGGAAACGTGCCCTTCATGTGCTGCATAAGTGTCATAAAGGTGCAGTAATCGTGCCCTTCATGTGCTGGTTAAGTGCTGGGCAGGTGCAGATCATGTGTTGCATGGGTGCAGGAAATTTGCCCTTCATGTGCTGGTTAAGTGCTGGGCAGGTGCGGAACATGTGTTGCATGGGTGCAGGAAACGTGCCCTTCATGTGCTGCATAGGTGCCATAAAGGTGCAGGAATTGTGCCCTTCATGTGCTGGTTAAGTGCTGGGCAGGTGCAGATCATGTGCTGCATTGGTGCAGAAAGCATGCCTGTCATGTCTCATAAAGGTGCAGGAAACGTGCCCTTCATGTGCTGCATAAGTGTCATAAAGGTGCAGTAATCGTGCCCTTCATGTGCTGGTTAAGTGCTGGGCAGGTGCAGATCATGTGTTGCATGGGTGCAGGAAACGTGCCCTTCATGTGCTGGTTAAGTGCTGGGCAGGTGCGGAACATGTGTTGCATGGGTGCAGGAAACGTGCCCTTCATGTGCTGCATAGGTGCCATAAAGGTGCAGGAATTGTGCCCTTCATGTGCTGGTTAAGTGCTGGGCAGGTGCAGATCATGTGCTGCATTGGTGCAGAAAGCATGCCTGTCATGTCTCATAAAGGTGCAGGAAACGTGCCCTTCATGTGCTGCATAAGTGTCATAAAGGTGCAGTAATCGTGCCCTTCATGTGCTGGTTAAGTGCTGGGCAGGTGCAGATCATGTGCTGCATGGGTGCTGGTAACGTGCCAGTTGTGATGTACAGGCAACGTGCCAACTAGCACGTTGCCTGCACGAGACATTGAAACGTTACTGGAACCTATTCCGCCTATTAGTGGCACATCTAGGGCACGTTGCAGCAACGTTGCAAATGTGCCCTTTGTCGTGCAGGCAACGTGCAGGCAACGTTGCCGTGCTGTTAGGGTAACGATAAGTAAATTTATAAAATATATTACAAAGCGGGAACACACGTCTGTACTCCGTGTAGCCACTCGTGAAACTGTTGACAAAATTTCTCGTGCGACGGAAGTGAAAGCTGTTTTTCGACCCTGGCCCGCTGTGTGCTATAGTAGCTTGCAGGAGAGCCGAAGCGTGGAACACGATTAAAAACATACAGCCCAGTAATACATGAAACCGCCGAACTATAACTGTGACAAAAACCTTAAATCAAGTGTAAATACAAAAAACCTATTAAAACATAATAAAACAAAACAAAATTATATAGCAGACACTCACAAACGCAATACTGCGCAATGCATATAAAATCACAGAAAATAAAACCTCAGCAGCGAAAACTCCCATGAAATAATACTCGCTTAATGAGACACCATAATGCAAAGAGTAAAAAGACATCCCTATACGTAAATAGGGAAAAACATAACAATCAAAACAATCGACAGCAAAAGCAAGAAAGGTAATAAAAATACTAATTCAGTTACACATTGAGGAAATAAATAAGGACGGACCCCCAAATACCACTAGGCAAAACACAACCCATAATAAAATCACAATAAACCAAAACCAGAATTTAAAAATAAAAAAAGTATCTACGAGAACAATATCATAAAAAAATACCACACTCTCCAACACACCAAATGGCATGGTCCGATAAATGACAACACAAATAAATATCAATAACCATAAGTACCTACATCCTCAAAATATGTTATTAAGCAACCGAAACATAAGAAACATACACTACAGCCCACATAAGGCCTTGCCAACGAACGGCACAACACCAGAGACAAAACATGCTATTCCCATTTGTTAAAAAGACGCACATACGAGTCTTTAGTGCTAGCCCAGCTAGTATACATTCATTAATAAATAAAATCGGTTATAGTATTTGTGTAGGCAATAAATAGGAAGTACAAAGCGATATAGCAACAAGACGTTATTAAATATGGTAATAAAGTGTATGTATAGCCATTAAATAATATATATGTAAGTAAAACGTGTTATACCCTAAACTAAATATGTTAATGTTTAAACTCTTATAGTCATACTTTGTAGGAATATAAACATAAGTCGTTTGAACGGTCTGTGTAATACAAATGCTTATCAGCTCTGAGTAATTTGTCCTTCATATAAGTAAACATAGCATGTTTTTATAATAAACTATGTATCATTATAGTATAAAGACCGCAATATACTGGTAACTCATTTTCAAAATAGTTATACCATCGTTACTAAATAATGATACAAAAAAATATTAAGTGTTATCCATCCTTCCCTTTCGCTCATGACATAGTGTGTGGTGTTCTAAATAAGGAGTGTTGACACCCTGAATATTATATGAGTCATGTTGTACAGTAATAATGCTTATAAGATTATTGTTAACTTTCCATCAAGGCTAGATAAAACAATATCTTTATAGTGGTAGATGAATAATCAGAGACCAACTATAGACTTCATACTAGTAAATAATAATAATTAAGGATATATCGGGGTAAATAAAATAACCTATATAACTACACCCCAATAAGCATAGGAAGCTCTGGCATTAATAACAAGATGTAAAATAAAAGGTTACTGGTTCAGTTAAGAATCTATATTCTACTACTATGCATTCCATTAAGCATAGAAAGCACTATAATCCCATTCCAACGAAACCTGAATAGAACACACCAGTAATGTTTGTGAAAGAACACACGAGGATATTCATATTAATAACCACTTAGCCAAAATCGCTTACAGACATAGCAAACACCGCTTCGCTTTGACGATGGTCCAGAACACGACAGACGCCTCGGCGGACCACTAGTAACTTTCACTTGCCTGGAGGGCAGACGGAAATAAGTATTGTTTAGTACAAACACGCAGCGTCCTCCGAACACAAGGCCCCCCATCTGTAATGCTGGATAAAATAATATATTAAAATACGTAAAACAACAAGGATGCCCTGCAAACTTAATTACACCACCCATGCCTTTAAACCATGTATCGTGAACGACGACTATGTACTACCTACTAGTGCTAATCCATTTACTGCCAGACATAAAATAACCAATTTTTTTCTATATAAAATATATTTACATTAAAATAAATATAGTGTCAAGATAATACTAATAATAAGTATTGAAGTAACCGAAGCGTTTACACAAACAAAACTGTATATTCCTCATCATAAACCTTCCTTGAATTTGTACCCCCACATAGACAATTCGTTAATATTACCATAATATAGTTATCAGAAATAACAAGTCAACTCGGAAAAAAACCAAACAACGCCTACAGGCATATTGCAACCTACATCGAAACGAGCACAAGACGCAACCCCAGACACTTCATAAACCCACAGAGATGGCCAGGAGAAATTACATTCCATATGGTACTACAGATGCTGTACTAAAAAGACACATGTATGCCAATGAGAACAGGTGTAACCGCCATAACTGAAAGTACTATATAAAAGAAACAAAACAGGAGAATGAACTAAAAGAGCAATTTCAAAAGTCTAAACTGAACAGAAAATTAGGTAAATATTGACGTATACACATGAGAGTACAATTAAGTAGAAATATATACTTTAAAAAATTACATTACCTAGCGTAAGAAAAACGCATTCAGAAAGACCAGACATCGCTTCCCCAACACAAAATGTTCGATGGTAATAGTCACAATCCCTAATAACATACATGTGAAATAGAAAGAGTTAGACACCGACTTTAAAAAGACAACCACTCGTTAAAGACGCGTAAAAGTTAAAGGACTAAGCTAAATGAATATAATGAAACCACATATACGTTTGCGACAAAACACGTTTCCTATACTAAATGTCACATCCCAAATAAATTAAATTCATCATCTAAAAGAAAATACTCTTTGTTCACCTAAACGAAACCTAAGTTCAAAAACACATATGGAAGAGTGATTCCGCATTATAATTAAGTATATTGAAAGGAATTGCGAACTCTAGAGACCCATGGTCTTCGCACAAATCATTTTAATTATGTATGTTCGCACACAAGTCGAGAAAAAATGGATTAGTGTAAGAAATTTGATGTTTGCTCAAGTGCTATGTAGTGAAAAGAAACGATAAATACGGAATTATGTATATATAGATACCAACCATACAATTATAACAATTTAAATACGAAACATATAAAAAAATCCTCCGGTATGTCGTATATCTATAACCATACTGTCACCAGTAGTTGCCTTAAGTGAAAACAGGCCGGAACACAACATGGTAACATAATATTAGCTATTCCTAAACCTTAAATACATACAATGTAAGAAATCACACTAGCCAACTTAACACTCATATTCCACAAAACATAAGTTCACCGATATACAATGACACACGAATATATGCATGAATGATAGATAAATACTATACAAGACACAAAAATTCAAAACATATTTATCAAAGAACCCTTTCAATATTAACCCCAATGAAGCAGAAAATTATATTAAACCCCAAGCATTGTATATGAAAGTAAGCACAATTGAACTAGAAAAAAATTAATATAAAAAAAAAAGCTAGCGAACACAGACAAATATTCATCATAGCACCATTGGGTGGAAAGAAGATAGTACCATCAATTTCATCTCTACAGCCACATACATTAAGATATATATATATATATATATATATACTTTTATTAACCTCACAGGAATCTTTTAGTGTATAATCGTTGTGTAGCAAAATTAGGAAGACAAAATTACAATGTATTTAAAAAATAAATCTAATTACAACTATTAAAAAGTATCTGCGCTAACTCACAAGTGTAAAACCATTAATGAAAAACCTACAAAACCACTCTCTTCATCTGTAACCCTTCTCTACCTATTACCCTTATAGCAGGCAGAACCTGGCCTCACAATTGGCCCAAGGGTACTAAATCAAAGGGAAAGAAAAGGTTACGTTAAAAAAAACAAAGAGCAGAGCTCAGTGGTATAAATATATTTTAATTATTTTGCAAAACAACTTGGTATATGCGCATATCAACAGCGCTCAAATGCAAGAAATTGCTTTACTACAACAATCAGAATAACCTTAAAAATCTCAAAATTCAGGTACAAGACAAAAACTTTAATAGAGGTGGGTATATTTTTCTTTTTTGTTGCGTGGGTTCACAGGCTTCACCACAAATTCACCACAAGTTCATGAACTCTTAGTCTATTTTCATACACCAAATACAAAAAACAATTTACCTAACAAAAATTTTAAAATACTATAATATTTCGTTTATCCCACCCCGAGAGCTCTCCTATAGCAAGTCCCGACACTCTAAACAATTTAATTACGGTACTCTACCAACATTATGACTATATAGTTTTATAAAATTTTATATAAAAGACAATTATGATAATAAAGATTTCCTAATTTCATCAATCACAGATGGCAGCCTCAAATGAGCATGAATAGAATATTTTAACTATCATACATTTAACATCTAATAAAACATATATAATAATAATTTGTATTTGACCCTAATTTATCGGATCTCTACTGTTTTAATTTCTTATAGCTCATAAAACCTCATACCACTCAAGATATCAACAATATAAATATATAATTCTATAAAAAAATTTATATAATAAAAAAAATATAATAAAAACAATATAACAAAATTATAATCTCACTAATCACGCATGGCAGGCTTTTTTAACTGCCAACTTCATTAAATCCATTATTTTTCCAGGAGATCATAACTTCACGATTGAATTAAGCATAAAACCACAGGTCTATATTAATTGGACTTCAACCTACGGTGGCGGGCAGCATGCCAACAATAAAATGCCTAAAGTATTTCCAGCATAACTTAAATCAGAAAAAAAAAATTAGAACATATTAAAGGAATGTAGTACGATTTACTTCAAAAAGATCACGCGATTTAGTCTTTCACACAACCCCTTACTAATATTTATTTAAAAGCTCATAACTTCTTGCTATTTCTTCACCCTCCGCAGCGACTCAAAATATATATATATATATATATTTTTTTTTTGCAAGACTCACCCTTTCAGTTGTCATCGGGAACAGGACGACGCACAATATAAATAATTTAAAAAGGCCATTTAAAAGAAAAGATCACTACACCACCATTAACTGGACAGCTGGGACGCCGACTGCAACCACCGACTCTAGAACCAGCTGCATTCCATACGACGAACCATTTAAACTTCGTGGAATTTCCTTCGCTCGGCTACTGACGAAACTTCATTTCTTCCCAAATTTCAATTCCAAAAAAATTAATCCGTCGAGACGACCTATTCTCTTCCTCTGCAATAAACAGGAAAAATCAAATAGTAGACCAAATTTAAGTTTATAAAATGTTGTCCTCCTCCTGTGCCAGCTGCTCAAGTTGACTCGGTAGACTAGTCTCACACCTTCTCGCTCATTCCACAACCCGCCATGTCGTGTCGAACTTCAAAAAAAAATTTATTACATAAAAATTTTTTTATAACTTTTTACAATAATTTTCACACATGCGCCGAAGCTTACTCGTATTAAGAAAAGAAAATACCACTATTATCTTGTTACAAAAATTTGTTACCACAACTCAATCTTAGCTTTTCTTCTCCTCAGAACTAGCCCGGGTCTATGCTGATAAATTCCTCGGCGATCGAGGCCTCGACTGGGGGTTAACTGCACTGCATTTCCCCGCACGAGCCTCGCGTTGCGTTGTCCAGCATAAACGCGCCGAACTCTCTCTTCTCCTCTCGTCCACGAATTACACGTAAATAAAGTAAAGTGAAAATCATTTCTTGAAGTCGTGATATGCATTATTCGCCGGAGGTACCTATCATAGACCCACACTGACTGTCTGCTTCCACTGCTAACTCACGAGTCACTCCCTTTTCCTCTGTCCAGCGCTGAGTTTGACTGGTCGCTTACCGCGCATGCGCGGTAGCTAATTCAAACAGTCACCGCCCGCAGCGCTACACGGAATAGCCCGTCTCTAGTGTACAACTCTCGACCCAAAACACTAATAGATGGTGCGATAAGTCACACCTTCCGACAACGCGCGGACACGAACAAAAAAAAAAATTATTTGTGACGCCGTCACAGGTGTCACAGCCACCCCTCCTAAACCGTCCCCTGCCGGTGGGACAAATAGAGGAGGAAAACACAACATACAAACACCTTCAACAACCAGAAGAAAACTCACTCACTAGGAGAGAACAACGACTGCTGAGAAACTCCTGAAGAAAAGCCCTAACCTAACAACAAACAATAGGATACAAAAGCAAGAATCCTAAACATAGACAATCAATTTAGTTACTGAGAAGAGACAAACTTTTTCACCGCAGAAACATGTGCCTTCTTTATAATGAACCCCTTATCAGGATCTCCCAAGCTCACAGTGACCGGTGTAAGGAACGAAAGCACGCGATAAGGACCATCATATGCAAGGCTCAACTTACTGCTAATAAAATCAACCTTTTTACTTAACACGACCTTCCTGCATACCACTAAATCGCCTTTCTTGATTTCTGACTCTATCCTTTCTTTGCTATACTTCTTCGCCATCACAGTGCGCGCCTTCTCTAGAGCCTGATCCGTTTCCATCCAGATCTCTTCCAACTCCTTTCCCGAACTTTCCAAACACTCTGGGGGAATTCCCCAGATACTCAACAAGGGGTGTGGCAACTGCCGCCCAAACATCACCAAACTGGGCGATTTACTCGTAGCACCATGTATTACAGAGTTCAGGGCAACGTTAAAAGAAGACAACTCTGAATCCCAGGCTCTTTGATTTCTATGGTGGAAAATGGTCAGCGCCACTTTCACCGTCTTGTTCACCCTCTCTACCAGATTTGGACAAGGATAGTAGGGGCTTGTGTACACCTGCCTTATCCCCCATCGGAAACACATATTTCTCATAGTTGAAGAGGTGAAGTATGTAGCATTATCTGAAACGAGGATCTCCGGACTCCCAAAAATTTTCCATATCTCATTTTCCAACTTAGTACTGACCGAAATGGCCTTCATGTCTCTTAATGCTAACAGAATCACGAACCGGGAAAAAGCATCCACCAGAATAAGTATGCAGTTCATCCCTTTGCTAGACCTAGGAAGGGGACCAAATATGTCGATAAACACCCGTTCCCAAACTCTTCGAGGGGTTTGCACGGAGTACTGCCCTACCTTGCTATTTAGCGGTTGTTTAGCTAACTGGCAGTGTTTACATTCCTTCACATACTTCCTCACCTCCTCGTGCATATCGTCCCAGAAAAACTCTTGCCTAATCTTGCTCTCAGTCTTTTTAATTCCCATGTGCGCTCCCACCACGGAATCATGAAAATAACGAAGAAGCATTTCCCTAATAGCCCTAGGCGCCCATACACTCGTCTTCCCCTTCCTATTCACATGGTGGATGATGTCTCTCTGTAAAATGTAATCATTTGTTTCTCCCTTCTCTATTTTTGATCTCAACTCTCGGCCTTCATCATCCTCCTGTTGCCATCTAGCTATATCCACAAAGGACTGGGGAATAGTATGAATTGCCAAGCACCTACCCTCTTCTTGCTTCTGCTGTTCCTTTTCCCAGACTGCACAGGCTTTCTCTACTTCTCCTTCCTGTTCCCCCTTCTCAACTTTGAACTCCCCTGGATCATACATCCGTGAAATTGCATCGGCTACCCCGTTGTTACTACCCTTGACGTGTGCGATCTTAAACCGGAACCTGGATAACCGCATAATCCAGCGCCCAACTTTACCCAGCTGTCTGGGGTGCGAGAATAACCAGGTTAGCACTTGATTATCTGTAAGCAAGTGAAACTCTGTATGTTCGAGATAGTTTGAAAAACGTTCCATTCCGAAAATGCACGCGAGAGCTTCTTTTTCATAGCTACTATACATCTGTTCGCACCTGTTCAACGCTCTTCCAGCATAGGCAACTGGTCTTAAATTTCCATTCTCTCCTTGCAACAATACCGCCCCTAATGCTAAGCTACTAGCGTCTACTTGAAGCGTGAACGTCTGGTCGAAATCAGGCAGTCTGAGAACTGGAGGATGCGAAATAGCGTACTTCAAATCCTCAAAAGCCTTTTGCTGTTCACTACCCCACACGAAATCAACATCTTTTTTCTTTAATGAGTTTAAGAGAGCACATCGTTCCGCATAGTTTGAAATAAATTTCGAAAAATATCCTAGCATTCCCACAAAACGCATCACCCCTTTCACATTCTTGGGAACAGGAAAATTTATGATCGGCCCCAGTGGCGTAGCGTGCCATCTCGGCGCCTGGGGCGGGAGACCCATTTTGCCGCCCCCATTCTATAGGTACTTGATTAAAATAAAATTTCACATGCAATGAGGTACCTTTTATTGAAGTTAAAATAGGATGAGCGGTTTTACAAGCGGATTCTACGGGCCTTATGAGCAGCGAAGTCAGAAATAACTTTGTCAAAATCAATATTAGCAGCCAATTCTTGTTCAATCGACAATATAGCCAAGTTTGATAGTTTAGCGGAGCTCATAGTAGATCTGACGGTAATTTTTTATTAGCTTCAACTTCGAAAAACTTCTCTCACAACTTGCAACACTAATCGCCAAAGTCAAATATATACGAATCAAGATGACTATATTTGGAACCGAAATTCCGAGATTCAGTTTTTGAATGAACTGGAGGAGCTCCAGTGGTCCTTTACCACTTATATCTTCCTCTGATTCAGAACAGGCAACAACAACAAACTGCTGAAGACGCTTCCGCTCCATCTGAAACTCGTCCTTGTCGATATCTTCTAATACATGGGAAAGATCACACTCGAACTTGCTGCCCAAAAGTTTCGCTGGCATCAAAAATCCGAACTTGTCCGATATTTCTTGAATTTGCTGTAATCGAGTCGTCATTTCTTGAATGATCTTGTCGAATGATGCGATAATCTCTCGACGGATTTCCTGTTCGTGAGACAAAGCTGCATCTTCAGAAGATTCATCGCCATGCATGCGTTTTTTCCTGCGAATTCTTCTCGTTTTGAGTTCGATTCCGAGTTTTTCGCAGAGAGTCTTAGCAAAGTCAATTGCTTCTTGCACGAAACGGTCTCTACTTTCCACTAAGAGGGTTTTCAAAGCGCAGAGTTTCTGAGCACACTTATCCACACTTAGTCCTCGTTGCTGCAGGTAAATCTATGCGTCATCTACTTCAGGTAGCACTGCAGCCCAAAGCCAAGAAAAGTTAGGAAGTTAAATGACTGCATGGCTGTCAGGAGAAGACTGGCTCCCGATCTTGTTTCGGAAGTTTGAGATGAATCTGTTAATTGTTCCAGTACCTCAAGAACTACCTCAAACTTATTTTTAAGCATCTTGACAGCTCCATGTCTAGCGCTCCAGCGCGTTTCAGTGGCTCGTTTTACTGCTTGACCTGTGACGGCAACCAAAGCGTTCCATCGAACAGTTGATGCGGAAAAGAAGGCAAACAGCTTCTCTAGAGTTCCAAAAAACGTCACGGAATCCACTGATTCAGAAGCAGCGTTACCCCAGCCAAGTTTAGTGAGTGGTTTGTGCATGCAACGAATATAGCTTTCGGATTCAGTGCTTTAATCCGGGCTTGAACTCCATTGTGGATCCCTGACATTGTGGCAGCATTGTCATAAGCCTGTCCTCTCAGATTCTGTATGTCCAGTCCGTCTGATGTTATCTTCGCGATTATATCGTTGCTGAGATCTTCTGCATTTTTTCCTTTTGATTAGAAGAAGTCAATCAAAGATTCTACCACGGCGACTTTTTCTCCTTCGATATGTACGTATCGCAGAACTTGGCTCATTTGGTCATTGTGGGAGATGTCTGGTGTACTGTCGAAGATTACGCAATAATATTTAGCTTCTTGAATACGATGGATGATGGTGGATCGAACTTGCTGTCCCAGTAAGTTTATAAATTCATTCTGGGTTTCTGGAGATAGATACGAAACTGAGACTCTTGCTCCCAACTTTATCTTTGTCAGGTGTTCCATTAGAAGAGGGTCGTATTTAGCTAGGAGGTGCACTAACTCCAAAAAGTTCCCGCGATTGCCACTATCATCTCCTCGAACGTCTTCTCGATGTCCTCTGAAGGCCAGATTATGTTTGGCTAAGAACTGGATAATATTCAGCATCCTGTGGAGTACATCCCTCCACTTCTTCTCCTCACTTTCGAAAACTTCTTGTTGTTTCTGATCGATGGTTGCTTTACAGTTCAGGCGAACTTCCAACTCCTTCCATTTCAAGAAGCTCTGTTCATGGCCCAGGCTATTTTCATGGTCTCCTATTCTTGGATTTAGCTTCCACCATTTGTTGAATCCTTCTTCAGATGCGAAGTTAGAGCAGGAATTGCCAAACAGCTTGCAAGAAAAACAATACAAGGATTGCTTCAAAGGCGAGTACACCATCCATGTTCGGAGAACCTTTTCGCCGTTAGATAATGGTTTTTAGAACCACTCTTTGGTTAGTTTTCGGGTACCGCCTTTCGTTGAAGTCTCTGAGCGAACAACATCAGCAAATTTGGAATCGATGTGCTGTACTGAGTCAGATCGGCGACGTACTAGAAGCGTTCTTACTTCGTCGGTCATAGAAGGCCAGCAACCTACATCGTCGAGATTCACATCTCTGATTTCGGCAGGAGCAGAAGGCACGATTTCAATTATGTCTTCTTTGGCAACATTCACTTTTTCTGCAGGCTTATGACTAGATGCTTGAGGTACTTTTGATGAGTCGACTTTGTCTTGACCCTGCTCTGTGGTGGGACCAGAACTACTTCCAACTGCGACGGCAGGTACGTCTTCTTCTTGTACCTGTAAAATAAGTTATGTATTCCCATGAATATTGGCCGGAGGACACATTCGAATTTCAAATAAGTATTTTATCTATCACAAAACAAAAGTGGTTTTGGTGACGGCGCGGTTTGCCGGGCTTATAGGAAAAATTTACAAACAAAATTGATTTTGTATGGCAGCTACCTTTTTTAGAGTTTCCCGGTAAAAACTGACTGAGTAAGACATGTTATAGATGTTATTAAAAGATAAAATGACGAGAAATTTGAGAAAAATCGTTGGCGCCATTTTTGAGCTAAATGAAAAATTATGTTTTCTTTGTATGACAGTTACCATAAATAATCAAGTTATCCAAAAACAAAACAAAAATATTCCTAGACTACTACTAGATTTACAAAACATCCCCTATTGAAGTTTTAAATTCAAGTAGCAGGACAAAATTCAGTCGTAAACTTAAAAAGATGTACCTTAACTCAATGTAATTTATGTTAATATACTCCATACTTTTTAAACAATAATCAATGTTCAAACAGCTATTAGAGCAATTTTAAGTGTATTATAAAATAAGATTGAATGAACGAGTGTGACTCCGTACTCGCAGACAAACCTAGGTGAATAGGTTTTGCGAGACTAATGTAAGAAATATTGTAACTTTTGTAAACAATAAATAAATAAATAATAATTAATAACTGGAGTAATTCTAGGCCATGCATGATTCTAGATGGAGGAATCTTATACCTACTTACACAGGAATCACTTCCGCTGCTGCAGGATGCCACCGAAGTCGTTAACGTGGCTTTCGAACCAGAACTGGAACTAAAATTTTTCAGTAATGCACCTTGAGACTTCTTCGCATCTGCTTCTTTCTTAGCCTATTTTTTGCGGAATTCCGCACCGCATTATTTGACTCTCTTCATTTTCAAAAACTAGTTCAAAGATTGGGTAAAGTTCTAAATGTTTAGTTTTAGAAGATTCAACAGTATTTAAAAGATCGAAACACAATCAAAATGACTTTCGTTTCGTATCCAAAACTCTCGCGAAACAAACATACGAGTAAAGCGTGATTGCATAACGGTACTTCACGATGCACTAAAACAAACAAAGATCAGTACTGTAGCATGTGTGCTACAGCTGCTACCTTTGATAATGTTTATGTTGGCAGAAATGGTTAACGTATTTTATTAATCTTTCGGATGCCCTGGTAATACGAGTTATTTTGGATTTAAGTTTGTTATATGTTGTTTTAAAAAATAAATTTGTAATTCTTGTTTAGTCTTATTATTTTTAAGTTTAAGATTTTAAGTTATTAAATTGGTCTGGAAAGTTCGAGGACACTACCGAATATGTTGGTAATCGCTGCGCTAGACGGCGCGCGAGCAGAACAGCTGATTGTGTGACGTCAGGTGAGACGGGCGAGCGGAGTCGCCTGGTAGGCCCAGGCGGGCGCGCACGTGAAGTAAAACGCGGGTTGGCCATGGTGATGGTTCCACATCGAAGTAACTGTATACGAGTGTTCCTTTTTGAATATGAACGGGGTTCATTTATATAATTTTGAACACTTTGGTACGATGAACGCGTTGTTTGGTGAGGCGTGTCTGAATATCGCGAGGATTTTCCAAGGATGAATTATGTGCGCCGAAATAAACTCCAAGACGGTATGGCGAAGGATTCGTCATATCCGTACAATTACCTGCAGCTACGGTAACGTATAATGGCAAGGGTTTGCCATTAAAAACACTCGTGAGCAAACGAGTGTATTTGGTGACCGGACATCACGACGGCAAAAAGCAAGTAAGTGCCAGCCGTGCCCCTGCCCCGTTGACCCCTTTGACCCCTGGTGCGAAACTACAATTTGTGGATTTTTGGGATTTAAATTAACGGACTAATAAAACTGAAACTGGGATTTTACGTTCAGCGTGTTTCACCCAATCCCTGCCAGACCTAGAAAAAAAAAGGCGTCGACCGTTATAAAATGACTTAACTGAGAAGGGCTTGTAAACCCATAATTTGTAATTTGCTAAATTTTTGGTATATTTATTTGCATGTTAAGGTGTGTCAATTTTTTGCTAGATTTCGCCTATGTTAATAAGTATTTACAGCGGTGATACGCCCGGTGCGTATCTATATTTGTATTTGTATTTGTATTAATATTTTCTTATATATTTTTAATGCCTTTTTGGTAATTATATTTAATTTTCGGAGCTCCGAAGTATTTGATCAAATTATAATTTTTTGGGGGAATTGTTAAAGTATTTTTTTTTAGTATTATTATATAGATATTTTTTTATAAGTAGTAATAGGGTATGTATTTTATGATGGATGCGCCGATTTGTGATGAAACGATTTAATGATATATATATATTTATTAAATGTTGTCATATAAATTTTGCATCTTTTTAACTTGCTGCCTCCTCTCACTGTTCGCAACCTTATTAGTATTTTTTAAGCCTGCTATTAGTTTTGGTTTTAATATTTTTTTGGGTTTACCTGCGCTCGCGGTACGGGGCAATATAGGAGTTTTACTGTGTCCCGGTTTGCGGAAGTTGTTTGGTTTGCCCTGGGTTAAGGTCAAACTTTACAGTACAATGCGTAGTACTGAATTCAATGAGTGCGAAAGAGAGGCATCGACACGGGCCGACGCGTGAAACAAAATATTTTGTATGAGTAATTAACATAATAAGGAGTGCCGCTCAACTCGGCTCGCGCGCGCCGGGCGGCGCGGCGTGATGCGATGTTGCTGTTCGTATGTAAACAAACAAACGTTATAAAGAGCTCTGTCAGTGATTTCGCAGTTTTTCTTTTAAATAAATATTAAAAAATAGTTGGTGCGCAAAATTTTAGATAAAAATGGAACATTATAGTGTGTCTGACACATGTAATGAATGAATCATAGATCAGATATCAACCCGCTTCACCGGCGACCCGCCCCCGCGGGCTGCCGCCCGGGGCGGGCCGCCCCCTCCGCCCCACCCACACTACGCCACTGATCGGCCCTATCTTTTCCGGATCCATCACCAGGTTACCACCTGTCACGAGAAAGCCCAGGAACCTCACCTGTTGTTTGGCCCAAACCACCTTCTCGGGGTTGACTGTAAATCCGGCAAACCTTAACTTTTTCAATACTTTTCTACATGGACCAAATGCTGTTCAAAGGTCTCCGAAAATACCAAAATATCGTCTAGAAAAGATACAAGGAAGTCAAACTGGTACTCCTCTAGCAAGGAGTGCAGAATTCTCGAGAGGCACTGTCCCCCGAAATTTACGCCAAAAGGCACACTTTCCTATTCATAGTGTCCCCATGGAGTGACGAATCCTGTATACTTACAGCTTGCTTTATCCAAAACACATTGATGGAAGGCAGAGTTTAAATCGAAAACCGTAAAGTATCTCCCTTTACTGAGATACTGGAATAGAACTTCGATGTTGGGCAATGGGAACGGATCCACCTTAATCTTTCGATTCAGGAGCCGGTAGTCGAGGACGAGTCTGTACTTTCCAGGCTCTTTCTTCTTGACCAAGAAGGCAGGCGATGCATACGGAGATTAAGTTCGTTTGATGATTTTCTGTTCTTATAAATCACGGATTATTTCTTTAAAAGCCAACAACTTTGGAGGATAACACTGGTATGGTTTGCATTTCACGGGTTCTTCGTCGCTGACTTTAATTTGGTATGGTAGCAATTCACACTTTCCTAGCCTTGAAGTTAGAACATCAGGAAAAGCCTCAATAACTCTCTGGATTTGCTGTTCTTGTTTCTGGCTCAACCTTCCCTTTTCTACCTGTATTCGAGAACAATTTTCTTTCTTGGACCTCTTCTCCACGACCTCTATAACGAAATCTTTATCAAAACCAAATGTGAGCTGGTGGTTGCTGCAGTTGAGAATCGCTCGAGTCTCTTCAAGAAAATCTAGTCCCAAGATCACATCACTAACCAGTTCAGGGAGAATCCAAAACCTCCGTGTCCAAGAGAATTTCGCGATTTTAAAATGCATTAAAAAGAAAACCTTGACTTGATAACTTTCCCCATTTGCAACCTGTAACACGAACCCCTTTCCTACTTGCACCCAGGTCTTCAATTCCGGCATCATCCCCACAAGTTTGCTGACAAAATGTTGGCTGACAAAGCTGGCACTAGCCCCTGTGTCTACCATAGCTTGGAACTTATTCTCACCCACTTGAATATCTACCCAAAAACTTCTATACCTTTTCCCCCCAGACTTGGCTTTAATTACGGCGACTTGTCCTCCATCCTCCTTCTCCGAAGTTTTCTCTGCTTTACTTGGCTCCCTTACATTTCGATTTTGCCACCCCTTTACTACTTGCCCCTCTTGTCTACCCCGAAAGTCTCTCTTCACTTCTCCCTCCCTTCTCATCCTCTCATCAGCAGACTTAATCCGACAATCCTTGACCAGATGCCCCATTTTTCCACAATGAAAACATCTCTTAGTTTCACGTTTACGATTCCAACAGTCCCTCGAAGAATGCCCCGGTTTATAGCAATTACTACAAACTTCCCTTTTTGGATACCCAGCAACACTTTCCTGAGCACTCCTAACATCTCTTGTGGATGGAACCTTTCCCTCGTTCATTCCACCAGTTTGCTCATCGTAGACCCTACACGTATACACCAGGTTGTCGACTTGTATGGCCCAGGATCCCAATTCCTCGTCGTTTCTTAGGCGATTGAGGAAAGCACACTGTGGCCGCACTCCTGGATCCATATTATCTATAACCCACGCGATGAGATCCTCAGTACTCCTACTCACCCCCAAAGCTGTAGCATTTTCTTTAAGAGATTGGATGTACTCAACCATGCGCTCCCCCTTGCGTTGAAAGCGACGGATGCAACGGTTGATGAAATCTTCTTTTTCTCTTACAGGACACATCACCCTCCATAACCTATTCTTCACCTCATTCCAAGACTCTTTCTTCTCGACCTCTTCTAGCATCAACTCCAGTACTAAACCGGAACATTTGGATAATAGACCTTGAAGCAGATCTACGTCCGACTCCCATAATAGACTGCGCTTCACCTTATCGACCTCTATGATGAACTGCAAAATGGTGGTTAGCTCGTAACTATGCAAGGAAGGAATATTTTTCATGGATGATAATGCTAACGCCAAATTTACGTCCCCCCTCATGGATCTGCCACCCCTGTCGCCTTCATCCTGCTCCCCCTTATTTCCCTTTAAATAATTAACAAACTTTTTTCTGAGTGAATACATATCTTCTGACTCATCAACATCAAAACCCGCAGCTGTCAAATTTACCTTAAGCTCAGCCTTGCTTAACTTCTGAATCCACGCAGTGGGCATAGCGAGTGCTATGAATACCCACAACCGTAGGTCACAGAAATACCCAAAACGATCACCACTAAGACTACTGCTCTACAAGCAGAGTGGCGCAGCCTGTAACCCTTCTCTACCTATTACCCTTATAGCAGGCAGAACCTGGCCTCACAATTGGCCCAAGGGTACTAAATCAAAGGGAAAGAAAAGGTTACGTTAAAAAAAAACAAAGAGCAGAGCTCAGTGGTATAAATATATTTTAATTATTTTGCAAAACAACTTGGTATATGCGCATATCAACAGCGCTCAAATGCAAGAAATTGCTTTACTACAACAATCAGAATAACCTTAAAAATCTCAAAATTCAGGTACAAGACAAAAATATTTTTCTTTTTTGTTGCGTGGGTTCACAGGCTTCACCACAAATTCACCACAAGTTCATGAACTCTTAGTCAATTTTCATACACCAAATACAAAAAAACAATTTACTTAACAAAAATTTTAAAATACTATAATATTTCGTTTATCCCACCCCGAGAGCTCTCCTATAGCAAGTCCCGACACTCTAAACAATTTAATTACGGTACTCTACCAACATTATGACTATATAGTTTTATAAAATTTTATATAAAAGACAATTATGATAATAAAGATTTCCTAATTTCATCAATCACAGATGGCAGCCTCAAATGAGCATGAATAGAATATTTTAACTATCATACATTTAACATCTAATAAAACATATATGATAATAATTTGTATTTGACCCTAATTTATCGGATCTCTACTGTTTTAATTTCTTACAGCTCATAAAACCTCATACCACTCAAGATATCAACAATATAAATATATAATTCTATAAAAAAATTTATATAATTAAAAAAAATATAATAAAAACAATATAACAAAATTATAATCTCACTAATCACGCATGGCAGGCTTTTTTAACTGCCAACTTCATTAATACCATTATTTTTCCAGGAGATCATAACTTCACGATTGAATTAAGCATAAAACCACAGGTGGCGGGCAGCATGCCAACAATAAAATGCCTAAAGTATTTCCAGCATAACTTAAATCAGAAAAAAAAAAATTAGAACATATTAAAGGAATGTAGTACGATTTACTTCAAAAAGATCACGCGATTTAGTCTTTCACACAACCCCTTACTAATATTTATTTAAAAGCTCATAACTTCTTGCTATTTCTTCACCCTCCGCAGCGACTCAAAAAAAATATATATATATATTTTTTGCAAGACTCACCCCTTCAGTTGCCATCGGGAACAGGACGACGCACAATATAAATAATTTAAAAAGGCAATTTAAAAGAAAAGATCACTACACCACCATTAACTGGACAGCTGGGACGCCGACTGCAACCACCGACTCTCGAACCAGCTGCATTCCATACGACGAACCATTTAAACTTCGTGGAATTTCCTTCGCTCAGCTACTGACGAAACTTCATTTCTTCCCAAATTTCAATTCCAAAAAAAATTAATCCGTCGAGACGACCTATTCTCTTCCTCCGCAATAAACAGGAAAAATCAAATAGTAGACCAAATTTAAGTTTATAAAATGTTGTCCTCCTCCTGTGCCAGCTGCTCAAGTTGACTCGGTAGACTAGTCTCACACCTTCTCGCTCATGCCACAACCCGCCATGTCGTGTCGAACTACAAAAAAAAATTTATTACATAAAATTTTTTTTATAACTTTTTACAATAATTTTCACACACGCGCCGAAGCTTACTCGTATTAAGAAAATAAAATACAAAAATTTGTTGCCACAACTCAATCTTAGCTTTTCTTCTCCTCAGAACTATGCTGATAAATTCCTCGGCGATCGAGGCCTCGACTGGGGGTTAACTGCACTGCATTTCCCCGCACGAGCCTCGCGTTGCGTTGTCCAGCATAAACGCGCCGAACTCTCTCTTCTCCTCTCGTCCACGAATTACACGTAAATAAAGTAAAGTGAAAATCATTTCTTGAAGTCGTGATATGCATTATTCGCCGGAGGTACCTATCATAGACCCACACTGACTGTCTGCTTCCACTGCTAACTCACGAGTCACTCCCTTTTCCTCTGTCCAGCGCTGAGTTTGACTGGTCGCTTACCGCGCATGCGCGGTAGCTAATTCAAACAGTCACCGCCCGCAGCGCTACACGGAATAGCCCGTCTCTAGCGTACAACTCTCGACCCAAAACAGTAATAGATGGCGCGATAAGTCACACCTTCCGACAACGCGCGGACACGAACAAAAAAAAATTTATTTGTGACGCCGTCACAGGCGTCACACATCTCTCTCTTTGTCTCTCTTATTCGCTCTATATACTGGTTGCGAAATTCCACGATTGATACAATTAACTTAGAGATAACCCCCCACACCGATGCATTGTAACGTCAACTACATTCCGCTTTTGAAAGGGAAACGAGAGCAACTCGAGAACACTCGCAGGCTCACAGCAACGTCCGCCACATTTACACACAGAACTAATCACTCGTACCCACCGGATGGGATACGAACCCCGAGCAAAAGGCAAATACCTCCGCTTAAACACAATAACAAGTGATCTAAATATAGAACGATAGTGCTAACGCGAGCAAACACATTGGTTAAAAACTTTTTAGAGTAATGGAAGCATTACGCTCTTCAATTATGTGTGTCAACTCTGGAAAATCATTACGTAGCGGCGGCAATTTTTACAACATCTTTTATAAAGAACCCTACAAGAAAAAAAAGGAAAAATGTCAAAGTAAATGATGAAAACAAAAAAAAAACCGTAGTATTTGTCGGTCGATGGTAGTGAAATAATGTGAGATAAAACATTAAAATAATGTTAAATAAATATATTATTTTTTTAAAATATAAAATGAATCCACGTATAACCATAGGTTTTTGATAATAAATCAACAAATCAACATATATTTAAATTAATTAAAAAGTTGTAATAATAAAATTATTTCCTTTAACAAATTAACATATAGGTTTCAGTTAATTAAAAAAAAATAGTTTAATAATAAATTTTAAAATCTATTCATTTTTTTTATTATAAAAGGACTCTGCTTTTAACCACTAGTTTTGATAATTTTCAACAAATAAACATAAATTTACAAATAAACATAAATTTACAAATAAACATAAATTTAATTATTTAAAAAAATTAATTCATAACAATATTATTAAAAAAAAATTGCAGCCCATCAAAATCCTACACCGTAATGACAATGCTCGATGCAGAAAAAACCTTCGATAAAGTCTGGATTCCAGGCCTAATACAAAAATTAATTAATTTCAATTTTCCAGACACATATATCTATCTGATGGCCCACTATCTATGGCGACGTCACTTCTATGTTGCTCTGGACGGGGCTAAATCGTCCATTCGGGAACTCACAGCAGGAGTGCCACAGGGCTCCCCGCTCTCACCTTTCTTTTATAATATTTACACTGCCGATATTCCGCACGAAAACGCTTATGTGCAAATGTATGCGGATGATACAGCTATTATAAAGCAATCGGGAAACCTGAAATATGCCATGGTATGTGTTCAACGGCAATTAACAGCACTAGAACAGTACTACATCCGCTGGCGAATTAAAATTAATGCAGCCAAATCAACCACACTCGTAATAACGAAACGTCGCGGTAGACCAGACAGGGAACTTGTAATTTTCCAACAACCTATACCTAATGTTACGGAAGCCAAATACCTAGGTCTCACACTAAACAGATCTTTGTTGTGGAATAAACAAATCAGTAGAGTAACAAACATAGCAACGGGGAGCCTGAGAAACTTATACCCAATGCTAAAAGCACCTAATCTGCCACGCCGAAAAAAACTACAAATTTACACTCAAATCGTGCGCCTGTAGCTTCTGTATGGAAATGAGGTTTGGGGCTATGCTGCAAATCGCCATTTAAATCGTTTACAAGTAATGCAAAACGAATTTTTCCGAGCCATTTTAAATTGCACCATGCATACTTCCAATGAAGCCATACATAATGCACTTAAAATCCCGTACGTGCACGAAATAATAGCAAAAGATAATAATAATATGTACAAAGATTTACCACAACATGAAAACCCGATCATCAACTCAATACCGATTTATGACCCGTCCGAGCAACGGAAGCACAAAAAACCTAGGTTTAATTAAGAAAGTAACAAAATTAAAACGAAAGCGACATCGATTTATGTATTAAATTTCAATAAATGAAATTTAAACAAGAAATAGCAAGCAGAAAACTCCGTGCGAGGTCCTTGGGGCCCCAGCCAATCGTGGTCTTAGACGCTCTCTGATTGGTCGGGGCGCCGAGGGCCTCCAACCAAACTGTTTTTTCCGCCCGACCCCAGCGCAGTCACACTCCAGCTCCGGGCGCGCTCACATCGCGCGGAGCCCACAGCTTAGAAGTTAAAAATGTTACAATCCAATTTATAATTCAAAATGGTCCGAAGCATGCAGGTGTAGGTTTTGACCCACGTAGGGTTCACTGCTTGTTTTGTTAGGGCTGACTCCCGATGCCTGAAGGGCGCGGCCCGCCTGGCAGGCTTAACCTCCAGTGCCGGTTGCTTTTCGGAAAGGCATGGGATTTTGAATTATCAATAGACAGCACATCTAAACCATTTAAAGCTTCATAACTAAATAAAGTTTTCCCCTTCCCGGGGCCACGTTGAGTTTACATACACATCCTTGGGAAATTCACACAACACACGTTTTTTGCATCGTGTCAAGGCAGGGCCATGCAGGAGAACTGGGAATCCAGGCCGGGAGGCATGCATGCCTCTCAGGGCATGGGGAGGGGGCTTTGTACAGTAACTTTTAAGTATATTTATAGGATAAAAAAATAATAAAAAAAATAAATAGGTAATAATAATAATTTTATAAAAATTTAAAAAAATTTACAAAAAAAATGGTGACGAGGGCTTAAACCTGAACAGCACGACCAATCCACCTTCCTAGGTAAAAATTAGTTTCTTTACTAACTTTACATCGTATGTTTCAGGTTTAGACGATAACAGCCTGGGGGCTAGCCACCGCAACATCTGGCTTAGCCTGTCTTTGACTGAACTATATTAGAACGCAATAGTTCGGTCCCTAAGGCGGCCAGTAGGGTACTAACCTATGAATTTTCTTTTTTCGTTCACCAACAGACCACACGATGATATGCCTGTGCGAGTGTCGGCCAGGACTACCTATTACATGCACATATGGGCTAACTACCCATGCATGTTATGTGTTTCTAGGGGTTCGGAGGAGCGGCTCACACAGGGGTGTTGTACTGAATAAATCTTTATTTGAAGATAACAAGGATGTAAAGTTAGATAGCAGCAAGAACAGTGGAAACAGCAAAAAAAATAATACAAAGTCTGTTCGCCAGATGACTGCTTCAAAGAAGTCTGAGAGTTGGTACTGTGCAATTTGTTGCAATGACGAAGTGAAGGATATGAGACTGTGCGGAGTTTGTGAAATATATGTCCATGAAGAATGTGTTGGCCTTACCAAAGAAGACAAAGAGTTTTTTATTTGCCCGAAATGTTTATTATAGTGTGAATATTTTGAAAGAGACCAATATGTTCCTTGTTAATTTCATATTTTATCTACAATCTGACTTTCATTATCAAAAAATAATAAAACTGTATTTTTTATGTTTAAAAAAAATATTTACTGTTTATTCTTATGTATGTATAAGTAAATATTAGTTAATATTCATCAAAATTCAATTTCTTTATGATTTGTGCTAATAAACCTTAATTCTCAGCTTCCTATAAAACATTGGCCATATTAACATCACATGCTTTTAATATGGCCTAAATACATGTATTTATTATTTTGCAGTTATTTTATAATGACATGTATTAAAAATGTTATGTTAATGGTTTTTGACAAGAAAAACCCATATATTATGTCCATCAAACACTTTTGGGGATTTCCCGAAAACGAGATAAAATAAAATTAAACAAAGCTTAACATGGCCATATTACCATCAGTGACCTTACAAACAAGCAGCAAAATTCTACAAGAGTATCCAGGGCCATGAAAATCCACTCAT
This sequence comes from Bacillus rossius redtenbacheri, assembly GCF_032445375.1. NCBI lineage: Eukaryota > Metazoa > Arthropoda > Insecta > Phasmatodea > Bacillidae > Bacillus > Bacillus rossius. The sequence continues at coordinate 8,166,882 of NC_086337.1, read as the reverse complement.
CCACGCCCTAGGACAATACGACGAAACAATTCGAAGAAAATACAAGAGACCAAAATACATGCTTGTGCTTAAGCCACCATAGAAGCACAACTAAGACACAACAACACTCGCTCCTCCAGACCACACAACTGAGCCGCGCCAATGTACTACATCTACTCCAACACCGCACGAATTAATTAATTAATTAATCAACCAACCGCTCGCAGCAACACATCTACTCGCCGAGGAACTTCCAGAACCGCGTACACAGAGTCACCACTACACATATCAGCACATCACGAGACCCGCAGCCCACGCAGGAAGGAAGGAAGCAGTGCAGCGAGCAGCGAGGACACCAACCACAGTGCGCGCCAGCCCTCACAGCTGCCCCTCCCCCCTCATCAAGCACCAAACCTAGCCCGCGAGTGCATCGAGTGATTTCAGTGCTAAACTCGCAAATAAGTACCTATTAGTGTTAAAGTTAAATCGTTCGCAACATAACATAATTACTCCCCTTGAATTTCTTTACACCCACAATCTAGTTACTCCCGCCAACGCAGCCCAGAGACGCCGCCCACAGTGCCTGGTTCACTCGTGGCTACCTATCATAACACTAAAAATAAGAATTTAAAAATATTTTAAAAAGTAACAAATAAAAATACAGTGTTTTTGTTTTTCTCTATTGTAGCAGGAAGTGGTGGCTTGCCCCGCACATCACTACATCAGGCGCGCCTGCCTCCCCTACTGGCCACAACTCATGCCTCTGCGACATAATTCCGCATCGTAGGGGCACCACTACCCATCTAACTCCCCGCTCCTATCAACCCACGGACTGATCGGGCGCGGTAACATCGCTGCATTCGGGCTACAGGTTTCCTCCAGTGCGTCGCTGGTTTACTGTAGCCAACCCACTTTGCTACACCTCCTAGACTGCCGGGGCGCTAATTGCCGCGCCCCTGCAGTCTTATAGGTCTCGCACTAGATACTCGCGGGTCGCTGTGGCCTCTCCCACGCGAGTGGGGGAGGTCACTGACATTTTACGATATTACGAAAAGCGTATAGGCCTTCCGCTTGGCACATATTAAGAACATCCCTTAAAATCACTCCCATTTTTGTAGGAGGGCTCGCAATCACTACAGTTGTGCGAGACTGACTTCAGCGTGGAGGGGCTGTAGTATAAAAAAGAAAAAAATTTTGAGAGTTCCAGCTGCGCTTCGGTGAAATACGGACGTGTCCCGGAGCTACTCGTCGAGAACATCGAGAACGATGCTTCAGCTGTGGCTAGCAATTCTTAGTGCTACCCAGCACTCGACACTAAGCTGTGGTTAGCACTTCTTAGTGCTACCCAGCAGTCGTGAAAGGTGCCTGTGAGCTAAATGCGCACAGGCGGTAATGGTTAGCGGAGTAAGTGTAAGTTTGAGGACCGACAAGTTTGATGCTTTTAAGAACCTTATTTTGCCGCTCTACCATTATGCCCTGCGGAAAATAGGCTGAACTATAAATAGGTTTAACAACCCATTCAAAAAGAAAATTCTTTAAGATAGTAGACTGAAAATACGGGGCATTTCAGAAACAATCATACATGGGGGACCAAACAACTTGAAAACCTGTTCCTTAAGCGCCTTAACAATAATAGCAGCTTTCATGTTTCTAAGAGGTAATAAAATAACAAATTTTGTGAAAATATCCAAAACAACAAGCAAACATACATTACCCTTCTTAGAACATGTCAGAGGACCAAAAATATCTATATGTAAGACATGCCAGGGCACTACATGAGGATCAGCAGCATACAAACCCACCTTAGAATTATGCGGCGACTTAGAAATATGGCAGTCGAGACAAGATCGAACAAAGCTCCGAACATCAGCATGAAGCTCGGGCCAAAACAGGTGCGCTGAAATTCTGCGAAAAGTTTTATCTATTCCTAGATGACCACCTAGGAGAGATGCATGAAAATAGGTTAAAACCATAGGCCTCAAGACAGCTGGAACAACAGCCTTTCGGGCTCTGCCAGAAGTTCCTGTAAAATACAACATACCACTCCACTCAACATAGGGAACAGCCTTCTTATCATGAAGATCTCTAAGTACCTGCTGGCAGAGGGGGTCCTGAGTCTGACATTCCTTGATATTAAAATAGGATTCAGGAAAAAAATTAAAAGCAGTGATAAATTTAGTAGCGTCAGAAGAGCGGGATTCCAAAGGCTCGAATTCATCGGTGAAAAACATGCGAGAGAGAGAGAGTCAGCTATAACATTATCTTTACCTGTAATGTGATGGATGACAAACTGAAATCGTGATAACCTCGAAATCCAGCGACCCAGCTTACCCAGCTGATGAGGATGACTAAACAGCCAACTAAGGACTTGGTTGTCGGTAAATAAATCAAACTCCCGAGCATCAAGATAACTTTCAAATTGTTCTAGGCTGAACAGGCAAGCCAAGGCCTCCTTCTCATAGACACCTAATCGCTGCTCAGACTCTGATAGCGAGCGACTAGCATAGGCAATGGGCCTAATCTGGCCTTCCTCGAGGTTTCTAGGATGGCTCCAAGCGCACTTTGCGAGGCATCAACCTGAACAGCAAACCATTTGCTAAAATCGGGTAGAATTAGCACTGGGGGTGAAACAATTCAAGACTTCAGCGCCTGAAAAGATTTTCTTGTTTGGGGCCCCACTCAAAAACTGAATCCTTCTTACGTAAGATATTTAAGGCAGCAGATAAGGAAGCAAAATTATTAATGAATCTGGAGAAATAAACTAACATACCTAAGAAACGCTGAACTCCCTTTAAATTTACAGGCCTAGGAAACTGGATGATAGGGGCGATCTTGTCAGGATCCATCAGTAGGGTAAATTGTGAATTAACATAACCTTAAAAATTTAACAGATGTTTTTCCTAATGTAACCTTCTTCGGGTTAACAGTGAGATTGGCCCCTCGCAAACGAGAAAGGACTTCTGTCAGGTGAGTAATGTGATCCTCAAAGCTGTTACTGTAAACAACGATGTCATCGACATAATTAAACACATAATTATACTTAAGATCAGATAGAACATGATCAAGGATCCGGCTCATAGCCTGACTGCCAAAACTAACGCCCATAGGCACATGATTAAATTCAAAATGGCCAAAAGGAGTTGAAAATGTGGTATACTTGCGGCAAATAGGATCTAGCAGGCACTGGTGAAAACTTTGATTCAAGTCAATAACCGAAAAATATCTAGCCTTACCTAGACGCTGAAGGGCAGACTTGACAGTAGGAATTGGATAAACATCGTCTTTAGCAATTTTATGGTTCAGAGGAATGTAATTGTGCACCACGCGCCAGCTCGCACCGTCTTTTTTACGCACTAAAAATGTAGGAGTGCAAAAATCAGATGTAGAAGGTGAAATTACACCAGCAGCTAAGAGCTTATCCACAATGTCGCGCATGGCCTGAAGTTTGGGGGAGAAACCTTGAGATATTTAGCATGGACAGAAACTTCATCCTTTAAATAGAATTTATAGGGCAAAATGTCACAACGTCCTAATTTAGAGGTGATAACATCGGAAAAGGCGTGAACTAGGTCAGCAATAGCCTGCCCTTGAGCAATGCTATCAGCATCGTGGCACTCAAAGATAACAGAATTACTAGGCTGCGATCGCAAGGGAACTTTCACAGAAGGGGCAAAGTCAAAACGGAGCTCACGCTGGCCCACATCCAGGACACAGCGAGTCTTGCTCAAAAAATCTAAACACAAAATAAAGTTAGATGAAAGACCAGGAACAACAAAAAACTTCCAATTCCAGGAAAAATGTTTAATCTTAAAGTGAATAACCACGAATCTTTTTTTCGCGAAGGCACTCGCCATTCGCCACGCAAATATTAAGCTGGTTTTCAGAAAATAGAAAAAAAGAAAATTTAGGAAATGTTTCAATTAAGGTCTGGAGAAATGTCTCACTAATAGCCGAGCATGTAGCACCCGTATCAACAAGAGCCGAAAAGAAACGCTCGTGAATACACACGGGCAAGAAATTCAGAGAAACAGAGTTAGAGGCTTTCCTATAAAGCGACAGAAACGACCTCTTTTCCGTCCTGTCAATGGACATTTTCCGGACAATTACTCCGGTAATGACCCAATCCCCTACCAGAAAATCATCTATTTGCGTTAACATCAATGTGTGCCTGATCACAGTCCTGAGTCACGTGTCCAAACACGCAACAATTTTCGCAGCGAGCGCAAGTGAATGTTGGAGCACCCTGTACCGGCTGCGTAGAAGTGGCAACAACGCCGCCAGTCAAACGCGGGTGCAGCTGGGTAGTGGCAAGAGGCGGGGCAGAGGGGTGGCCAGGGGGAGGAATTACATCAGCCGCACCGCGGGCGGGAGAGCACGCACGCGACCGGCTGTCAAATCTACGTGGCGGCGAACGCCGCGCACATGAGCTGTCATGATGGCGAGGCACGAAGGGGGAATGCTGACGACTATTATCTTCGTGCGTGCGTAAAACACGAGCGTCAGCATCGTGTACGTCACTGCCACGAAAATCTGATGTAACCTGTAGGCTGTGAAATACCCTGTCACGAACACGTGACACGGACGTAGACCTAAGGGGAGGCGAGAACTCGGCCTCGTATTTAGACACCGCTAATAACCGCGCCTCTACCTCACTACCCCAAGCACGCAAAGCATCAAAGGTGGTAGGTGGAGCTAACATACCACAGTGGGTGAGCACATAGGGTGCAAAGTTGCCTAAAATAAGCTGTACTAATTCAGGCTCAGCGATGCCAATTTCCAAAAAATCGGCATAGGAAACAACCTCATCAATGTAATGAGTGACTGACTCATTAGGACGCTGAAACCTGAAAATCAAATCGCGCTTACACACGTCCATGACGCGCGGCGGACACACAGCACGAAGTACCGACATCTTAAAAGTATGAAAATATACCTTCTGTACGATAGCCTCTGTTAGTCTAGACACATACATGTCAGTACACTTACTAAGCAGAGCTTTCATAAAGGCTGACACCAAATTCAATTTAGCGAGGCACTCAGCCTGTAGAAAAAAATCCAGAATAGGCCTAGGCTCACTACCACTCAACACAGAAGGGATTTAAAAACAGAGAAAAATAATTTTTGAGAAAAGGAATTATCGGGAGCCGGACTTACTTCCAGTGTGGGCTGGGCCGTCGGAACACCAGACGAGACGTCACTGACCTCGCATATGAATTGAACGAGCCGGGCGCACATGTCAGCCACGGTGTAGCTCGCTGCGGCAGGCAGCTGGTTCTCCTCGAGATACAGTATCAGCTCGTCGCGGTGAAGCCGGTAGATCCAACTGACTCCGAAGTCGCTCATGGTCATGAAAGAAAACAAGCAAAACAGCAAAACCACTGATGAAAGAAATGCATAGAAGTTGTAGCCGCGACAACTGGGATACAACTGAAAATGAAGAAATAACAAGGGGTCTTTCCCATAAGACCGACAACAGTGGTACGCTAGTGCTGCAAGAAATAAAGTCAATATGCAAAATAACAAGGCAATTTATTTATCAAAAATGTAGACAAAACATGCATGCAATGCATATAATATAAGGCGTTTCTGAGCAATAGCAATACATCCCGCGGGAATCATTCATACAAATACAAGTTAAAATAATGTTGAGATAAATGGGGTCAATTAACATGGCGCCAACACATAGACATTAAGCGAGCACAGGCTCAGACTAGACTTTGCTCCTTGTATCCAGTTATGAGTAGATGATGCGGTAGCAGAGTTAAAACTGGCCTACTGCTCTACAAAGCCCTCATACGACCAATGATTATGTATGCAGCCCCTGTCTGGGCCACTGCAGCAAACACACTTAATATAACTACAGCGAATTCAGAATAGATGCATTCGTGTCGCTACAGAAGCCCCAGTGTACTGCCCTGTCGAAGCATTGCATCGCGAAACCAGGTCGGAAAATTTGCATGACTTATATATCCACACAACTCAGACTTTTTATGATAAATGCGTAAATAGTCTAAATCCACATATTACTTATCTAGAGAACAATGATCCGGACGTAGAACAGAAGTATAAACGCCCGAAGTCACTCCTGGCGCACCGACTGCCCTAGTGCCGCGTGATTGGCCGAGAGGTCTGTCGGCCAATCACAGCGCGCGGCCCGCGACCCCACTCCAACAAAACTAGTTCGCCTCCCGCTCGGAGCTAGCACACTTTGGACCAGACAGCGGTGCAGGGAGGACAGCCTCTCTAAGGCCTAGCCACGCTCATCAGCGAGTGTTGGACAGCCATCGCTGTTTTTGGGTACCAGGCGTCCTGCGGGTCAGATAGCCCGCGAATCGCGACGGGGAAATTGTGGAAGCACAGGGTAAGGGACACGCGACACACACACCTATGGAGACACAGAGTGCAAAACTCAAACGCGACCGAGCGGACGTCGACGAACACGAATTCAAGCAGGCCGGAGGGAAGCGAGCCCTGCGATGCAGCTCACTCGACATGGGGAGGGGGAGCAGGAAAGTCGCTCAATAACAATGACAGCGTGCACTACGACAAAAGCGCAGACAGCACAGTCACAGCCACGGTCAGTATGACAAACAGGTACGCCCCCCTGACAAACCCACAGCTGGAACACACAATGTCACAAACAACTTCACAACACTGCGCAACTCCGAATAAGTATAAAGGCGTGCCTATCATGGTAAGAGAGACACACAAATTAAAAGAAATCGCGACATTTCTGAACCTGCACAGAGTCCCGTTCAAAAACACCATCACGCGCAGGTGGGAGCTCCCGCTCAGTTTTGAAAACAGGGAAGGGTATGCAAAAGCCCTAAATTTTCTGACCGACAGCAACATCCAACATCACACTTTCGCACATACAGAGGAGCGAAACACCAAAGTGGTAATTAAGGGTTTGTACCTCGCAGTAGAGGAAGCCGAAATCAAACAAAAACTAGCAGATAAGGGGTTCACAGTAATAGATGTGCGAAATTTTGAAATTAGCTGGCCCGATGCCACAGGAACACCGAAACGAATTCGATCCGGGACTTTCTACGTGACACTCGCGGCCCCCACGTAGAACATGTTTTCACTCGAAACACTGTACTATACCTCTGTAGTGGTACGGAAATATAAATCCCGCCCTCAAGACATCGCACAATGCAAACGCTGTGGTGAATTCGACCACACACAGGCCCGCTGCAATAACCCACCAAAATGCGTTAGATGCGGGGACAAATACATGAGGGGGGACTGCAAGAGGGACGACCATGCAGACAAGTTCTGCTTTAACTGCAACATTCAAGGCCACACCGCAGCATGGAAGCAGTGCCCCGTCTTCCTGAAACACGTGGCAAGCAGGGAACAGAGACAAGCCAGCGCACCGCAGCCACCCAGACAGGCGGCGCCCACTCTCAGTCAGGCGGATTTCCCCCCTTTCGCCAAGCGCACGTGCAAAAACATGCACAAACAACAATCAAGCCACAGCAGTGCCAGCAGACAACAACCGAGCTCGCGCACACCAGGAAGACTTTCTCGGAAACACTGGCTGGGCCAGCATCACACACACCCCAGCACAAAACAGGATTGAAGGTAACACCTTTAGTGACATGTTCGACCTGGCGGAAATTATTAAACTCTGCAACTTTACACAGCTCCTCGCCCAACTCAAAACACACTTCGAAAAAATCAGAGCAGCGACATCCCTACAAGAAAAACAGTTTATATTATTGTCTGCACTCATGAATCTAGCTACACCTTAAAATGGCACAGAAACCGGGGAAGTCTTTACAGGTTCTAATATTTAATGCAAACGGCCTCCCAAAATAAAATCTATGAACTGGAACAGCTTTTATTTCTGAAACTTTTCTAAAACCACACACGCAAGCTTACATATGCGGTTACACAATATACAGAACAGACCGACCTACACTTCGCGGTGGTACAGCCTTCTAATTAAGCACGGAATTCACCACCAACCGGTAACTATAAATGGACTGGAACATATTGAGGACACCAGCATAACGTTCGTAAAAATAATTCGCACGTATGCATGTCTGCGGTAAACAAGACAGTACAAGCTCCCACTCACACCATAAGAACTCAATAAATTAATGGAAGTTGAAAATCAATTCTTTATAGCAGGGGACTTAAACAGCAAACACACTGACTGGAGCTGCACTCAAACAAATGCAAACGGGAATATTTTACACGTACACGTGGTAGCAGGAAACTATGTTATTTTTTATCCAACAAAAGTATTTATTTATTTATCCAACAAATGGTGGCACATCAGAAAATTTAGACATAGCCCTAACAAACATAACAAACGCTCAGATAAATACAGAAACTCTGGACGAACTAAACTCCTATCACTTATCGGTGCTAGCAGAAATAACATTCAATGCTACCTCCAATATACAGCTCTTTAATAATAACTTAAAGATCACAGATTGGGACAGGTTTAAGTAAGAACTTATAGACACCCTAAATCAGCCCCCCAAAATAAATTCACCTGAGGAAATAAATCCACACGTAAAAATATTTACAGACACAGTAAAAAAACGCTGTAAAAAACTCCAGCTTCGAAAGAAAAAAGGCAGTTCACTAGAACACACTACCCCGATCTGGATTACCACATATCTCTAAGGCGAAAAGCCAGTAACAGGTCACAAAGACTTCGCACACCAGAAGCCAGAAACGAATACAACAGACTAAACAATCTCGTACAGCGCAAACTCAAACAGGAAAAAATAAATTAATTCGGAAACTTAATAAATGAAGTAGCCACCAAACCACAGGAAATGTGGAAATTATCTCGTAGGCTCCACGGTAATAAAAAATTCATCTTAACTCCAGCTATTTTAACATCCACCGGGGCTAAATACATCGCAGAGGACAAGGCAAACTCAGTAGCAGACCTACTGGAGAAAAAATTCTGCCCTAACACAGACATAAATGACAGAACATTCACTATAACAACACAGGCGGTAAATAACTTTCTACAAACCGGCACGCAGACTGTACCTGAACTTATAACCTTGAGAGAAATATTAAAGCTAATTAAAGCCAGTCCGAACAATAAATCAGGTGGCACAGACGTACTAAATTACGAAACACTTAAAAAACTTCCCCTAGAGGCACTGGAATATTTACTGGCGATATTCAAAGCTATACTAACACATAAAACATATCCTGACTCCTGGAAACTAGCAAAAATTAATCACGATACCTAAACCAGGGCAAAACCCAGCCATTCCCGAAAACAGGCGCCCTATAAACTTACTAAACAGCATGAGTAAAATATTTGATAAGCCTTACTCCGCGCCTTCAAACACACACCGAGGAACCCAACGTGATTCCAGACATTCAGTTTGTTTTCAGGAAAGGTCATTCAACAATCCACCCCTTAATAAAAATCGTTGAAGATGCTACCGACGGATTCAATAACCCATCTAAAGCCTACACAGTAATGACAATGCTCGACGCAGAAAAAGCATTCGACAAAGTCTGGATTCCGGGCATAATTAAAAAAAAAATAAACTTCAATTTTCCCGACACACATATATATATACCTGGTGGCCCACTATCTATGGTGTCGTAACTTTTATGTTTCTCTGGACGGGGCTAAATTGACTACTCGCGAACTTACAGCTGGAGTCCTTTCTTCTAAAATATATACACAGCTGACATACCGCATGCAAATGCCTATGTCCAAATGTATTCGGACGATACGGCCATAATTAAGTCTGGAAATCTAAAATATGCCATGGTATGCGTCCAACAACAGCTGACAGCACTTGAGCAATTTTACAATCGGTGGCGAATTAAAATTAATGCAGCTAAATCAACCACGCTTGTAATAGCAAAATGTAGAGGCATACCAGACAGGGAACTAGAAATATTTCAACAACCTATTCCTTATGTGACAGGGGCAAATATCTAGGACTCATGCTAGACAGAACATTACTATGGGGCAAACACATCGCTCGAGCAACAAACATGGCAACAGGATCCTTAAGAAGCCTGTACCCAAAGTTAAAAGCGCCTAATTTACCACGTAGAAAAAAACTCCAACTATACACACAAATTGTATGCCCGCAGTTGCTATATGGATGCGAGGTCTGGGGCTATGCTGCCAACTAACATATAAATCAGCTACAAGTAAAGCAGAATAATTTCCTAAGGGCCATAGTAGATTGTACTAGATTTACGAGCAACGAAACTATTCATAACGCACTTAAAATTCCGTACATCCGCGGGGGGAGGAGAGTGAGAATTTCCCGCGCGCCGGAGGAGGGGAGAGCGCCCTGATTGGCCGAGCCGCTCGGCCAATAGGGTGCGACCACCCACCTATAAAGAGGAGCAGCACAGCAATCGTTGAAACAGACTGACATTCCCAGCTGTCACTGACTGATTCTCAGCTGAGAGAGAGAGACTGACAGAGCACAGAGAGTCTAGAGTGAACATGTAGGCTTCGCTCCTGAAAAATCGTGTTCCCACCAAGTCGCCCATTGAGTACAGTTTTGAACTACCGCGGTCTTCAAAGCTTCGTAGGACATAATATCAGAGTGTGTGACACCAGAGTGCTGTTAGAGCCTCATGCCTAGCCGCGAAGCCCTGGCTAACTGAGCCCCAGGGCGGGTCGGACTGTGGGTGCTCCACTCCCTTCTTTTGTAATATGAGATTCGTAATTGCCCTTCAGGCACCCCCCCCCCCCTCTCCGCCATGGCATCTAGCCTTGCACAACTGGTGGAGTTGTATGCCCTGCCACAGGAGGGTGACAGTGACACACCCATGGAAGACATTGGTTCAGATTCACGCAAACGCAAAACAGAGCATGAACATTTCACCCTGTCCAAAATTCAGAGTGTAGAATACGGACCCCCCTCACCGCCCCCGCCCACGCCACCGCAGGCGGCGGCCGCCCAGGCAAATTCACCACCTCATCCAGCGATGCACGAGGCGCCAATGCAGGCTCAACAGAACCCGGACCCAGTCGGTCCTGCACCCAAGCCCTTCAGGTCGGCTCCCATCACAGTGATGCACACCAGGGAAAAACCGTACCACATCCTGTACGACAGCTTGAAAGCCAAAAATCTCTCTTTCACAGCGAAAAATACCGAGCGAGGTACTCTCTACACCTTCGCCTCGATTAATGAATACAGGCAGGGACTCAAAACCATCGAGGAGCACAAACTTGAACACTTTGTTTCTCGTGCTGCGGCCGAAAAACCAGTAAAACTAACTATAAAATACATCCCGGCTGGCACCTGCCCCCAGCGACTGACAGCTGAACTGGTTCAACTGCAGGTCCCAGTAATAGTGGTACACCAGATCTACAGCCAGCGTACAAAAGAGCCGTTGAACATGTTTCAACTAGACATCCCACAGGGGAGTGAACACACAGTTGCAAACATAAAGTTTGTCTTCGGTCTCAGAGTAAACTTCGTGCCGTACCGGCGGCCAATCACTCCCATGCAATGCTCGCGCTGCTGCCAGTTCGGCCATGTAGCTGCTCAATGCCGGTGCAATGCTGTCTGCCCACACAGTGCCGGGGGGCACAAAGTGGAACACTGCACCCGCCCACCTAAATGCAACAACTGCAACCAAGCACATAACGCGAAATATACTAAATGTATTTTCTACCAGCGGGAAAAAGACAAGCTGCGTCCACACACTGCACGGCCGTCAGGTAATGTGTCTGCGGGCAGGTCATGGCAACCTGCACCCGAGCCTCGCAATCCAGCCTGGGAGAGGCCCACACAAGAGCCCCCCCCGCCCCCCGCAGCTAGAAATTCACAGCTCCTACTATCAGGATTATGACTGGCGAACAGTACAGCACCGTGGTGGTCGCGGCCCCCCACAGAGACACCAACCGCCTGCTCAAAATTCAATCCCACCCCTGCTGTCGGGCAACAGATACGAGCCCCTAAGGGACATGCGAAATCAGGAACAAGAATACGAGTATGGCTACGATTATGATAACAGCTTCCCGGGCCCTCCAGCACCCAGGGAACGTCGCTTCCCACGACAGTCTCAGAGGGAAAGCAAAAACGCGAGAAAACAGCCACGTGAGCGTCAACAGACAAACTCCCAGGACACTAGCACTCTCCAGGAGAGCCAGCAAACCAAATCCAAAACTCCTACCCAGGACAGAATGGCCAACTTCGCAAAGAACCTACAGGAGGAGAACGTAGCGTCTCCACAGGCACACCAAGATGACCAGATGGCCACTGACCCACCCGCAACTGACAACATCGATCTGCCACAAGCATCACCGCCTACACCAATGCCAAGCCAAAATCACCCAGCTGCCCCAGAGCAGAGAGCGCAGCAGATTCTGTTACCCTGCCCGCCCACCCAAGCAACACCAGCTAGTGAACAAGTACACCAAGATGTCACCCAGTTGGAACATAATATCGCCCACATCAACGACCAACACCCAAAATTGGCTGAGATTGGATTTAACCTATGTAACCTGCTCACTGCTTGGAGTGACACAACGGTTGCTCCACAACACAGGATTAACCTAGCTGCTCAGTTCGTGCAAGACATCTTCGCTGTCATCCTCCATGCCAGGACAACATAACTCACCCGATTCCATCAAAAACATAGCCACATGGAATGCCAGAGGTCTCTTGAACCAAATACCTGAATTAACGCATTTCCTAACACAACATAAAATTCAAATAATAGCCATTACTGAAACGCATCTTCTAAAAACTGATAAAATAAAAATCCCTGGTTATGTGCTCCACAGGAAAGACAGGGAAGGAAAAGACAGGGAAGGGGAACACAGAGGAGGAGGAGTAGCGCTGGTGCTCCAGTCTGATATCCTGCATCAATCTGCTCAACTCCCAGACCTCGGCAAGCTAGAGGCAGTAGCAGTAAGCACCACCATAAATAACAGGAAGTGCACCATAGCTTCTATGTACGCCCAGGGTCTCCACAAGAAAAAAATATTTCGTACCAACTTAGGCGAGAAAAATGTACTAGATTAGAAAAAAAAGTACTAAATTATAATTTGTTATGGTTTTTATCAATTTAGGAAGTTATTATGACATTGCAATGCTCGAAGTTAAATATCACACCACACACAAATACATTCCATATTTTTTTTTAAATAATTACGCTTAATAATAAAACATATTGCAGTTGCAATAATATTATTATATTAAAGAAAAACGTACTAGATCTATACTAAACCACAAAAAAAGTTATAAAAGTACTAGATCTAGTACGAAAGTACTAACTGTGGAGACCCTGTGTACACCCCTCCTGGCCGCACGCTAGACAACAAGACCATATCGGCATTTATCAACAGCTCACCTACCCTTCTAGCACTAGGCGACTTAAATGCGAAACATGCAGCGTGGAACTGTACAGGTGTCACACACAATGGCAGAATTCTAAACAAACATCAAGAGACCAGAACATACAACGTGTGCGCACCGTATCACCCAACCCGATACCCAGAACAAGGAAATCAAAAACCGGATATCCTAGACATAACTATTTACAAAAATACTAACTTTATATACGAGATGGAAGTTATACACGAACTTAATTCAGACCACCTCCCAGTAGTTATAATAATAGAAGATGCAACAATATCGAAATGTGAAATAAAAATGCTTCCTAATTACAAAAAGGCCAACTGGCAAAAATTGAACTCGCATATAACAAGCACCATAGATCACCAAGAAACAATCACCACACCGATACAGCTCCAACAGTATGCTGAGACGTTAACTGCCACGATTTCCTCAGCCATTCAGAAGGCTATTCCACTAAAGAAAAGGAAGCCAGCCAGCCCAAAGGAACTGCCTCCCCACATCACCGATCTAATAGCCAGAAAAAATCGTGTCCGCAGATACTGGCAAAGAAACTGCCAATGCCAGGATTCTAAGCAACTTGTCAACCAGCTGCAGAATGAAATTAAGCACGAAATCTCTCTACATCGAGCCACAGAATGGGATGCACGCATCGCCGACCTGGCAACCACCGATAACTCGCTGTGGAGGACAACAAAACTCCTCACACGAAAAACCACACCGATTCCCCCCCTCACACGCCCAGATGGCTCCATCGCCTTTACACCACAAGAAAAAGCCGACACCCTGGCCTGCAGTCTTCGAGAAGCTTTTCGCCCCAACGAGGCGCGCATTCCCGGTGACCAAGTCGGACGCATCACTGAAACTGCTGCTGTCATCTGCTCCGCACCTTCATTATCCCCTCCCCTCCCGTGTACCGATGCGGAAGTGCAGAAAATCATTAGAAAAATGAAGCCCAACAAAGCTCCAGGCGCAGATGGCATACATACGTTAATACTTCACCTACAAGCGCCAGCTTTATCAACAATCACAACCTGCATAAATGGGATCCTAACGACAGAAACATGGCCCTCAGTCTGGAAAGAGGCAAAAGTTATAATCCTGCCATAACCTGGCAAAGATCCTAAGGATCCTAAGAGCTATAGGCCAATTAGTCTACTCAGCACATTGTCGAAGGTAGCCGAAGGAGTGCTACAAAACCGGCTCCAGGCACACCTGGCCGAACATACTATCATCCCAGACTTTCAATTTGGATTTCGTGCAAAACACTCCACCACACATCAGCTAGTACGCATCGTTGAACATGTCATTAAAGGATTCGAATGGCGACACTATACAGCAGCCGCCTTTCTAGATATTGAAAAAGCCTTCGACCGAGTGTGGCATGCTGGCCTCGTAACAAAACTCCACAAAATCCGGCTCCCAGACTGCTACACAAAAACACTTTCCTCCTACTTAACCAACAGATCCTTCCACACCAGCATTCCCGGTGCCCGTTCCCCCCCTCAACCAATCCTTGCTGGAGTTCCACAGGGCAGCCTAATAGGACCAACATTATTCAACATATACTTATATGACCTCCCTAACACAGGTCGGGCTAACCTTGCATGCTATGCTGACGACACCATGATTTTCGCCAGCTCATCAAACAGCCACCATGCTGTAGCAAAGGTACAGGACACCCTCAACCTACTACAAGAATGGTTCAGTGACTGGTTCACAGCTGTAAATGTGAACAAATCACAGGCTGTTTTATTTACAAGAAGAAAAATTCCGGCCGATCTACCAAATTTACTACTCTATGAGGTACCAATTGCATATACAGATTTTGTCAAATACCTGGGAGTGTACCTTGACAAAAAACTTACATGGAGGAAACACATAGACAGCAAAAAAGCGTCTGCCACTGCCAGAATGGCTCAGCTCTACCCTATGCTAAATCCGCGCACAAGCCTAACCACAAAAAACGGAATGACTCTGTACAAAGCCTGCCTCAGACCCATCCTCACATACGCAGCACCGGCCTGGGGTTACGCAGCAGATACACACATCAAGAAAATCCAGATCACGCAAAATAAAGCACTTAGAACCATCGCAAGAACACCCAGATATGCTCCAATATTAATAGTAGTGCACAAAGAGCTAACTATCGATACAATCAAGGAACACATCAAAAAACTGTCAATAACATTCTACGCCACTCTCCAAAACCACCCCAACCCACTCATCAGGGACCTTGGCAATTACAACCCTCAGCACAGCATTCGCTACAGAAGGCCAAAACACATTCTGTGCGAAAAACCAACGTAAATGTCAACGTGAGAACATACACTATACTCGGTTGCGGACCGTCTGGAAAACCACAGCCCGAAAAATCGCTGTTTTGAACACTTCCGATCATCCAGTGATGAAAATAATGACTTACAAAGAATTAAAAGTAACATCTAACTCCTCAACTC
The DNA here is from genome assembly GCF_032445375.1 of Bacillus rossius redtenbacheri. Classification (NCBI taxonomy): domain Eukaryota; kingdom Metazoa; phylum Arthropoda; class Insecta; order Phasmatodea; family Bacillidae; genus Bacillus; species Bacillus rossius. The sequence continues at coordinate 8,151,113 of NC_086337.1, read as the reverse complement.
AATAAAAACAATTTTATATCAATCCCATTAATAATATCAATCACATAGAACTTCTCTCGACGCCTCATCTCAACGCAGAGTGCAGCCCCCTCGCTGATTGGCTGCCGCCTCCCCTGGGGGCGTGGCTTCGGACCGAGGCAACTGTACCCTATACTCGGTTCCGGACCGTCCAGGAAATTCGGGACATCATCCAGCATGGCTAATACCTCGTTGGGTGCCCAGCGCCAAGTAAACACATCAATAAACTAAGGACACCGACCATAGTGCCTTTATCTTTCTTCTCAACATAGCCTAGTGCAAGAAAGACTCATTTAAATTTAAATTTAAATATAAATTAAATTTAATTTAAAATCTAAACGTAAATGTTAAAATGTTAATCCCATCTTCTAAGTAATTCATATCCCCTCTGAGTGTTATATTCTAATCAGCCAGAGCTCTTATTATTCAACCTAAATTCTTTCCATCTTTTAGTGTTAAATATGCAGCCCGAGCTGCCTTCCCAACCTAGCTTTCCTTTATTAGTGCTAATAAGTGTCCCACTTTGCCAGCATAACACTCCTCCCACCCCCTCAACCAAAAGCCAACCTAAACATGTACAGCCCCTCGGGCTTATTGTATATAAATGTATATAAAAGTTCTCATTGAAAAAAGAAAAAAAATTAAATTATAGTTAGTATGTAAGTGTTTTTTGTTGCAGGTCTCAGCAGTCTACAAATAGGCTGCGTCCAGTCGGTGACTGGGCAACATCATTAACCCACTTGTGTCCCTGCCCAAGCAGCTCGCCTGGGTTCCCGAATCCAGGCTACAGCTCAAATCTGCTTACACTGGGCCCAGTGTAGGAAGACTCAGATTAATCCCACTCCCCTACGTCCCCTTCCATGGGCCGTCGGGCGCGATAACTTTAACTACTGGCAGCAGGTTTCCTCCAGTGCGTCGTTGGTTTACTGCTGCCACATCCCAATTGCTCAATGGCCGCCGTGGTAACAATTGCGGCTTGCCCCTGCGGTCAAGATCCCAGCGCATAGACGCACTTCGCTGGCTTGTCAGTTCGTCCCTCTCTAGGGAGGGGGGAAGTGACGTCACCGGCAGTTTTGCACGCTAAACAGAAAGCGTATAGGCCTTGGTCTGGCACGTAAAGTTCCTCCTTAACTGCCCCCCTCAGGGACCAATACGAGTCACAACTCATTTCGGATGGTGACACTGACTTCAGCGTGGAGGGGCTGTTGTCTAATAAAAAAATTGCGTTGAAACAGACTCAGCCGGGACCTGGCAGTGTGCACATCGCAGGAAGCTCTCTGACTGCTCCGCCTGGAGGTTCATTGCCTCTGACGGCGTGGAAGGGGCGCTGAATGCATTGTGCAGGCCTGGGAAACGGATGCAGCGACTGTCTGCTACTGAGCGCGTCCCGCGGGTGGCGGATTGCGGGGCTCCAGCTGTGATGAGCAGCTGGAGTGGTCAGGAATATAAAATACTGACTCGTGGACCAGACCAGCGATAGTAGTCTTCGTGGTTGGGTGGCCTAGAGAAGACTCAAGACTCGTCGAAAATGGACTTCGGAGACGGCGAGAGCCCCTTTAGGGGCCTGCTGCGGCGCAACACAGTAGGGGCATCGTTAACATATTCGCGTCGTGGCTCGCCCTTTTTAGGGTGCCTTAAGCTGTTGAAGAAAGAAGTGGACTACGAGAGGAGATGACGCGACGGGCCACCTGACCACGAAGGCGAAGCGACCGACGCGGGTTCCCTGGCTGCGCGAACAGTCTGGGTTCTCGCGGCGGCCGCGGGGAGCTCTGCGGTCTGTAGTGTTTCGCGCGCTGCCGACAGGTAGCGCGCGGGGCACTGCGGGCCGCGCGGAGGCGTCACTGTCGCCGGGCTGGGCGCAGCGAATAGGCATGGCATTTGCGAAGGACCAACAGGTGACCCGACGCCGGCAGAGCCAAAACTGTGGCCCTGTTTCTGGAGCAAATGCTGTGTGCTTCGCTGCGTCCTGTGCGGCGATGTTGCCGCGCCTTGTAGCAGGCTGGCCAACATACGGCCTCTCCAGGTCCTCGGTGCTCCGCGGACAGTCATATCTGCATGTACCTGCCACGTACCATGGCCGAAATGGCTGCCAACAGCTCAAATCTGCTTACACTGGGCCCAGTGTAGGCAGACTCAGATTAATCCCACTCCCCTACATCCCCTTCCATGGGCCGTCGGGCGCGATAACTTTAACTACTGGCAGCAGGTTTCCTCCAGTGCGTCGCTGGTTTACTGCTGCCACATACCCTTCAATTGCTCAATGGCCGCCGGGGTAACAATTGCGGCTTGCCCTTGCGGTCAAGATCCCAGCGCATAGACGCACCTCGCTGGCTCGTCAGTTCGTCCCTCTCTAGGGAGGGGGGAAGTGACGTCACCGGCAGTTTTGCACGCTAAACAGAAAGCGTATAGGCCTTGGTCTGGCACGTAAAGTTCCTCCTTAACTGCCCCCCTCAGGGACCAATACGAGTCACAACTCATTTCGGATGGTGACACTGACTTCAGCGTGGAGGGGATGTTGTCTAAAAAAAAAAAAAAAAAATTAGTTGAAACAGAGTGTGTGACACCCGAGGCTCAGAGCCTCGTGCCTAGTCGCGAAGCCCTGGCTAACTGAGTCCCAGGGCTGGTCGGACTGTGGGTGCTCCACTCCCTTCACTTTTGATAGGCGTCCGTATGAATACCCATAGGTAAATAGCCAATAATGGCATCAGGCTGCGATGTGGAGTTCGCTGATGCTCCAGCATTATTGAATCGCAAGAGGGGCTGCGACGGCGAAGATGACCGCCGGTCAAAAATTCAGGGACTAGACAATGGCTTCCGTGCCCCCCTCACCCAAACACCGACCACCAGTGGTGTAAGCACTGCAAGCGGAGTCATGGATGACTCGCATCAAACACAGGCATCTACAGCCCCCCAAACCTATCGGTCGGCACCCATTACAGTGCGGCATGATGCAACCATGCCGTATGAGGCCACCTACGACAAGCTCATGGAGCTGGGCCTAAGCTTCACTGCCAAAAATACGCAGCGCGGTACAATGTACCACTTTGCTTCGGTACCACACTACCAAACAGCTCTTAAGGCCATCGAGCACAGTGGGGCCGAGTTCTTTGTGACTCGTGCCACTGAGGACAAGCCTTTAAAATATGTCCTTAAGGACATCCCAGCAGGGACCAATGTACAACGAATCACGAATGACCTGATTAGGCAAAATATAAGAGTAATTATTGTCTACCAAATGTACGACAGTAGGCGGAACCCACTCAACATGTTTCAAATGGATGTAACGCAGGGCAGTGAAGCCCAGGTGGGTAACATCACTCATGTCATCGGCTTACGCATACGGGTGACCGACTACCGACACCCTGACGCACCGCTGCAGTGTGGCAACTGCTGCCAGTTTGGCCACGTCACGAAACAATGTAACTTCCGGGTAGCTTGCCCCCAATGTGCAGGGCCACACCGCCACAAAGATATGTCCCAACCCACCGAAATGTGCCAATTGAAAGCAAGGGCACAATGCCAAATTTCGAGGTTGCCCGGACTACATGAGGGCAGTCCAGCGCCGCAAGCCAAAGGGTAACAGGGCCCCCCAGGCGAGGCGACAGCCTACAAACACAAATCAAAAACCGCGGCAACAGGGAAACTGGTTCGCACCACCCCAATCACAGCCCCCCCCCCCTCAGAGGGAATACTACAACGAACCCGATGAAGATGGCTGGCAGCAAGCCAGAGGGGGGAAAAAGCACTGGCGGCAGAGTAAACCGCAGTACAGTGCTCCAGCGTGGAAAGTACCCACACAGAACAGGTATCAGGAATTTTACGATGAAGACTATCCTGATGCAATGGAGTATAATCCCAGAAAACGTCGTAGCTCATCGCAACCACCTGGCAGATACCAGGCACCACAGCGCCCACCCCCTCAGCCGCAAAGGCAGCGCCAGAGGGAAGTACACGAACGTCAGCGCCCTCTGCCTGCGAGGGAACCAACCCCAAGCAGACAGGCCACCCAAGCCACCCAAGCGGCACCGCCGCCCATTCCAGCGCGACTCACAGCCACAGCGAGACTCAGTGTCTCGACTGGAGAAAATACTAATCTCATTACAACACCTGGCACTGTTGGCCAGCCAGCGCAAGCAGTTACTGCAAGACTGCCCGTCCCAACCCCGCCGATGGAAGTCACTCAAGCGCAGGCAGCGGACAACTACAAAGCATGCACTGTATTAAAGGGCACACTTACCCAAATAGCCTCTCAACAACCCATACAGATGGACATCGCAGAAAAACTGTGCAATCTTCTCACCGCCTGGCTGGACACTACTGTCCCGCTTGACAAGCGAGTCTACCTCGCAGTAGAGCTCATAACTGCCATCTCCTGTGTTAACAATGGTAGTTCAAAATAAAAAAATTCTCATCACCAAAATGGCCACATGGAATGCGTGTTCCATTCGTAAGAAAACCCAAGAACTTGAAGAATTTCTCAACGACCAAGAAATACAAATAATAGCACTGACAGAAACACACCTCACTCCAGCTGACCAGCTACACCTCCGAGGTTACATCATACATAGGAGAGATCGCGCCACACCACATGGGGGGGTCGCCCTGGCAGTAAAATCAAACATCTTACATCACTCCACACAAGTCCCGGACTTAGGACTAATTGAAGCCGTAGCTGTAACTCTGGACATCAAGGGAAGAAAATGTACAGTTATAGCTGCATATGCACCGCCTGGCAGAACTATAACTGCCACAAGCATTATCCACATTCACACCCTCCTTCCTTCTTCTTGGGGACCTAAATGCCAAGCACCCTGCATGGAACTGCATAGGCACAACTGCAAATGGCCGAACATTAAATCAACATCAAGAACTCAGTGCTTACATGGTGTGTGCTCCTTACCACCCCACCCGTTTCCCCACCGCCGCAACAAAACGCCCGGACATACTGGACATCACTATCTACATGAATACCAACTTTATTTACGAACTCGAAGTAATACATGAACTACATTCTGACCACATGCCAGTTGTTGCTACGATTGAAGATGCTCACACTCTGGCAACACAACCTAGAACTGGTCGTAATTACAGGAAGGCAAACTGGGAAAAACTCAACACATATGTTGCTAATCACATAAATCCTACAGCAGACATTTCCTCTCCTGCAGAACTCCAATCCTACTCCACATCCCTCACCCAGGTGATTACAGACGCAATTGACACTGCAGTTCCACTCACGAAGCACACTTCTGACCCAACTGTGCTTCCGACCTACATAAAGCAGCTCATTACTGACAAAAACAACGCGCGCAGACGATAGCAGTCTAATCGAAGCCCGGTTCTAAAGAGAGAGCTCAATGCGCTGCAAACAGAAGTTTACAATAGCCTCGCCCTATATAGAGCCAGCCTATGGGGCGACAAACTAGCAAATTTAAAAACCTCAGATAATTCACTCTGGCGACTCAACAAATCCCTCCTCAAGAAAAAAGTTGTCATTCCTCCTATTCTCCTTCCCAACGGAGATGTGGCCCACACGCCTCAAGAAAAAGTTACAGCGCTAGCAGACAGTCAGGAACAAGCCTTCAGACCAAATGAGCAGCCCAACAATCCTGCTCACTCGCAACACATTACTGCCTTAGTATCACAGTACAGAAATTCGCCGATCCAATCACAGCCATTGCACCGCTGACGAAGTGCGAAGAGTAATAAAAAATTGAAGAGTAATAAAGCACCTGGCACGGATAAAATACAAGCCGTTGTCCTTAAGCAACTAGACTTCTCTGCATTACAAGCCATCTATACTTGTGTAAATGGCATTCTATCCACTAACACCTGGCCTACTGTATGGAAGAGTGCTTGCGTCATACTTATCCCGAAACCAGGAAAAGATCCTCGACTCCCTACTAGCTATAGACCCATCAGTCTACTCAACACTCTGTCTAAAGTAGCAGAGAAACTGCTCGCCAGGCGAATACAGCAGCATCTCGACACCAATAACACTCTCCCCGATTACCAATTTGGCTTCAGAGCGGGCCATTCCACAACACACCAACTCGTAAGAATCGTGGAGCAAATCACTCTCTCCTTCAACTGGCAACAATACACTGCAGCAACATTCCTGGATATAGAAAAGGCCTTTGACAGAGTGTGGCATGATGGCCTCCTGTACAAACTCCGAGCTGCAAATATCCCAGATACCTATGTTCAAACTCTAGACTCCTACCTCCACAACCGCCACTTCCAAGCCAGTATTCCCGGTGCCACATCCACTCCTAGAAATATCCTAGCAGGTGTGCCGCAAGGCAGTGTTCTTGGGCCCCTACTGTTCAATGTTTATGTGTCCGATTTCCCTGCCTTTCCTCGCGGTGTCGAGATAGCATGCTACGCGGATGATACCATGCTCTATGCTAGCTCTGTCAGGCCTCAACTCGCCATACGACGCGTGCAAACTGCGCTAGACCTACTACAAACTTGGTTCACGGACTGGAGAACAGCGGACATAACTTACCATAGATGTGTGGAGTACCTTGGAGTCACCATGGACCGCAGTCTCACATGGAAAGAACACATACAAGCCAAGAGGGCCAAAGCACTAGCAAGACTCGCCCAACTCTACCCGCTACTCAACCATAAATCCGCACTATCTATGTCACACAGCAAAACACTGTACAAAACATGTGTAAGGCCGATCATGACCTATGCTGCGCCAGCGTGGGGTTATGCCGCGACGTCTCATCTCCGCCAACTACAAACAGTGCAAGCAAAGCCTTACGACGTGTAGCAAGTGTACCGATCTATGTGCCCACAGCTTTAATACATAAAGAGTTACGAATGGAAACACTCCAGCAACTGTATGAAAAACAGGCGACAGATTTCTACAATAGAGCGTCTACACACCACAACCCACTTATTCGAGGCTTAGGACAGTACAGGCCAGAATATGTGCAAACTCACAAACGACCTAAACATATACTGTGCGAAAAACCGCCGTAAAAACTCAGCAAGCACATTTTTTTTTCCTAACCTAACTAATTACTAAGTGTATTTGGGAGGGGTCTGGGTAGGGAAGACTCTAAGTGCGTCTCAGGCCGAAGCCTATACGCTCTAAGCATGCAGGTTATGAACCATGCAGGAGTGAGTGAGTGGTGGTTTGGGGGGCGCGTCAGCAACTAAGGCCATTAGCACCCACAGGTTGTGGTGAGATAAAAACCAAACACGTAGAACCAGTTAAAAACAACAAAACGAGTAAAACCAGAGAAAAACAACAAAACATGTACAAACAGAGAAAAGACAACAAAACAGGGACAAGCAGAGAAAAGACAACAAAACATGTATAATCAGAGAAAAGACAACAAAACATGTGAAATCAGAGAAAAGACAACAAAAGGTAAATCATATAAAAAGGAGCAGAGAAAATAGCACGAATCACAACACAGTAAAAAGGCCCACGGTACGTAAAAAGGGGAGGACAATGCTCGCAGGAGCACTCCCCTCACCAAGCAAGAGCGGAAGCGTTACAGGAAAGTTAAAACTACCGCGGGCCTGGAGGTAACGGGGACAATCGAGGAGGACGTGGCGCACAGTCAGGGGACAGGCGCAGACGTCACACTCAGGCGGAGGCTCACCACGCAGCAGGTACCGATGGGTAAGGCTGGTGTGGCCTATGCGAAGTCGCGCCATGAGTGTGTCCTCCCTGCGAGTGAGGCGATCAAAGCTAGGGCGACGTGGTTCCTCACAGATAGAGCGGAGCTTGTTGGTCAGAGGAAGGGACTGCCACTCCCTCCGCCAAGCAGCCCAAACAAAAGCTCTGGCAGCGCGCAGAACATCGCACACAGGGACACGCAGTAAGCTAGGCGGCAATCCACAAGCCTCCCTAGCTGCCCTGTCTGCATCCTCGTTGCCAGGTATGCCCGCATGCCCTGGCACCCACAGGAACTCAACTCGAGCACCCCGGTGGACCACGTCATGCAGTTTCTGACGGATCATAGGGAGGACCGGGTGGGACGTCGAACCAGACTGAAGGGCAGAGAGCGCACTCAGGGAATCTGAGCACACCAGACACCTGCGGTGGGCGCTTCCTCCGACAAAACACAAGGCTTTAAAAATAGCATATAGCTCGGACGTTAAAACACTGCAGGAAGGAGGTAGCCCAAAAAGATACCTCCCCTGCGCACAAGTAAAAGAACATCCCACAGATTCCCCCGAGCGGGACCCGTCGGTGTAAAAAAAAGAAAAACCATGAAAAGTCGTACTGAGTAGATCATTAAAAACAGCTCTGTACACAAACGGCGGCGTGGACGGTTTCGTCCAACGTGCCAGGTCGAGGTGTACACGAGGCCGGAGTTGCATCCAACACTGTTCGTGTGGAACAGGTGGAAGCAGCGCATTCGGGAGTCCGGCGGTTGCCCAAACAGTGTGTGCCCGAATGCATACAGGCATGGTAGCCCGGGGTTTCGTCGTGTATAGCTGCAGAGAAGAGGGGTGCAGAAAGGACCGGTAATGAGGATGAGAGGGGTCGGAACGGACACGCGCAGCATAGGACAAAAGAAGCAAATCCCGTCTGTACGGTAGCGGGGGCTCACCAGCTTCCGCACACATGCTAACAACCGGGCTGGTAGGAAAAGCACCGGTGGCGATGCGGATTCCAGCATGGTGAACACCAGCCAACCGTTTCAGGACCGACGGCCTCGCCGAAGCGTAGGCCACACAGCCGTAGTCAAGTTTGCTCCTAATTAACGCGCGGTACAGGCGGAGGAGTGTCGGGCGATCCGCACCCCAGTCTCTACTACTGACCAGTTTGAGGAGGTTAAGGTCTTTCTGACAGCGGGTCGTCAGGTCTTGAACGTGGGGCAACCAAGTCAGTGTCCGGTCAAATATTAGCCCGAGAAATCGCACTGTAGATGAGACCGGGAGTACAGAGTTGTATAACCGAATCTCCGGATCAGGAGTGAGAAGGCGCTTTCGGGAGAAGTGCATAACCTTGGTCTTCGCAGGGGAGAATCTGTAGCCAGTAGAATCCGCCCAACCCTCCAGGCGGCGCACAGCAAGCTGGATCTGCCGCTCAGCCATGGCAAACACAGCGGAGCGACAGAAAATGGCCAGGTCGTCGACGTACAGTGCACATTGCACCGGGGGCCGGATGGCGGAGACGACGCTGTTAATGGCCACTGCGAAGAGGGTAACACTAAGTACACTTCCCTGTGGAACACCATTTTCCTGGACATATACCCGAGAGACAGAAGTACCATTACGGACCCGAAAAAACCGGCTGCACATAAAATTGGAGATCAAAACGGGGAGGGAGCCTCGGAAACCCCAGTCATACAGCCGCCGGAGGATGCCATATCGCCACGTGGTGTCATATGCTTTTTCTAGATCAAAAAATACAGCAAGGACGTGCTGACCATGGAGGAATGAGTCCTGCACCACCGATTCCAGGGTGACGAGGTGGTCAACAGATGAACGGTTGCGTCTGAAGCCACACTGGTGTGGCGAGAGGAGCCGCCATGACTCAAGGCAGTATACAAGGCGGGAGTTCACCATCCTCTCCATGGTCTTACAGACACAACTGGTAAGTGATATGGGGCGGTAACTGGATGGCTCGCCTTTATCTTTCCCCGGTTTGAGAATGGGCACCAAAATAGAGTGACCCCAAAGGGACGGGAAGGTCCCAGATTCCCAGATAGTGTTAAATAAATTAAGAAGGGCAGCTTTGCCTTCGGCTGACAGATGTTTCAGCATCATATAGTGTATGCCGTCTGGTCCTGCTGATGACTGCTTGGAGTGAGACAGCGCATTCTCCAGCTCAGTAAGGGTGAAAGGTAGGTTGTAGTCTTCACCCCTGGAGGGCCCAAAGTCAAGGACTGCACCCTCGTGGAGAGCTTTGGTGGTTCGGAATGCAGTGGAGTACTGTGCACTGCTCGAGACTGCAGCAAAAGCTTGGCCGAGCTCATTAGCAATGTCCGTTGCATCCAACACTAATGTAACATTAGTTCGGAGATAAGGGATATGGGTGTTATAATTGCGGCCATAGAGCTTCCGAATAGTGGCCCATATGTGCTGACTTGTGGAGTACACTGTGAGCCGTGAAATATATTCCTGCCAGGAGTTGCGCTTGCTCTCACGGACCGTACGCCTAGCCCGCGCCCTGCAGATACGGAATTCGTCCAAGTGCTGCTGTGTCGGGCGAGCCTTGAACCGTCGGAGTGCTCGTCGCCGGGCACGTATTGCGTCACGACACTGGTCATTCCACCAGGGTGTGCGACGCCGACCGGTGGGCGAAGATGGAGGGATGGACACAGCTCCCGCTGACATCAACCTGGCAGTAAATAATTCCACAGCCGTGTCCACATCTGGGGGTAAAATGTCGGGTAGGTTGAGGTTGTCCCGAAATTTCTCCCAATCCGCTCGTTTAAGCACCCATCGGGACGGAAGGGTTGGTGGTGGACCCGTCAAAGTATCCAAAAAGATTGGATAGTGGTCACTACCACAAAGGTCGTCGTGGACGGACCACTCAAAATGGGTGATTAACGCAGGGCTACAGATGGAGAGGTCAATGCAGGAAAAAGAGCCAGTATGAGAGGTGAAGTGTGTAGCAGAGCCGGTATTTAGCAGAACCAGACTTGTATTAGTTAAAATAACCTCGATCATGCGGCCCCGGTTATCTCTATGCAAGGAGCCCCACAGCTGGTTATGGGCATTAAAGTCACCAACGACGATAAATGGTGGAGGCAACTGTGAGAGAAGATCTTCGAGGTCCGCACGGTGGAAAGCGTGCGAGGGGGGTACATACAAGCAGCATACAGTGACAAAAATGCCAAAGTAGCTGCGAACTGCAACTGCCTGGAGAGGAGTATGGAGGGCAAGAGGCTCATGAAATACAGAGTCCCGGGCAATAATACAAACCCCACCACAGGCTTGGCCCGCCGGCACGTTGTCCTTACGGTAGAACGTGTGTCCCCTGATAGTGGGAGAGCCAGTGGGACGGAAGTGGGTTTCCTGCAGGCAGGTAAGAATGGGGTTACGCGAGAATAGGAGCCGTTGCAGTTCGGGTAAATTGCAGAAATACCCCCTGCAATTCCACTGGAGAATAGTCATCGAGGTGGAGTGGAGGGAGAAGGTCACTTCGTGGCTTTCATTTTCCCCCTATGTCGCTGCAGTACAGGTTTAAAGGCATTCGACCCTGTGTCTGAGTCCGCAAGGGGAGGGTCATCCGACACCATCGCCACTTCAGAGTCGTTGGCCATCGCCGCTTCAGAGTCGTTGGCCATCGCAACTTCAAAGCTGTTGTCTGGAGGGGTGGCACGAGGTGGTGGTGTGCGCCGAACCACCTCTCGGTCGTCCTTACCGGTACTGGCTGGAGTGGACGAAGGTGAACTGCGTGAGTAGCCAACACGCTGCGGCAGCGAGGTTCTGGCAGTGGACTTGGCAAGGGGCTGCTTGAACTGTTCAGGATGTCGGTCGCACTGTGTGCCGACTGTGATTGAACGGGTGGTCTGGACATGTTTGGTGGGTGATGAAACTATTGGCATATCGGTCTGAGTTCCCACGTCGGAAGTCTGCGTGAAAGCGTCTTTCGTCAGGGGGCGTGAGGCAACAATCTTGTTAAAGGGTACTTTAGGTTGAGAACCACGGAGTGACTGAAACACCTTTCGGGCCTCGCCGAAGGAGATTTTTCCCTCCACACGCAACTTCTGGATGCCCTGTTCTTCTTGGAACACAGGGCAGTCCTTGGACCACACTGGGTGTCCCTGATGGCAGTTGGTACACTTTAGCGGTTTGGTGCAGTGGGGCGAGTCCGGAGAATGCTGAGGGGCAGAACACTTCGGGCATACTGCAGGGTTCTTACAGCTGGCAGAGGAGTGACCGTATTCTTGACAGTTGTAGCAGCGTAGAGGCGATGGTATGAACAATTTAACCCGGACATTCAAATATCCGACCTTTAACACTGGAGGGAGGTCTCGGATACCGAATGTCAGGATCAGAGTTGCCGTAGGAGTCGGGACCCCATTTATTCTCTTAGTAATTCGGCGCACATGGACTACATACTGGGGTTTGAGCTCTCGCAAAAGATCACTCTCTGGGACGTCAACCAAGTCGGGACACCAAATGACTCCCTTGCAGGTGTTCAGCGACACGTGGGGCTGGACCTCAACGGGAAAACGGGCAGTCGCCCCGTTGAACATCGTCATGGCAAGCAACCCACGTGTTTGGGCGGCATTCGATGTCTCCAGGAGGATTTCCTTACGGTCATTTATCTTTTTGCAATCTTGAAGGGGACCACCAGCTGCACCATCAATTACTTTCTTGAGCTCGAAGGGCGACACCTTTTGGAACGTGTGCCCCTCAAGACCGCGGATCACCAGAAAACGGGGTGTAGGTAATTTACAGGTGGTAGCGGTATGTTTGTCCGTATCGCTATCAGAAGTTTCGCTATTCGTGTCCGGTCGTGGTCTTTTGGTGTGGCTGTTTAGGGTGCCACCCTGAGTGCTTTTCGTAGCCATTGTGAAAGTCCCCCGTACTAAGACCGTCGGCGTCAGCCTGCCGTTCAGGGGGGAGAGAGAAAGAAGCCAGCAGATGTAACACCCCACGGGATGTGCCGTTGGGAGGGGGACCAACCTCCCACAGACCTAAGCTGTACATAGGAGCAGCTACCCTTCGCCGCTATTCACTGTGAATTACTGGCCCAGTAGCACAGTAGCATGTGCACCGGGCCAAACCAGGGACAAGTTGTACATCCTGGGCGAGGCCAGTTTTATTCCCATACCTGGGAAACCATCCCAGGCTCCCCACTATAGAGGTCACCATTAGATGCCATTTCAGGGGACTTGTGGTCGATTACACCGGCCTCCCCTGCTCAGCGGTAACACGTCGCCACAGCAGGTACACCTGTGTGGGCAGGTCGGCCACACAGACACCCCCGCCAGGGCGGCACCAGCGGTGCTACGTGGGTGTACTTGAACACGGATACGGGCTCCGCACCTAGACTTGCCTGCTGGGACAGTAAGAAGGGTCCGCTAAACCGTCACACACAAAGGCACCACGTATGGTCACACAAGTTGGGGGCAGCACTCAAGCGTGAGGATAGACCCTCATTAGGAAGAAAAACAGCGCCCTGGCCTGAGACGATGCGAGAGAACAAGAAGGCACGACGGGACCTGGTGGAATGAAAAGAGAAAGATGACGAGGTAGAGAAGGAGAAAGGGGAAACATGAGGTGAGAGTCCGAACAAATTACAGGTCCCGAACGCGTCCCGATTAGTCGCCTCGTACGACAAGCACGGGTCGGCTGTGGTGATATTCTAACCCGTACACCACACGGGGAAACCATGCAGGAGAGGAAGCATGCATCATGTGCTAGGAGGGGATTGGCCAGCCATGGCAACGTTTTAGCCATGACTAACTCCCCTCACTGACTATTCTAAGTTAAAACTAGATAAGTTGGGCCCAGGTAAAACCTGCATAGACACAGGGAAAACCCTGGGCACTGACATGCGGGATGCAAAATTTCATGCATTAATTACAAGCAGGTTGGTTACAGGAAACAGAAGGATGGTTCTGGAAGAAGAGTTGGACAGAGTAGAAAGGCTACTATGCAAATGGGCGGGAGCTTGGACATTTTGTCCGCATTGTTTGGTTGGTACTGGTCTTTAGGGGCAACAACATGTTGTCGTTCCCACCAAGCTCCCTGTCAGCTCGCGTACCTAAACGAAAGGAAGGATGTATTGTAATTGTAGTGTACACACGATGTTGTTAATTGCATTAATTATCGCGAGTATTGGCACTGGGTCATGCTCCGGAACAGACACAGCTCATATCGCCAGTCGCCAGCAAGGGCAATCGGCAGTTAGAGAAACTATCTGATCCGTCATTGCAAGACCCTAGCCGCAACATCTACGCTAGTAAGCTACGAATAATTAGTTTAAATTGTGTTACCCGCAAGTTGATGAGTCGGGACACACTCTGGAGAGGACAGAGCTTCAGGTCGCCTGTTGATTAATACTTAATGCTATAACTTAATAATAATATTCTCAAAATAGTAATATTCTTAAAATTAAATTGGACGAGCTGCGAAAAAGAGAGATTCCGAGCTGCGCTGCCGAGGAGAGAGGTCGTCTGACGGAGCTGCTCTACCAGACCATCCAGATCTTCAAGGAGCTGCCCTGAAGTGAAGAGCGAAGAGATTCGACAAGTTGTGCTAGCACTTATTAGTGCTACACAGCCACCGAAAACAGTTCCTGTGCGCCCAGTGCGCACAGGGGGAAAGGTTAAAGCTGCTGCTTAACGACTGACTCTGACTCAACAGCCAAGCAACACTGATTACACCCGGGGTTAAGTCCCCCTTGGCCTAGCCGCTTGCGGTCAGTGGGTGATTCTGTGTGAAAGGCAGCGACTGACTGAGACTGACCACAACGATGGACACCTCGGAGATGGCTCCCATGCCCTCCGGCGACACCACGAGTGACTGCCCATGGCAAACGGTCCAGGGCAAGCGGCCGAAACGTAACCACGACGACATGGTAGGCGTGGCCGGGGGCCCCTCACCCCCCGCGCCCTCCGCAGCGCCCTCAGCGCCCGGCGCGCCCGCAGCGCCCGCACAGCCGCAGCAGGCAGCGACCAGCCCGAAACAAGCAATCAAGCCGCTCTTTGTCTTCCTGGACAAAGGGCACAACTACCCGACCATCTTCAGCGCCCTGAAGAACTCCCTTCAGGAGAAATGGTCGGTGTACAACCGAGGCCGTGACCAACTCCAGGTCCAAACGGCATCAGTGACCGAGTACCACACCGCGATCAGGGCCTTAAAGGCGATCGGCGCCCAGTACTCCGTCCTTCTCCAGAAGGACGAAATACCAAAGAAATTCGTGTTCCGCGGCGTACATCGCGAAACCCCGGCCGAATTCCTGACAGAAGTCTTCACCGACATGCAGCTCCCAGTCCAGTCCTTCTGGTTTCTGGAGAACCGCCAAACGCGCCAGAAGTGCGACAAACTGGTTGTCGAGGTCCCTCAGACCTGCGACACGAACACAATTCTCGCGATCAGAGAATTCGCGGGCATGATCATCCGCGTTGAGGACTACCATCACCCCGCGGGTCCTTCACAGTGCAGCACCTGCCAGCGGTTCTCGCATGTTGGCAGAGGCTGCAGCGCCAAACCAGTATGCCGCTGGTGCAGCGGGCCCCACCGCGCTCCCGACTGCCCCCACGGAGGACACCGCGACCACGTGAGGTGCGCGAACTGCGGCGGGCCACACGCGGCCAACTACCGCGGCTGCTCGGTATATAAGGCCGGGCGAGACTCGCCGACACCTCCCCCCTCAGCAGAGGAAGGAACGCGAGCGCCAGTCCAAACTGGCCATGCGCGAAAATCGGCGGGCTGCGGCTGCCTCACAGGTGCAGCCCCAACACCCAGGCCCCTCTGGCCAGCACCCAGGCCCGTCAGGCCAACAGGGACCACCGAGGCCCAACCCATGGGGCCCGCCCAGGTACTCGGAGCCGCAGTACTTCGGCCAATACCTGGCTCCGGCACTGCAAAACCGGTATGCCCCACTTACGCAGGGGCCTACCTACAACGAGCTGGACTATCCGGCCATCGCAAACGACTACAGACCACGCCGGCAGTACCAGGGACAACCAAAGCCCCACTTCAAGAAGCACCACAGTGGCCACAAAAATGGCGGTGGTGCTTCCCTCGTGACGCGTGCAGAGAGAGACAGGCAACCGGCCACATCCGCGGCACCTGCCCCCTCACCCAAACCTACCCCGCGGGCCAAGCCACAAGCTGTCCCCGCCCCACCACCTGCCGAAACAATGGCAGTAGACGCGGCCCCAGGCCCATCGACCGAACCACAGGCCGTGCCACACAGTGAGCCCGCACCTGCGCCAGACATGTCGCAGTTCCTCCAGGTCTTGGAACAGTCCGAGACCTTTAAGGCTGACCCAGTTCTGGCCGCGACCATCCTCCCTATGTGCCAACTCATGGCCATATGGTGCTATCCCGCAACGGAGCTTAAGGAAAAAATCAGAGCCACGATGGGCTTTGTCCAGGTCATCACTGCTCGCCATAACGGCAGCAAATAATCAGGGACCCGACATAACACAATCGACCAACTACACAAACTTACACAAAATCCTTTTCTGGAATGCAAATGGAAATAAAAATAATATGAACGAATTTATTCATCACCTCGACAAATATAAAATAAATATTGCGGCAATAAATGAAACGCACTTGCAACAATCCGATAGGTTCACAATTTTAAATTACGTCACATACAGATGCGATAGACCAAATAATAGAGGAGGGGGCGTGGCCTTAGCTGTGCATAAGAGTATAAAACACTCAGAATGCCAGCTCCCTCCCTTTCCAAATTTAGAAGCCGTAGGAATTAATCTTGTAATAAATAGGCAGCAAATTAAATTAATTTCTATTTACGCGCGACCCGGCAGATCACTAGAAGTAGCAGACCTAGATTTACTATTTGATGTAGGCCCTTCGTTTTTAGCAATCGGCGATATAAACGCGAAACATATAGAGTGGAACTGTAGGTACCAAACAGCGAATGGTAGACTACTCTACATGCACCAATTAAATAGAAACTATCATGTCTATGCTCCCTCAGAGCCCACACATGATTTTGGTAGACAAAACACACAACCAGACATTTTAGATATTCCACTTAATAATAGAGTAAATTCCGGATTTGAACTTGAAGTTGTGCATGAAATGTCTTCCGATCACTTTCCGGTACACATTGTATTTGATGATGCAAAAACAGAGTCAAACACGCCTCGTAAAATCAAAGATTATAAAAAAACCGACTGGGGGGGTTTTCAAAATTATCTCCGAAATAATCTACCGGACGCGGCCGAAATAAACATAACAGACAGTGAAAATTTAGAGGCAGCAATCACTGAATTAACAACAAAAATTCAAACCGGAGTAACCAGGTGCATTCCAGAAAAAGAGATTAGGTTAATGCATGACGAGCTGCCAGCACACATAGGCCAATTAATCACACAAAAAAGTCGACTGCGCCGCGAATACACACGACGTAGAACGGCCCAAACTAAGCGCCGAATAAATGAATTACGAATAGTAATATCAGACGAAATTGCCCTTTGGCGAGCGAGCACATGGGACGCAAAAATATCTAGGCTCAAAATCCAGGACAATAGTGCCTGGACTATGACCAGACGTCTCCTAAATAAAACAGATAAAATACCACCACTACAAACAGACACTGGTATTGCCTTCCAACCCCGTGATAAGGCAGAAGCCTTCGCGAATACACTTGAAGCTGCGTTCCGGCCTCACAATCAGCCGTGCGACAGACAATTCACTGCCCAAATATACAGGGAATTGCGCCTGAAACTACAACAACCTGTAGTTGCAGAACCAGTCCCTACACTAGCGCAAGAAGTCAAACGTGTTATTAAACGCATGCGACCTAGAAAAGCCCCGGGGAATGATAGTATACAGGCTATCGTCCTAAAACAACTACCAGATGAAACACTCGAATACTTAGCAGCATGCATAAATGCTATGCTAACACTACACTACTTTCCGACACAATGGAAAGAAGCTAATGTTATAGTATTTCATAAGCCAGGAAAAGACAAATCCTTGCCGCAAAACTATAGGCCAATTAGCCTACTAAATACACTCTCTAAAGTAGCAGAATGTATATTATTGAACAGACTTAAAACACACATACGAGAAAATAACATATTACCTGACGAGCAATTCGGTTTTCGTAGTGCACACTCGACTGTACAACAGCTAGTCCGCCTAACGGAAGAAATAACTAGCGCATTTAATGTGCGGGATTATGTAGTAGCTACATTCCTGGACGTAGAAAAAGCCTTTGATCGAGTATTCCACGCAGGTCTAATCTATAAAATGTATGAAACAGGCTTCCCTGACTGTTATATTAAATTAATAACATCTTACTTAGCCAATAGGACATTTAGAGTCACAACAGAAGGCTCTAAATCAGACATAAAACCTATAAATGCAGGCGTGCCACAAGGCAGCATTTTAGGCCCTGTTTTATTTAATATATACGTGAGCGACATGCCAAAACCTGCACACCGCCTTGTAAAATTAGGCTGTTATGCGGACGACACAGTCCTATACAGCCGATCGCATAACCTACAATTAGCCACAAATAGGCTACAAACCGCACTGAGCTCCATGCAAGATTGGTGCACAAAATGGCGCATAAAAATAAACACTACAAAGTCAGAAACTGTAATTTTCACGCGTAAAAATCTACCACCACACGATCGCAGGCCTGAATTAAACCTGTTCGGCGACCAAATTCCCCATAAAGACGTTGCTAAATACTTAGGTGTTCAAATGGACCGCAAACTACTATACAGGATTCACATAGATTCGAAGAAGGGACAGGCACATGGCAGAATGTGTGCATTGTACCCAGTAATGAGTAGGCGCCTCGGAGGCACAGTTAAAAACGGACTGCTGATCTATAACGCCCTCATCCGCCCAATAATTACATATGCAGCCCCTGTGTGGGCTATAGCAGCTAAATCACACCTTGCAAAACTACAGCGAATACAGAACAGATGCATTCGCATCGCCACAGACGCTCCCCGATACTGCCCAGTCGAGGCTCTCCATCGGGAAACGAACACAGAAACATTACATGATTTTTACGTCCGAACCACACAGACATTTTATGACAAATGTGCAACACATGAAAATCCACTTGTTTCATCACTAGGACAATATGATCCAGATGAAATAATTAAATTTAAGCGACCGAAAATGGTACTTGCGCACCGACCTCCGTAGAGCGCTGTGATTGGCTGGACCCTCCGGCCAATCACAGCGCGCGCGCGCCCAGAGTCCGGACCCCGACCAAATGGTTGCGGACTGTTCAGAGAATTCCGTCCAGCGCCGAGTGTGGCTATACTGTAATGGGTGGCCATGCCGCTGGGCACAATACACGAGCCTGCTGGCAGCTCAAACACTTACATCAAGCTCTCACACAGCCCGTACAACACCGTTAGAAATAAAGCGTAGGAGTTGTTGTTAGGGATCCGCGATGAAGGAGTGGGCAATTTCTCTAACCGACCGACTGCCTTTTGCTGGCGACAGGCGATCTGATGCTATGTCCTCTCCAGAGTGTGTCCCGACACATCAACTTGCGGGTAACACAATACAAATTAATTACTCGTAGCTTCATAGCGTAGATGTTGCGGCTAGGGTCTTGCAATGACGGATCAGGTAATTTCTCTAACTGACCGACTGCCATCTTGGCGACAGGCGACCTGAAGCTATGCCTGTTCCGGAGTACGACCCAGTGTGCCAATACTCGCGGTTAATTAATGCAATGAACAACACCGTGCGTACACAACATATCACTCTTCTTTTTTTTTTTTTTTTTTTTTTTTTTTTTTAGGTACGCGAGCTGACTGGCAGCTTGGTGGGAACAACAACATGTTTCCCCTAAAGACCAGTGCCCACCAAAACAAATGCGGACAAAAGGTCCAAGCTCCCAAATTGCTTAGTAGAATTTTTCTATCTGCCCAACTCTTCTTCCAGGACCATCCTTCTTTTCCTGTACTCAAGCTGCCTGCTAATAATGCATGATATTTTGCATCCCGCATGAAAGTGCCCAGGGTTTTCCCTGTGTCTATGCAGGTTTTACCTGGGCTCAACTTATCTAGTAATTAGTCTAGAATTAAGATAGGGGAGTTAGCCATGGCGCCAATTGCTGCCATGGTTGGCCAATCCCCGAACAAAGCACACGATGCATGCCTCCCTTTCTGCATGGCCTAAACCCAGCATGATTAGGCGTAAGGGCTTCGGCCTGGGACGCACCTAGAGTCTTCCCTAACCCAGACCCCTCCCAAACAAAATACACTTAGTTTTAGTTAGGTTAGGAAAAAAAAATAAAAAATTGCGCGCGCTGCGCTGTGATTGGCCGAAGCCTCCAGCCAATCGCAGGCCACTACGGCGGCCGGTGCGCCAGGAGTGATTTTGGTCGTTTATACTTCTGATCTACATCCGGATCATAGTTTCCTAGAGAAGTAATATGTGGATTCAGACTATTTACGCATTTATCGTAAAAAGTCTGAGTTGTGCGAATGTAAAAGTCTTGCAAAGTTTCCGATCTGGTTTCACGATGCAATGCTTCGACAGTGCAGTACACTGGGGCGTCTGTGGCGATTCGAATGCATCTATTCTGAATTCGCTGTAATTTTATTAAGTGTGTCTTTGCTGCAGTGGTCCATACAGGGGCTGCATACGTGATTATTGGTCGTATGATGGCTTTGTAGAGCAGTAGGCCGGTTTTGACTCTGCTGCCACATCGTCTACTCATAACTGGATACAAGGAGCACAGTCTAGTCAGAGCCTGTGCTCGCTTAGTGTCGATGTGATGGCGCCATGTTAATTTCCTGTCCATGTGTACACCTAAGTATTTAACCACATCTTTATGCAGGATGTGTTCATTGAACAGACTCAGTTGCGGCCTGCGGTCTATTGGCGGGAGGTGTTTACGAGTGAACACAATAGCTTCTGTCTTCGTTGTGTTCACTTTAATGCGCCACGTTGTGCACCACTGTTCTATTTCAGTGAGCGCAACTTGCAGCCTAGTCGTGGCCAGCTGTAGGTTATGTGATCTGCTATATAGGACAGTATCGTCTGCATAGCAGCCTAACTTGACGAGTCTATGTGCGGGGCGTGGCATGTCACGCACATATACATTGAATAGAACAGGGCCTAGGATGCTGCCCTGTGGCACTCCTGCTCTGATCTGTTTTAGGTCTGATGTGGCTCCTTCAGTTGATACTCTGAAGGTTCTGCCTGCTAGGTATGACGTGATTAGCTTGACATAGCAGTCAGGGAAATCAGCTTGGTATAATTTATAGAGAAGCCCTGCATGAAACACTCTGTCAAAGGCTTTCTCTACGTCTAGGAACGTCGCGACAGCATAGTCTTGCACGTTAAATGCACTAGTAAACTCTTCAGTGAGACGCACTAGCTGGTGAACGGTCGAATGAGCACCGCGAAAGCCGAATTGCTCATTTGGCAGCAAGTTATTTTCGTGTATGTGGCAATTTAGTCGATGCAATATTATGCTTTCGGCTATTTTTGACACAGTACTAAGCAGGCTTATTGGTCTGTAATTTTGGGGCAGTTTTTTATCTTTGCCTGGTTTGTGGAAAACTATTACATTAGCTTCCTTCCACTGGGAGGGGAAAATACTGAGCCTGAGCATTGCATTAATGCATTCAGCTAAATATTCCAGGGCTTCATCTGGGAGCTGTTTGAGAACGATAGCTTGTATGCCGTCATTCCCAGGTGCTTTTCGCGGCTTCATTTTCCTAATCGCTCGCTTGATTTCCTGTGCCTAAGTTAATAGAGGCTCAGAAATAGTGGGCTGGCGCAATTTTTCGCGCAATTCGCGGTAAATTTGCGCTGTGTATTGCCTATCGCAAGGCACTATGTTTGGCTGAAAGGCTGTTTCCAGTGTATTTGCGAATGCTTGTGCTTTGTCGAGGGGTTTGAAGACTAGGCCATTATTGGTTTGAAGGGGCGGAATTTTTTCAGATTTATTTAAAAATCGCTTCGTCATAGTCCAGGCGCTCCCGTCCTGAATATTTCAAACGAGCGATTTTTGCTTCCCACTGGCTGCTTCGCCACAGTGAAATTTCGTCTGAAATATTTATTTGTAATTCATTGATTCTTTGTTTTGTTTGGATAGTGCGTCGTCGTGTGTATTCACGACGCAGTCTTTTTTGCGCGATATAAAGTCGCGTATGTATACTGGCAGCTCGTCGTGTACTAACTTAACCTCCTTTTCTGGGATGCACTGGCTTATACCATCCTGGATTTCCGCAGTAAATTTAGTTATTGCGGTGTCTAAGCTTTCACTATTATTTATGTCCGCGATGTCTGACAAATTTTGCGCGACTTGAGTTTTAAATCCTTCCCAGTCGGCGTGTTTGTAGTCCCGAATTTTACGAGGCGGGTTGGTTTCCGTGTTTGCACTGTCGAAATGTAAGTGAACAGGGAAATGGCCGGACGACATGTCGTGTACGACCTCGAGTTCGAACACCGAGGTGACACGCTTGTTAAGCACGATGTCTAGTATGTCTGGCAGCTGGTTCAGTCTGCCTGAGTCAAATGTGGGCTCAGTAGGAGCATGAACCTGATAGTTTTTATCAAGCTGATGCGCATAGAGAAGCCCGCCATTTGCCGTCGCACGCCTGCAAATCCACTCCAGGTGTTTCGCATTAATGTCACCTACAGCGAGGAAGTTCGGAGCGGCCCCATACAGGGCATCAAGATCCGCCACACTGAGGGACCTACCTGGTGGAGCATACATTGAAATGAGTTTAATGTTTTGTTGGTTAATGTTTAAGCTTATTCCAACAGCTTCTAAATTTTGAAAAATGGGTAGCTGGCATACAGTATGTTTGATGCTACGGTGAACTACTAGAGCTACTATGCCCCATCTATTGTGCTCTCTATCGCGCCTATAAACTATATAGTTTAGTATTGTCAGTCGGTCGGTCGGCTGCAAGTGTGTTTCGTTGATCGCAGCTATTTTGATTTTATATTTTTCCAGGTGGTGGATAAATTCCGGTAATTTATATTTGATTCCACGCGCATTCCAGAAGAGGAGGGAGTGTAAGCTTAACCTATCGGCCGGGGTTGTTACGCAACTCGGGGCCTGTCTAGTGGCTGCCATTGAGCTTGGCAGCCAGTGACTGGACGAAGCCCATCATCGCATGGACTTTTTCTGTTAGGGCAACAGATGGGTCGCACCATATAACCATAAGCTGGCACATGGGGACAATTGTGGCCGCCAGATTTGCATCTGTGTTGAAAGTGCGCGACTGCTCGAGCACTTTCTGGAAGTCAGCCAAGCCCGGTTTCGAGGCTGGCTGCTGTTGGGGCGCGGGCGGTGCAGTTGGCAGCACTGGAGCTGCGTCTACCGCCATGCTGGCCTCAGGCGCGGGTGCTACCTGCGGCCTGGTGAGCGCGGTCGTGCGCCTCGCCAGGGCTGGCACAGCCTTGACTGCCACGAGCTTCTCCTGGGCAGGCTGTCGCGGCCTGTCCGGTCCTGGCTGCGGGGGCCTGTCCTGAGTGGGTCGCTGGGGCTTGCCTTGGCCATTTTTGTGGCCCGTCGGGTGCTTCTTATACCCCTTCCGCTGCCAGGGGTTGTTCGCCAGCACTGGGTAGTCCAGCTCATTGTAGCTGGGCTCGCAATGCTGTTCCAGAGGCGCAAATCGGTTGCCACCTGCCTGCTGCAGGTAGTCGCCGAAGCTCTGGGGAGGAGGGTACCTCGGTGTACCCCAGTGATTTTGCCTCGGGGGGCCGTAGTAGCCCGGAGGGGGCCTTGGCATAGGTTGCGGCTGGGGCTGCATTGCAGCTCGCCTGTTGTCGCGCAAGTCGCGGCGAGACTGCTGCTCGCGCTGCTTGCGCACCTGGGGCGGAAGGTGCCTGCGGGTCTCTTTTTTGTAGACCTGACAGCCCTTGTAATTAGCGCAGTGTGCCTCTTTGCAGTGCGCGCACTTCTTGTACTCTAGGTTGCCCCCACTGGGGCACCATCGGCACACCGGGGCCGCATGGCCGGCCTTGCCAACGTGGTTGTAGCGCTGGCAGACGCTACATTGGGAGGGGCCTGAGGGGCGACGGTAGTCGTCGACACGCACAAGCATGCCGGTGAACTCATTGAGGACGTAGATGCGCTCAAGAGTCGCAGCTCTGAGGCACCTCTATCACGAGTGCGTCGCACTTTTCTCGGCGCTGCCGGTTCTCCAGGAACCAATGGTTCTGGACCGGCAGATTCAGGGTGCTGAATTCCTCCTGGAGGAATTCGGATGGCGTGTGGCGGTGCACCCCACGCAACACGAACTTCTTAGGCACTTCGTCCCGCTGAAGAAGGACGGAGTGCTGGGCGTTGATAGCCTGCAATGCTTTGACTGCCCTGTGGTAATCGGGGACGGAGGCCACATTGGCCTGGATCTCATCTCGGCCGCGATTCTGGCACGTGAATTTTTCCTGCACGGCCTGTTTTAGGGCGGTGTATACCCTCGGGTACTGGTGCCCCTGGTCGAGGAAAACGAACAGGGGCTTTACGCGCGGCGCCCTCTTGGCGGCCTCAGTCGTGGTTGGTTGCTGAGGGCGGGGTGAGGGGCCCGACTCGTCGTCGCTGCCTGCACCGGACACCTCCGTGTGCAGGCGTTTCGCTCGCTTTCCAGCGGCCACTGTCCAGCCGCTGGATTCGTCGCTGTTGCTTGGCCCTGAAGGGGCCTCGCAGGCTGCCATCTCAACAGCTTCACTTGTCATGTCGTAGTCACCTGGCGCTCGGGTACACCCACTGACCGTCCCCCGGGGCTAGTTAGCCGGGTTCGGGCAAGGCTGCAGGGGATCTAACTCCCCGGGTGTTGCCGAGTTCGTTGGTCGTCAAAAACGTACACCTGGCGCAGCTTACTTTTACCGCCTGTGCGCATGTAGCACACAGGCACCTTTCAAAACCGCTGGGTAGCACTAAGAAGTGCAAGCCACAGCTTGGTCGTCGTCGATCTCTAGAAGTTCACGGCGAGCAGCTCCGGGACACGTCCGTCCACCTCCGCAGCGCCTTTTTTCTTTCCTAAGCTCAATTTTTTTTTCCTAACCTAACTAAAACTAAGTGTATTTTGTTTGGGAGGGGTCTGGGTTAGGGAAGACTCTAGGTGCGTCCCAGGCCGAAGCCCTTACGCCTAATCATGCTGGGTTTAAGCCATGCAGAAAGGGAGGCATGCATCGTGTGCTTTGCTCGGGGATTGGCCAGCCATGGCAGCAATAGGCGCCATGACTAACTCCCCTATCTTAATTCTAGACTAATTACTAGATAAGTTGGGCCCAGGTAAAACCTCCATAGACAGAGGGAAAACCCTTGGCACTTTCATGCGGGATGCAAAAATATCATGCATTATTAGCAGGCAGGTTGAGTACAGGAAAAGAAGGGTGATCCTGGAAGAAGAGTTGGGCAGGTAGAAAAATTCTACTAAGCAATTTGGGAGCTTGGACCTTTTGTCCGCATTTGTTTTGGTGGGCACTGGTCTTTAGGGGCAACATGTTGTTGTTCCCACCAAGCTGCCAGTCAGCTCGCGTACCTAAAATAAGGAAGAAGTGTAATATGTATTGTACGCACGACGTTGTTCATTGCATTAATTAACCGCGAGTATTGGCACTGGGTCGTTCTCCGGAACAGACATAGCTTCAGGTCGCCTGTCGCCAAGATGGCAGTCGGCGGTTAGAGAAATTGCCTGATCCATCATTGCAAGACCCTAGCCGCAACATCTACGCTATGAAGCTACGAATAATTAATTTGTATTGTGTTACCCGCAAGTTGATGTGTCGGGACACACTCTGGAGAGGACATAGCTTCAGATCGCCTGTCGCCAGCAAAAGGCAGTCGGTCGGTTAGAGAAATTGCCCACTCCTTCATTGCGGGTCCCTAACAACAACTCCTACGCTTTATTTCTAACGGTGTTGTACGGGCTGTGTGAGAGCTTGATGTAAGTGTTTGAGCTGCCAGCAGGCTCGTGTATTGTGCCCAGCGGCATGGCCACCCATTACAGTATAGCCACACTCGGCGCTGGACGGAATTCTCTAAACAGTCTGCAACCATTTGGTCGGGGTCCGGACTCTGGGCGCGCGCGCGCTGTGATTGGCCGGAGGGTCCGGCCAATCGCAGCGCTTAATGGTAGTCCGTGCGCAAGTACCATTTTCGGTCGCTTGAATTTAATTATTTCATCTGGATCATATTGTCCTAGTGATGAAACAAGTGGATTTTCATGTGTTGCACATTTGACATAAAATGTCTGTGTGGTTCGGACATAATAATCATTCAATGTTTCTGTGTTCGTTTCCCGATGGAGAGCCTCGACTGGGCAGTATCGGGGAGCGTCTGTAGCGATGCGAATGCATTTGTTTTGTATTCGCTGTAATTTTGCAAGGTGTGATTTAGCTGCTATAGCCCACACAGGGGCTGCATATGTAATTATTGGGCGGATGAGGGCGTGTGTGGCATGAAGGCCTACTCTTTAAACTGCATACAGCACACATCCCTGACACGTCCGCAAACTAGACTCCTACCTACACGAACGTCACTTCCATGCCTGCATCCCAGGTGCCACCTCCACACACCGTACCATCAAGGCTGGTGTGCCACAGGGCAGTGTTCCAGTCCCCCTATTATTCAACGACTATGTGGCTGACTTCCCAGCCTTCCCGCAGGGGGTAGAAGTATCGTGCTACGCAGATGACACCATGCTATATTCCAGCTTTGTGAGCCCTACCGCTGCACTACAGAGAGTATAGGCACCACTAAACCTACTGCAGCAATGGTTTACTAAGTGGAAAACTGCAGTCAACGTAGGAAAATCAAAGGCCATTATTTTCACAAAGCACCATGTCCCAGAACATCTGCCACAATTAACACTTTTAAATGCCGCAATCACATTCTACCCCTGCGTGGAATACCTTGGTGTACTCATGGATGCTAGGCTTACATGGAAACCACACATACTTCACAAACGAGCCAAGGCCTATGCGAGGCTCGCGCAATTATATCCCTTATTAAATCACAAAAGCAGTATCTCCACCAAAAACTGTAAACTTTTATATCAGGTATGTATAAGGCCTATTATGACATATGCAGCCCCAGCTTGGAGCTATGCCTCCAACACAAATCTCCGCTCACTGCAAACCACACAAAATAAAGCTCTAAGAAGAGTAGCACAAGTGCCCATCTATGTTCCCACAGCACTAATACACAAGGATATTCGCATGGACACACTTCAGCGAATATACATTAAACTATCATCATCTTTTTATTCTCAAACTGCCACACACTCCAATCCACATATTATTCGCCTTTGAAAATACAAACCATAAGACTCAAGAACCCACAAAAGGCCAAAACACGTGTTGTGCGGCAGCGCAAGGCAAGAACTTCACTCCCAACATCCGGAAAGGCGCTGATTGGCTGTGAGCGCGCGAGGTTTTTTATTTTTTTAATTTTTTTTCTTAACCTTACTAATTACTAAGTGTATTTGGGAGGGGTCTAGGTAGGGGAGGCTCTAAGTGTGTCTCAGGCCGAAGCCTATACGCTCTAAGCATGCAGGTTATGAACCATGCAGGAGAGAAAGCATGCATCATGTGCTAGGAGGGGATTGGCCAGCCATGGCAACGTTTTAGACATGACTAACTCCCATCACTGACGTTTCTAACTTAAAACTAGATAAGTTGGGGCCATGTAAAACCTTCATAGACACAGGGAAAACCCTGGGCACTGACATGCGGGATGCAAAATTTCATGCATTAATTACAAGCAGGTTGGTTACAGGAAACAGAAGGATGGTTCTGGAAGAAGAGTTGGACAGAGTAGAAAGACTACTATGCAAATGGGCGGGAGCTTGGACATTTTGTCCACATTGTTTGGTGGCACTGGTTGTTTCGGGGGCTACTTTAGTCGTTTCCTGCCAGGCTGCCAGCCAGCCTAGACTAAGTTAAGAAGGGGAAAAATTCGTGTGCGCTGTTGAATTTAAGCAAATGTAAAGAAACATTAAATAATATAAAATAAACATTTAAAAATATGTTTAGTCGGTAACTTTAATTTAATCATGCTTTTTCGCGAGCTGGTGCATCAGATCTACACTCAGGAGTGTATATAGCCTCAGGTTGACCGAAATCGGTTAGGTAAATTATCCAGGGCACACCCTATTGCCACGCAACCAGCCCCTACAGCCCCAGCAGCAGCTGTCGCTACAAGATCTGCCCCCAGCTGCATCAAAATGACGTTCCCTACCCTTCCTTCAAGCAACTCTGAAGTAGCGGCCAAAGCAATTTCAAACAGTAATATTCTGTACAACACCCTGAGGGCCCAACAAACTGTCAAGGTCACAGAAGACGGCCACCAATTTGCCCTTGATCTATGCAACCTGCTGGTGGCATGGGCAGATCCTGCGCTTGAGCAAGTGCACGAAATTAAACTGGCGGCAGAATTAGCCATGTCTATGTTCAGCATTCTTTCAAATGCCCGCACGACCCAATAATCAGCCAAAGACGCTAAAATTGCTAAAACTGGCCACGTGGAACGCACGAAGCATCCGCCCAAAAATCACCGAACTTCAAGACTTCATTTACGGACATAAAATCTAGATACTGGCTGTACAGGAAACTCATCTTGCACCTACACAAAAATTAAACATCCCAGGCTACAGGGTGTACAGAAAAGATCCATCTGTGCCTACAATTGCAGCACCAGCCCCCCCCCCCCCCCCACCCAGCTAACTGGCACAACAGTGGGGGAGTAGCACTAATCGTCAAACAAGACATTAAACACCAAGAAATATTACTCCCTGACCTCGGCAAAATTGAGGCGATAGCATTCACCACCACAATTAACAATAAATCCTGCTCCATCCTGGCAAAACCATTACAGCCATGGACCTAACTGCTCTCACCAAAAGTTCCTACACTTTCCTTGCACTGGGTGACCTGAATGCGCCGGCACCATACAAAATAGCCAACTACTCTTCACCCACCATCAAACGCACTCATATATCGACTGCGCGCCATACCACCCAACCCATCCTAAATGAACTCAATTCCAACCACCTCCCTGTCCTTGTCCTTCTAGAAGATGCCCATGCTGTTACATCGCACATGGAGCCGCTGCCCAACTACAACAAAGCCGACTGGCACAAGCTCAACACACACCTTGATAGGCACCTCAAGATTCGAGCACTTCCTACAACCTCACAGGAAATCAACAACAGAGTAGGACACTTCAAAGGGCCATCAAGCCGGCCATCCCGATGCTAAAGTCTGCTCACAACAATAGCCAGAAGCTGCCTGAACACATCGAGGCTCTCATCACAGCCCGCAATCTTTCGCGACGCATCTGGCAACTACACCAACTTCCTGAGAACAAGAAAGAGTTTAACAAGCTACAAAATCAAATTAAGCGACAACTCACACTCCACAGAAATGCCACCTGGGATGGCAAAGTGAAAGAACTAACTGCCATCGACAACACCCTCTGGCACACTACCAAACAACTCATGCGAACTCAGCTTAACATCCCGCCCCTTAAGAGTGAAGTTCCAGGGACGCCAACTGCCTTTACACAACAAGCTAAAGCTGATCTACTGGCTGTCACATTAGCACAAGCCTTCCGCCCCAACGATACGCCATCGTCTCCACAACACACAGCATCTGTATAGCTACACTTACAGCGACTACTTGCACGACCACTTCACGACCAACCTGAGCTCGCAACAGACAGGGAAGTGGCGGCTGTCATTAGGAACCTAAAGCCAAAGAAACCCCCCGGGGCCGACGGAATCCAGGACATTGTGCTGAAAAAACTGAACTCTCATTCCATTACAGCAATGAATCTGTGCATTAATGGTATACTGTATACACACACCTTGCCACCATCCTGGAAACCAACCAAGGTCATCCTTTTCCCGAAGCCTGGCAAGGATGCCACCAACACGCAAAACTACAGACCAATAAGTCTACTGAACACCGTATCTAAAGTAGCTGAAACCATAGTCATTGCCAGACTAAACAAACACCTGGATACACACCACATCCTGCCTGATTCGCAGTTCTGCTTCCGGCCGCGGCACTCAACGACTGACCAACTTGTCCGCATCACTGAACACACCACAACAGGATTTAACAAAAAACAATACACGGCGGCTGTCTTCCTGGACATAGCCAAGGCCTTTGACTGTGTGTGGCACGATGGTATACTGAGCAAATTGTACACCATAGAGCTACCTGACTGCTACACACATCTCCTGTCATCCTACCTACAAAACGGCACTTTCTAGACCAGCCTACCCGGAGCTGTGTCTGAAAGTAGACCAATATGTGCTGGGGTCCCACAAGGCAGCATCCTAGGCCCACACTCTTTAACATGTAGCCGCGACAACTGGGATACAACTGAAAATGGAGAAATAACAAGGGGTATTTCCTGTAAGACCGACAACAGTGGTACGCTGGTGCTGCAAGAAATAAAGTCAATATGCAAAATAACAAGGCAATTTATTTATAAAAAATATAGAGACAAAACATGCATACAATGCATATAATATAAGTCGTTTCTGAGCAATAGCAATACATCCCGCGGAAATCATTCATACAAATACAAGTTAAAATAATGTTGAGATAAATGAGGCCAACTGACGACGCATTTGACGTAGCTCAAATCATATGGGCCGCTAGGCTAAAAGCAACTGCAAGAAAGAAAGAAATTACAATTACAATTACCATAAGTGTAACGACGTGGCTTGACAAGAAGTGTCCAAAGCCATCGTGGCGTGCCCATATACAACCGCAGAAAAACAATATTACATAAGCTACAGGTAGTACTCGGCGTGAGCAAAGGAAACTAAGGCAAAGAACTAAATCAAGCAATGACCTAAAGGATCCAAGATGGCTTACAAACATTACAAAACATGGCAAAAATGCAAAGGTGAAAGCGCGGCCACAACGCGCAAGCAAGAATAAGAGAACATACTAATTACAGAAAATTACAGAAGCTAAGTTTCACAGCCGAGTACATTCCAATACGACGCCAGCCCCAAGTGACAGACTTCGAGTCAGACGACCGATAGACTGCGGCAAATAGCCTGGGTGCCAAGGTTATATAGGACGGAAACAATACAGGTCAGAGTGCGCTGGTGGCGCGGTGGGGAAGGGAGGAAGAGGGGGTAGGAAGGGGAGGTTGGAGAGGAAGGAGAAAGGGGGAGAGGGGAGGGTAAGGTGGGGAAGGAATTATAAGCAGTGCCCGCACTGCTTCAAACATATATGTCTATAATCTTCCCATGGCCTGCTATGCTGACGACACCATGGTCTACGCCAGGTCTACTCGGCCATACCTAGCAGTCAGGAAAGTTCAGGAAGCCTTAAACAAATTAGAAAAATGGCTCATCATCTGGCGAACTGCAGTGAATGTTAAAAAAACTGAAGCCATCGTCTTCACTCGAAGAATGATCCCTGAAAATCTACAACTACTACACCTCTACGGGGAAAACATCGAATACAAAAAGTGTGTAAAATACCTCGGCATACATATGGACACCAAACTTACATGGCGACAACACATTTCCAACGAACAGCATGTCGCGACTCTACCCGCTACTCAATACACAAGGCTCCCTATCACACAAAAATGGTACCCGGCTCTACAAGGCATGTGTCAGGACCATCCTCATCTATGCAGTCCCGGCTTGGGGGTACGCGGCGAAAACACATTTAAAGAAGCTGCAAATCATTCACAACAAGGCGATCAGGCGCATAGTGCAGGTGTCTAGGTATGTCCCAACCACCCCCCTACACAGGGAACTAGGCATCGACACAGTACACGAAGCCATGACGAAACTAGCCAAACAGCTCTACAAAAAAAATGCAACAGCATGAGAACCCACTTATCAGAGCCCTGGGCCAATACGATGAAACAGAAGGAAATACAAGAGAACAAAACACATGCTTGTGCCTAAACCGCCTTAAGTCGACTAGAAACGCGACACTACACATGCGACTTGAACTCAGGACACCGAGCCGCCCCAAAAAATTTCTCTACAACTGCCTGTGTGACAAGACAAAATAAATAACTCGATCCATGCATAACTACAATTCTATGAACATCATAACGCAACCACTCACTCTTAAATCAAAAATTTTCAGTGTTAAAATACAAGAAAATCTCCGAAGACGTTCTCTGACCGGTCCGCAACTTTTCGCACAGCACAGAAATTCTCTGACGAAAATGAGGTTCTGAGCGCATCTACACTCTGACAGAGTTCGGCGGCATGCTGGTGCGTGTCGTCGACTACAGGCGCCCCTCAGGCCCCGCCCAATGCAGCGTCTGCCAACGCTATAATCATGTTGGCAAGGCCTGCCACGCAGCCCCAGTGTGCCGGTGGTGCAGCGGGCCACACCGCGCTCCTGACTGCCCCAATGGGGGCAACCAGGAGTTCAAGAAGTGCGCTCACTGCAAAGAGGCACACTGCGCAAATTACAAGGGCTGCCAGGCCTACAAAAAAGAGACCCGCAGGCACCTCCCGCCCCAGGTGCGCAAGCAGCGCGAGCAGAAGTCTCGCCGCGACTTGCGCACAAACAAGCAAGCTGCAATGCAGCCCCAGCCGCAACCGATGCCACGGCCCCCTTCGGGCTACTTCGGCCCCCCGAGGCAAAATCCCTGGGGTACACCGAGGTACCCTCCTCCCCAGAGCTTCGGCGACTACCTGCAGCAGGCAGGTGGAAATCGATTTGCGCCCCTTGAACAGCACTGTGAGCCCAGCTACAACGAGCTGGACTACCCAGTGCTGGCAAACAACCCCTGGCAGCGGAAGGGGTTCAAGAAACACCCGACGGGCCACAAAAATGGCCAAGGCAAGCCCCCGCGACCCACTCATGACAGGCCCCAGCAGCCTGGGCCGGACAGTCCGCGACAGCCTGCCCAGGATAAGCTCGTGGCATCCAAGGCTGCGCCAGCCCCGGCGAGGCGCACGACCGTGCTCTCCCGGCCGCAGGTAGCCCCCGCACCTGAGACGAGCATGGCGGTAGACGCAGCTCCAGTGCTGCCAACTGCACCGCCTGCGCCCCAACAGCAGCCAGCCCCGAAACCGGGCCTGGCTGACTTCCAGAAAGTGCTCGAGCATTCGCGCACTTTCAACACGGATGCAAATCTGGCGGCCACAATTGTCCCCATGTGCCAGCTTATGGTCATATGGTGCGACCCATCTGTTGCCCTAACAGAAAAAGTCCACGCCATGATGGGCTTCGTCCAGTCACTGGCTGCCAAGCTTAATGGCAGCTCATCAGGCCAAGTGTTGCATACCAAGCGCGGCCCATAGTCTTAAGTCCCTCCCATTCTGGAATGCACGCGGCATTAAAAATAAACTACCGGAATTAATTCACCACTTAGAAAAATATAAAATAAAAATAGCTGCGATCAATGAAACCCACTTAACTCCGACTGATAGAATTACTATATTAAATTATGTAATCTATAGGCGCGACAGAGTTAATCATAGAGGCGGGGGAGTAGCCTTTATTGTCCATAAAAGCATAAAGCACACAGAATGGCAGCTCCCCGATTTTCAGAATCTCGAAGCAGTAGCAATTAACCTAACTATTTACAGGAAAAACGTAAAACTTGTTTCTATGTATGCGCGACCAGGGCCCTATTTCATAAACGTTACAATTCTACAGGTGACAGGTGACAATGAATTGTCAGACATATTTACAATTCGACATATGTTCGTTTCATAAAATTTGACAAGTCTACACATATGTCACGACAAATATGTATAAATGTATGACAATTTGACATATAACTGTTTCATAAAAGTTTAAAGCTGACAGGTAAAAATGTGACAAATGTGTCACATCTGACAGGTAATACTGCTTTATGAAACACAGATATGTAAATTGTATTTAACAATTTTACAAATTTGTAGAATTGTCAGAGTGGAAGTGACAGGTAAACCATTTAGTGTCACCTAATTATTGGTAATAACAACAGTGCAATAGTTTGTTAAAATATTGGGTTAATTTGATGTGAATGGACATAATGGATAGTAGTAGCAGCAGTAGCAGTAGCGGGAGTGATGAAGAAAGAGAAAGACGAGTTCAAAGAGTTTTTAGGCCACGGATTAACCTAACCTTCAATTTCAGTGACTTTGTCTTCAAAGAGAAATTCCGCGTTAGCATGGTAACAGCTGAATACATTATAAATAGGTTAGGGCCACAGTTGCGGACAGAAACAAAAAGAAATCATGCACTTACTGTTCAAGAACAACTTTTGTGCGCATTGCATTGGCTGGGCACAGGAGCACAATATCATGTAAATGCAGATGCACATGGCTTATCAAAAGCCACTATCCACCGATGTGTAAAAAAGTTATGTCACTTACTGGTTCACACCTTTCTTGGAGAAGAGGTTCGCTGGCCAACTGAATCTGTCCAAGCAATTCCACAGCTTTTCATGAGTGTAGCAAACATTCCAAGGGTTGCTGGAGTTGTAGATGGGTCATTGATCAAGATAGATGCCCCACATGATAATGAAGTCTCATTTGTAGACAGGAATGGCAACCATTCAATCAATATAATGGTAGTGTGTGGACCTAACCTAGAATTTTTGTATGCCAGTGCTCGGTGGCCCGGTTCAGTACATGATGCACGAGTACTACGATGTTCATCGTTGTCACAACAGTGGGAAAATGGAATATTACTGGGAGACAGTGGATATGGATTTAAAAAGTGGCTTATTATACCAAATATCCCAGTACAAATACCTCGGACAAATGCTCTTACAAGTTTTCTTCGAGCCTTTAAATCTACAAGACGACTGGTGGAAAATGCACTTGGTATTTTAAAAGAGAAGTTCCCATGCCTTAATCATCTGAGAATGCAGCCAGTGTCAGCATGTAACATTATCTTGTCTTGTATAATTGTGCATAACATTGAGAAACGCCTAGGATCAGAGGTGTGTGAACCATATGAAAACGATGAAAATGTAGAAGGCGAGGATGGGGAAGCTCATGAGGATGTTGACGCAGCTGATCCAGAGGCTATTGCAGTATTGCAAGAACTGATACATGTGTTTGAACATTAAGTGGTTTCTTTGTTTTTAGCCATATACATATCAATGAGTTTGCTTTGTATCATGCACTGACATTTCCATTATAATTAAATCAACAAATATTTATCCGCTATTACAAAAACTGAAACGAATAATTAGGTACAAAATATACATAACTATTAAAAATTAACGTAAGCTTCTCTTGAAATGTCCGTTTAATTATTTTGGTTTCATTACACAAGATTATATACATCAGATGTTAATGTGTAGAACATATATATTAGTTATTTTTACATGTATTGTTAACAATGACAATAGCATCTTCAATTACACTGTTTGAAGCACCAAATTGCAACATTTCGGTGTTAACAGGAAATATTTTTGAATTAGTCAAATGAGCTGTAAATTCAGATGACGGAAGGCCTGCTTCTTTCTCCATTTTCAGTAACTCTAGATCCATTTTATATGTTTCTCGTTTTGCTGTTTCGAGTTTCTGTACCAGTAATAACGTTTGCAGTTTAATTTTTTTTGTTCTTAACAATTCATATTCCTTCTTTGCAGAGTTTATGTTTCTTTTCCTTGTGTTGCCACCTGTGCTTGCAGATGGTGTTTGATAAGTACCGCTCAAATTGTCAGATGCATTTGAACACGTTGGTTCAGCAACACCATCTGCATTATTTACAATAACTTCTCCAGTCTGATTTCCTAAATCCTCGTGGTATGCGAATGTAATTGCAGCAATGTCAGTCCCAGAAGATTCAGGAGCCATTATTCCTTCAAGAACAGGTGATTCTTTTCCAATAATGTCCATGATAATATGATCTGACTCGTCATAAATACATTTCTTCCCACCTGCACTTCCCGTCTTTGTTCTGTTATCTTTTTTCTCCTGGGCATGAAAAAGATTTAGGTTTTAGTAATTGAATTATAATATACATCCTATATCACTTAGGCGTGTTCCATTGCTAGCACAGGCAGATACAAAAGATCTAATTTTTTTTAATTTTTTATTTTTATTTCTTAAACCATATTAATTAGACTACTGATGCCAAATATGAAGTGTCATACTATATTAGCGGCTACTTGTTGCAAACACATGAAGGTAATTGTTAATTCTACCTACTCATTGAATATCGGCTAAACTATTGATAATATAAGCAATATTTATTAAAGAAAAATGCCTCTTTTGTTACGAAAATGAGTAGCCTGTAAAAATGTGCATGTGGCACATGTTTATTTTTTTCCGATTTTCGTAGATTTTCTGTTCCACAATCAAAACAAGCTAAATGTTACATGCAATTTGTACACAGAGACTAATCTAACATAACATCACCAAACATAACCTAACTTAACCCAACCTAACATAGGTTTATTTACATTAGATTATGTATGCTTACGTTAAGTTTGTTAAGGTTTGGTTACTTTTGGTAAGGTTACATTATGTGACGTTAGGTTGGTTTAGGTTATGTTAGGTTAGTATCTGTGTACGAATTATAAGTCCATACATTTCTTTTGCTTGTGGAAATTAGAAAATCTACGAAAATCTAAAAAATAAACATCTATAACATGCTCTTTTTGTCTCTCGCGACAACTTTTCGTAACAAAAGAAGCAATTTCATTAATACACCTTGCTTCTATTATCAATAGTTTAGCCGGTATACCATGAGTAGCTATACCTAAAAATTATTCACATGAATAACATGCCCCTGTGTCCATACCTAACCTATTAATAATCTGGTACCCATACAATTTATACTTACAATCGTTCTCTTGCGCCAGTTTTGCCATGTAGTATCCCTAAGATACTTCCAATCCCTTGTAAAGGCTCCGATGGCTTTCGCTTTTTCAGTTACGCGTTTCCATGTGTCCATTTTCTGTTCATGTGTCAAACTGCATGCAAATCTTCCAAACAACACCTCCTTTTCCTCACGAATGAGGTTTAAAATACTTATCTTATACACACTGTTCATTGTACTGTATGTGTGCAGGTTATATATGTCGCATAAATATTTTACTGCTTACTTTGTTGTGGTACAAATCGATTGTTCTTGAAAAGCAAAGGTATGGCAGGGTTCGATTATCGCACGCACCACTTGAAAGCCAAATCATGTTTTGACATACACGTGGCCGCGGGCGATCACTAAACAAACATCACTAAAAAAAAATTTTGACCTACAATTAACTGTCACATACGGTCGTGTTTATGAGACAGTTGTTTTTAATTGTAGCTATTTAAGATTATTTGCCTGCCAACCTCTTTTTATATGAAACGTACACTTGTAATTACAAATTGACATATTTGTAAATTTTGACATAATTGTCGCATATGTCACGCCTGTCGAGTTTTATGAAATAGGGCCCAGGTAGGTCCCTGAGCGAGGCTGGTCTGGACGCCCCGACCTTCCTCGCTTTAGGAGACATAAATGCTAAACACAGAGAGTGGAACAGCAGGCGAGCCACACCGAATGGTACAATTCTTTATAACCACCAACTAAATCACAACTACCAAATTCATGCTCCCATGGAGCCCACACACGACACAGGGCGTGTGGGGGTTCTCCCAGATGTTCTAGACATCGTTATTAATAAACGTGTGAACTCGGGATTCGAACTCGAAGTTGTACACGACTTAACGTCTGACCACTTCCCTGTTCACTTAATTTTTGACGACGCAAATGTCGAATCGAAACCACCTCGTAAAGTCAGGGATTACAAAAATGCAGATTGGGTTAGTTTTAAAAATTTTTTTGTCATTAAATCTTTCAGAACTTGATGAAATAAATAATAGTGATAATCTCAAAAACGCTATAACCAATTTTACCGTGAAAATTCAAGACGGAATTAGCCAGTGCATCCCAGAAAAGGAGGTTAAGTTAGTGCATGACGAGCTGCCAGCATACATTTGCGATATGATATCGCAAAAGAACAGACTGCGCCGCGAATACACACGGCGACGCACGCACATTATCAAACGCAGAATCAACGAGCTTCAAACTGCTATATCAGATGAACTCTCGTTGTGGCGTAGCAGCCAGTGGGAAGCCAAAATCGCAAAGCTCAATGTACAGGACTGGAGTGCCTGGGCAATGACTAAGCGAATTTTGAATAAATTTGATAAAATTCCACCCCTCCAAACAAATAATGGACTTGCATTTCTTCCCCAGGACAAGGCGCATGCTTTCGCAAGCACCTTAGAAACAGCATTCCAGCCCAATTTGCAGCCTAGTGACAGGCCATTCACAGCACAAATTTACCGCGAACTCCGCGCTAAACTGCACCAGCCCACTATCTCTGAGCCTCTCCCCACCCAGGCCCAAGAAATTAAGCGCGCTATCAAGAATATGAAGCCGCGAAAAGCCCCTGGGAACGACGGCATACAAGC
The DNA here is from genome assembly GCF_032445375.1 of Bacillus rossius redtenbacheri. Lineage (NCBI taxonomy): Eukaryota > Metazoa > Arthropoda > Insecta > Phasmatodea > Bacillidae > Bacillus > Bacillus rossius. Next base: position 8,113,080 of record NC_086337.1, on the reverse strand, counting down.
AGTTGTTCTCAAACAGCTTCCAGACGAAGCCTTAGAATATCTGGCTGAATGCATTAATGCAATGCTCAGACTGAATATTTTTCCCTCCCAGTGGAAGGAAGCTAAAGTAATAGTCTTCCACAAGCCGGGCAAGGACAAAACACTGCCCCAGAATTACAGGCCAATAAGCCTCTTAAGTACTGTGTCTAAAGTTGCGGAGCGCATAATTTTACACAGACTCAAAGTACACATACGCGAACAAAACTTGCTGCCAAATGAGCAATTTGGCTTTCGCAGTGCTCATTCGACTACCCACCAACTGGTCCGTCTTACCGAAGAGATAACCAGCGCATTCAACGTCCAAGACTACGTAGTTGCTACGTTTCTCGATGTAGAAAAGGTCTTTGATAGAGTTTTTCATGCAGGGCTCATACATAAAATGTATGAAGCAAACTTCCCGGATTGCTACACTAAACTCATAGCATCCTATCTAGCAGGCAGAACCTTTAGAGTGTCATCTGAAGGGGCAACGTCTGACCTAAAATTAATTAAAGCCGGAGTGCCGCAGGGCAGCATCCTAGGCCCTGTACTATTTAATATATATGTACGCGACATGCCTCGCCCCGCACACAGACTAGTCAAGCTAGGCTGCTATGCAGACGACACTGTACTGTATAGCAGATCTCATAACCTACAGCTAGCCACTACCAGGCTCCAGACTGCGCTCACTGAAATTGAACACTGGTGTACAGCCTGGCGCATAAAAGTAAACACGACCAAGTCTGAGGCGATTGTGTTTACACGCAAAAACCTCCCGCCAGCCGACAACAGGCCGCAACTACGCCTATTTGATGAGCCAATCCCTCACAAGGACGTAGTTAAATACCTAGGAGTCCACATGGATAGGAAGCTCCTGTGGAGACAGCACATTGACATTAAACAAACCCAAGCTCAGGTTAGAATGCGCGCATTATATCCTGTAATGAGCAGGCGATGTGGCAGCACAATCAAAAACGGATTACTGCTCTACAAAGCTCTCATACGCCCGATAATCACGTATGCAACCCCAGTCTGGGCTACTGCAGCGTACTGCCATCTAATAAAACTGCAGCGAGTTCAGAACAGGTGCATTCGAATCGCTGCAGACGCCCAGATATACTGTCCAGTAGAGAACTTGCACAGTGAAACTAACACTGAAACTTTGCAAGACTTTTATATCCGCACAACCCAAAATTTTTACGATAAATGCGTAAATAACTTAAATCCGCATATTTCCTCCCTTGGAAACTATGATCCAAATGATACACAGAAGTATAAGCTGCCGAAATCAATCCTGGCGCACCGCCCCCTGATTGGCCGAGCCTGACAGCCAATCAGCGCACGTCCCCCTCCAAACAAAACCAGTTCTCGCGTCACCCAAGCAGCTCATAGAACATGCTATGAGTAGAGCCTTCCCACTAGGCTTACACGGCGCCCACCAGTCAACACACTATTACACGCACGACCAACCTGTTTGAATGCTAATTCAAAATGGTCGAAGCATGTGGGTGGTGGTTCGGCTCCCAGGAGCTCACTGCCTGACATGTTAGGGCTGACTCTCTATGACTGATGGGCATGGCCGGCCTGGTTGGTTTCACCCCCAGTGCTGGTTGTGTTTCTGAAAGACATGAGATTTTGAATTACTGGCTACTGCTTTCGCATAGGCATCTAACCTGCGAGGTTTCACTTCAATTCATGGCTTATTTAAATAATTAAATTATTTAAACCCACACAAGGCAGCTCGAAACTTAGATTAAAATTTATTTAAATACTCGGAGGGCTGAGTAATTTAAATAATAGTAAATTAGATGCTACTCTGCTGTGCCGCCAGCTGTCAGTGCAAATAAACACCGTTGAAGCTGACCTTGCCAACGAGTGGAATGCTGCAGCAAATGGTGGGTGCAGTAGGGTGGTATATTATATTATATTACATTCTATTTTAAGTATAATATTAAGTATTAATTAATAGGATTCCGACCGTGTGCCTGACCACGTCCTGCGGTGCAAATATGCAACATTGGACTAGCCAATGATTGACATGCCCAGGCTGGCAGCATCATGTGTCGGAATTAAGGCCCCCACACCCCCACTACACTCGTTGCGCCGATCGCTGAACCAGTCGTGTTTTTGACCCAGCGGGGTTCTAATGAAACCAGTCGCGTTTTGGCCCATCGGGGCTCTAATGAACTACAAACATGTGCCCTGACTGACCCTTAGATTAAAGCATATTCAGTGAGCAGCCTCACTACTGAATAATAGGTGTCTGACCATCTGCCTGACCACGTCCTGCGGTGCAAATAAGCAACATTGGACTAGCCGATGATTGACATGCCCAGGCTGGCAGTACAATGTGTCGGACATGCATGACCGTGGCAGCTGGGGCAACCTGGGTGCTGCGGCCATATAATTATAATTATAGTTGTAATTGCATTTTTCTCTCTTTCAGCTAACCTGGCTGGCTGGCAGCCTGGCGGGAAACGACGAAGTCGCCCCCTAAAAACCAGTCCAACCAAAACCAAAATGCGGACAGTAATGTCCAAGTGCCCGCCCTTGCTTAGTAGACATATTCTACTCTTCCAACTCTTCTTCCTGAGCCATCCTTCTACTCCCGCTACCAACCAGCATGAAATTAATGCATGAATTTTTTCATCCCGCATGTCAGTGCCCAGGGTTTTCCCTGTGTCTATGCAGGTTTTACCTAGGCCCAACTTATCTAGTATAGTCTAGAATAGTCAAGTGAGGGGAGTTAGTCATGGCGCCAATTGCTGCCATGGCTGGCCAATCCCCCTCCTTAGCACATATGCATGTTCCCTTTTCTGCATGGTACCCCCTGCATGATTAGAGCGTATAGGCTTCGGCCTGAGACGCACTTAGAGTCTCTCCCTAACCCGGACCCCTCCCAATACACTTAATTTAACTTAGGTTAGGAAAAAAAAAAAAATTCAAAAATGAGGAGGCCTGGCTGCAGTGGAGAGAGTATGTCTCGAGGAACTGCTCTACGAGACCTTCAAGCCACAGCGTGAATTGAAGAGTTGCAGAGAGCCACATTAGTGCTGCACAGCCCGCCGAAGCTTACCTGTGCGCTTCTAAGCGTGTAGGGGTAACAGCTGCACTGCCGACTCACGACAATACAGCCACCAGCAGCACTGCTTACACCCAGGGTGCAGCACCCTTTGGCCTAGCCGCGACCCTGGCTAACTAGTCCCAGGGAAGCTGTCAGTGGGTGAGGCGAGTGTAGTTAGGCTGCAACTGACATCTGACAACATGGACGCAACAACGTCAGCGCCGCAACCGAGAGACACTGGCGATGGCGAATGGCAGACTATGCCTGACAAGCACCTTAAGCGAAACCACGAAGCAATGGACGGCCAGGACGAAGGCCCTCCGCCCCCTGCGCCCGCGGCAGCGACCAAACCCGGCCGGAACCAGATCAAGCCGCTGTATGTAATTGTGGACGCCACCCACAATTACCCGGCAATCTACCGCGCCCTGAAGGAGTCCCTTCAGGACAAATTCACTGTGTACAACCGCGGCCGTGACCAGCTCCAAATACAGACAGCGAGTGTGCCCGAATACCAGACGGCGATCAGGCCCCTTAAGGCCATTGATTCCCAGTTTTCTGTCCTGCAGAAGGACGAAATTCCCAACAAGTTCATTTTCGGGGGCGTCCACAGGGAGATTCCAGCCGAATTCATCTCCGAAACCTTCTAGGACATGCGGCTGCCTGTGCAGTCGTTCTGATTCCTGGAGAACAGGCACACACGCCAGAAATGTGACAAGCTCGTCGTAGAAGTCCCTCAGACTTGCGACAGCGACAAAATTCTTGGCACCCGAGAATTCGCGGGCATGAACATTAGAGTGGAGAGCTACCGCCACCCGGAAGGACCAAACCAGTGCAGCAACTGCTAGCATTTTACCCACGTGGGTAGGGGCTGCAACTCAAAGCCCGTCTGCTGCTAGTGCAGCGGTCTGCACCACGCCCCCGAATGCCCGCATGGGGCCACCGCGAGTATGTTCGCTTCGCCAATTGTAAAGGGCAGCATGCAGCCAACTACCGGGGCTGCTCGGTATTCAAGGCCGAGTCATGCTGCCATCTGCCGCCGCAAACACGACGCGAACCTTGCAACCCGCGCCAGTGCTCAGGCCCACCAGGACCACCCAGGCACCGCCCCTGTGACCCCCAACGCCACCTCACCTGGGGCAATACCTTCCCCTAGCCGCGCAGAACAGGTTTGCGCCCCTCACGCAGGAGCCGGCCTACCACGAGACTGACTGGCCAGTCTATGCCAACGACTATCGGCCATGCCGACAGTATCAGGGCCAGCCCAAACTGCACTCTTCAAAAAACACACGAACGGCCACAAGAAAGGCAAGGGCGCTTCCCGCCAGCCACGCGACACACCTGCGCCTCCCGCACCGCAGCCACCGACCAAAACGCACAGCAAGCAGCAGCAGCCCCCCCCCCTCCTGCTCAGCCGCAGCAGGCCTCACCTGCACCTGCCGACGCAATGGCAGTTGACGCCACCCCTGGGCCATCATCGGTGCCCCAGCCTACGCCCGCGCCCGTACCAAAGCAACAACCAGTGCTAGAGGATTTCCTACAGGTCTTGAAGATATCTGAGATCTTCAAGTCAGACCCTAACCTGGCCGCGACCATTATGCCATTGTGCCCACTCATGGCCATATGATGCAACCCGCAAATGGAGCTGTCAGAAAAAATACAGGCCACAATGGGTTCCGTAAAGCTACTCACTGCTCGCCTCAGTTTCAGCACATAATTCCGGTCCGAACCAAACAATCGGCCGGCAATACTAGTCTATACAAAATCCTTTACTGGAATGAACGTGGAATTAAAAATAAAATACCAGAATTTACTTATCACCTAAATAACTGTAAAATTGATATCGCAGCAATTAATGAAACATGTTTGCACCAGGCAGACCGATTTACTATACTTAATTTTGTCATACATAGGCACGATAGGGATAATGGCGCCGGACGAGGAGGCGTTGCTTTAGCTGAACATAGGCGCATTAAACATACAGAATGCCAGCTCCCACAGTTCCCTAATTTAGAAGCTGTAGGCATTAACCTGGTTATTAATAGGCAGCAAGTAAAGCTAATATCCAAATATGCTAAGCCAGGCCGATCACTCACAGTGGCAGACCTGGAGGCTTTATATAGTATGGGTCCGTGTTTCCTGGCTGTCGGGGACATAAATGCTAAGCATATAGATAGAGTGGAACTGCAGGCGCACTACAGCTAAAGGTAGACTGCTCTATACACATCAACTTAACAGAAATTATCATGTGCATGCTCCCTCAGAGCCTACTCATTAAACAGGCCGAATAAATTGTTTTCCTGGCATTCTGGACATAGTCATTAACAAGCATTTTAACACAGGTTTCGAGCTTGAAGTGGTACATGAAATGTCCTCATACCACTTTCCAGTTCACATTATATTTGACAATGCGAACACAGAAACCAACACGCCCCGCAAAATTAAAGACTACCACCGCGCCGATTGGAGGGGCTTCCAAAATCACTTAATACATGCCTTGACTGATGCGACAGAGCTTAATATCACTACAGGCAACAAATTATAGGCAGCGATAGCTGACCTCACAACAAAAATACAGGATGTGATAACTGCGTGCATACCAGAAAAGGAGATTAATTTAGAGCACAATGAACTGCCAGCATACATCTCACAATTAATAGCACAAAAAATCCACCTACATAGACGGTACACAATACACAGGCAGGCCGAAACCAAGAGCCGAATAAATGAATTACAGACAGTAATATATGAAGAAATAGCCCTCTGGCGCGACCGCACATTGGAAAACAAAATTTCTAAACTTAAAATCCAGGACAATAGCGACTGGACTATGACGAAACGCATACTCAATAAATCACAGAAAATTCCTCCCCTCCAAACTGACACAGGAATAGCTTTAAAACCAGCGGACATGGCAGAAGCCTTTGTACAAACACTAGAAACTGCATTCCAGCCGCACAACCAGCCTTCCGATAGGCAATTCACTGCACACACATACAGGGAACTACGCACTAAATTACAACAACCAGTGATAGTGGAACCGGCTCCCACCTTCGCACAAGAAATTAAAAGGGTCATAAAGCGAATGAAACCCAGAAAAGCACCCGGAAAAGATAGCATCCAAGCTATTGTTTTAAAACAATTCTCAGACGAAACACTGGAATACTTATTTAGCCGCGTGTATTAATGCAATATTAGTATTACAGCACTTCCCTACGCAATGGAAAGAGGCAAATGTCATAGTCTTTCATAAACCAGGGAAAAACAAATCACTCCCGCAAAATAACAGACCAATAAGTCTATTAAGTACGCTGTCAAAAGTAGCCGAACGTATTATATTACACAGGTTAAAAATACACATATACGTGAACACAACATTCTGCCCAACGAGCAGTTTGGTTTTCGCGCAGCGCACTCTACAATACCGCCACTAGTTCGCCTCACAGAGGAAATAACTAGCGCATACAATGTCGAAGATTATGTAATTGCTACATTCCTACATGTTGAAAAAGCATTCGACAGAGTCTTTCACGCAGGTTTAATATACAAATTGTACGAAACAGGCTTCCCTGATTGTTATGTAAAATTAGTAGCATCATACCTGGCCAACAGAACATTTAGAGTCACCACGGAAGGCACTAAATCCACACTTAAGCACATAAATGCTGGCATACCACAAGGCAGCATTTTAGGCCCTGTCTTATTTAATGTATATGTAAGTGATATACCCAAGCCAGAGCACCGCCTCGTGAAGTTAGGCTGCTATGCAGACGACATGGTTCTGTATAGCAGATCACATAATCTGCGCCTAGCTACGACTAGACTGCAAACCGTGCTAGATACGATGCAACAGTGGTGCACAAAATGGCGCACAAAAATTAACACCATCAAATCCGAGGTAGTATTATTTACACGAAAAAATCTGCCGCAACCAAACAGGCCACAGCTTACCTTGTTTGGCGAAAATATACCGCACAAGGATGCAGCTAAATACCTAGAGTCATTATGGACCGCAAACAACTATGGAGAAACCATGAAACACCCCCAGAACTTACCAAGAAATAAAAGGTAAAGGGAGGTGGCGTTGTAAGAAAGAAAAGGAATAGTGTGTGATGCTAGTTTTAACTGGCCAAATAAAAATCAACATCAACAACTTTCTCTTTCAAAACTAATTACAACACAAAACAGTTAAATAAAAAAAATATTAAAAAGGGAAAAACCAACAATATGCACGTATAAAAAAGCATTAACAGCCAAAAAAGGGGCCAAGGGCATTAAACTCTGAGAGGGTCCAGGCGGCTCCACTGCATTCACATGCATTTGCTTCAAAAAACAAGACCATACCCATCAGTGACTTCACTCATAAAGAAACCTCTTTCTTGTCCCTCCCCTGGGTGCACCCCTAAAACAATTCCCTTGATCCCCACAGAATTATTATACAAAAAAAATTACAATGTTATTATAAATAGATTTACTAATCTCAGGTGATAATTTTAAATCAAAATTTTATAATAAATAAATATTTATACAACACAGTACTAAGTTTCAAAAAGGCAACATAATAGAATCGACTGGTGACATTCAACATTAACCAAAAACAAATACGAATAATATCTAAGATATGGTAATAAATAAGAATAATGGTTTAGTGGACCAAACCTCAAAACAAATTCATTTGTGCCTCAAAAATCTCTAGCGCAAAAATAAAATTTACACCACATTTTATAAGTTTGTACTCATTGGCCAGGATTTACAAAATCCTCGTATTAAATTTACTAACCATACTCCGCTGCACAGGACTGATAATAGTTCACCAGATAACCAGAAAATAAATAATATAAAAATATGATAAAATATTTATCATTAAAAGAATATATAACATATATATATATATAATTGATTGCATTTCACAGCACAAAACCTTCATTTACCAAGACAGTATTAGACAGCGACGTTATCAGAACTATAAATTATAAATTCAATTCGCAAAGTGCGTAAAAAGATACTGATTTACTGGGGTGTACCCTGAAAGGCTCAAAATTTTACAACAACAAAAAATTTAAGCAACAACAACACAATTTAATATATATCAGACGCGCCATCGTAACCTCCCCAAAAGGGAAAAACAACGAATACCTCGTCCAATAAGCGACGATCGAAAACCCTAAGAGAATCAGCAAGTCTACAAAAAATATATAGGCCTATTATATAATTACGACGAATATTCCCAACACAAAAAGCAAAAAAAAAAAAAAAAAAGACTTCCAACACTTACAGTTTTCTAGAAGCCTCTACAACGACGAACAGCCTTTAAAATTGCATCCCGCAATTTACTACTGTTTGCACAAAAATTAAGAGCACCAACTCGAAACCTGAAGTATCTTGCATGCCTCAGTAGATTTCACCTTCCTCACGCCACAGACCCGTTGTCAGAAGACTGCGGACAACTTTAGAACATCCCTTCTAGTCTTCAATCGCCCCAGTAGACATCTCCGTGCCCCTAGCATAATCTTGGTTACCAAACTGTTATTGGAAAAATTTTACAATAAATTGGACTTATAATCTCGTAGCAGATACACGGGATGTACGCTCGTAGACCCATTAAATGGGACACCACAACTTTGGCCTATTCTCGTACATTACCAACACACACGTTTGCAAAACGTAATTACGTAGATCCGTATTACAGTATTTCAAAACAAAAAAAAAAGGCTGCACAATCTCGGACTCCATCAACACATTTCCTTGATGATGCTCGTCGATAACTCTTCTCCATCAAAAGTTCAACAGCCATCCATTTTAACCATTGCTTGCTGAAACTAAGCTGGCGCTCCCTCAAATTTTTCATGGCAAGACTTGCCTCTCTCACGCCGCTTTTCCAACTCTCCTCCTCACAACACCTCAACCTCGTCACACCAAAGTGGCCGAGGCGACAAGACTAACCACTTCTCCCAGCAGTCGCCAGAGAAACCACTTCTCCCACAGCTGACCATACAGTTGCCAACCCAAAAGCCGCGTGCGTAAAAACCGCAACTCTTCAGGGATTACAAAACTCACCGCCGTGCGGCGCCACCAGGCAGAAACCGCAACAAAAATCGGCGTTGGCATACAAAAAAGGAACGCGTCCACTAACCGCACGCATCATCAGTCAACCAACAAAAACACAAAGAGAAAAAAATGGAAAAGGGGAGGGACACTCAGAATGAGTGTCACAACCACATAGAAACCAAGCGCGGCCAATCCAATGGTAGAATGTGCTCACTCTACCCAATAATAAATAGGCGCCTAGGAGGCACTATGTACAACGGTTTGGCCCTGTATACTGCCCTCATTCGACCCATAATTACATATGCAGCCCCTGTATGGGCTACAGCAGCCAACTCACATCTACTAAAATTGCAGCGAATACAAAACAGATGCATTCGTATCGCCACAGACACCCCCAGATACAGCCCAGTCGAAGCTCTCCATAGGGAAACGGACACGGAGACATTACACGATTTCTACATCCGAACTACACAAACATTTTATGATAAATGTGCAACAAACCAAAACCCACTTTTTTCATCCCTTGGACAATATGACCCATGTGAAATAATTAAGTTTAAGCGACCGAAAATGGTACTCGCGCACCGACCACCGTAGTGCCCTGTCATTGGCCGGACCCTACGGCCAATCACAGCGCGCATACGTGGCCACCCAGCCGCGATCGCCACAGCTTAACCAGTTCTGCACAAGCACCCGGGCTGAGCAGTCACGTATTTTACAGTGTCGTCGTGCATGAAGAGCGAAGAAGAGGGGAAGGCAAAAGACGGATGGGTCGAGGCAGACGGCTGCCTCCAAACCCCCCCCCCCTCAACCCAAGGGTTAAAACCCCGGGGCACCACGGGAGTCAGCGCACGGTAACGTGAATGATGCCACGCCACGTGGTGGCCTGTGTAGCACATGTAAATCACAGAGTGTGCGTGAGCGAGTGTGAGAGAGAGTGTGTGTTTATTGTTACGTGTGTGCGAGAGTGTGTTAGAGAAAACATTGAGTGTGCGTTTGTGAGTGTGTGCGTGAGTGTGAGGGTGGATTATTGATACGAGTGCGTGAGAGGGTTGTCTTTGAAAATGTGTGTGTGTGCATGAGAGGGAGTGCGAGGGCGGTGCTGAATATGAGAGTACGTGTATGAGAGCGTGGCTGCGTGCGCAAACGCCCCCCACCCCCGCACCGCATACTCCTGGCCGTGGCACCGGGAGTAGCACAAACAACAGCCAGCGACATGGGGCGCAAAACCAAGCAAAACGCGTCACGCTCTTTTCCAGGAACTAGTACACACAAATCAAATAAGGGGAAGCAGTCCCTCGACACCACTGCGCCACTCAGGGCACGCAATTCAGTACGCAGCTCCTCCGGCAGCTCCGACAGTGTGGACGTGGACGTGTCCGTTGTCTCGCCAGACCAACTGACTAGCGCAGACACTCAATCACAGACAAACCTGATGGACGAGGCAGACCTGCGAGACCTCTCAGGCCTGTTCGCAAAGACAATGGACAAAACCAACACAACCAGGGATGACGTGGCAGCACATGACACGCTGCCCGTGGCGGGCAGCAGTCAGGACAGTGTGCAGTGTGTCACTCCAGCCCCCGGCATCACCAACCAGAGGGACGTAAGCACGGGCCGCAAGCGCCCCCTCTCCTCCCCGGCCACCCCTGACTCGCCACCAGGTGGCTGCGGCAGTGCGTATCGGCAGACACCGACACCGACAGGACAATCCACACCGCGAATGACGAGCGACCAGGCCCCCGACCGAGCAACAGGCCTGGACGAATTCAAAGAGCCCAAACGTAATATCAGACAGCGAAACAAAAAATGCAAACCACAAGCGGCACGCAGCCCTTCAGGCGATGCCACAGACGCATCCACGACAACAACACAACCAACACAGACACGTGACCGCCTGTCCCTAAGCGCCGAAAGGTACGACTTTGAAGTTCATGACGGAAACTGCTACCAGCAGGCCAACCAACTTTTTAAAGACCACTGCAAAGCAGGACATACAGTGACACTGACAAAAGGTAACAAACTACGTATGCGAGTCACGACACAAGAGGACCACACAAAGATAAGCACGGAGCTGCGCAAAACAAATATTCCAATAGTCTGGCACCCGGCCGTACGTACCAAGCCAGTGTACGTAGTCATACGCCACGTGCTACCATGCGTCACTCCGCAAGAGCTGCTGGAGGCGCTGCAGAGTGACGATATACCAGCAGAGGACTTCCAACAGTTCACTAAAGGGAGGGGGGACCATAACTCAGGACAAGAGAAAGACCGGTTACCAGTATTCAAGTCTAGACGACCACAAAGGTTCCCGGTGGAAGAACTGTTAAGCAGGCACAGGATGGGCCACTTGCGATGTGCGTTCGAGCCGTACAAGCCACTATCACCGGACTTTCCGCAGTGCCACAGGTGTCAGCTGTGGCAGCATACCAGGAACGGCTGCAACATACCACCCAAATGCCTGAAATGTGCCAAGCCACACATGACCACAGAATGCACAAAACTGTGCACGGAGCCCACAACCTGTGCAAACTGCGGTGGGCCCCCACCTGGCAAATTACAAGCAATACCCAGTGTACCAGGCGCTGGTACAAAAATCGCTGAAACCGCGCAAACCAGCACTAGACAAGACGCAGAAAATGGCAGGACAAACAATAATTGCAGCACAAAAAAGGTCACGTGCATGGGACAGCGTGCACACAGCAGGCGAAACACGTGGGCGAGAGTCCACACAGTTTCGCGGAAGCGAAGCGAGCGCCCTCCCCTCCTGCCAGCCAGGTCACGTGGCCCAGTCGGAGGCGGAGCGCAGCGGCCACGTGGAAGGGCCCACCCCTTCCCCCCCCAATACACCCATCACAGCCCCTGCGCCGAGAGTGCCGAGAGAGGGGAGGGCCGGCCGGCGCCAGGCTGTCTGGAGGGCGCTCCGGCCCCTGCTCTCACGCGGCGCGAGCAGTGCGCGCCACAGAAGACCACGGGCGTGCCCGCCAGCACAGAGACGTCGCTGCTGGCAGAAGTACTCCAGATCATTGCTGAGCAGGACCTCCCAAACTGATACTATTTTTTGAGCCTCTAATGACACAAATAAGGACCGCAGACAGCGACGTAAACAAAACAAGTCTAGCACTCCAGGCACTGATAACATACTTTCAGGACAAGTGATGGCTGACGCAACACAGACTGACGGACAAGCAGACACGCGGACCAGTGGACAGCTGAACGTACTTTACTGGAATGCAAACGGACTAAGGACACAGCTCCGTGAACTAGGACAAGTACTGCACACGTACAGCATTGCAGTGGCACTAATCACAGAGACAGTGATGACACAGACAAGCCGTGCCAACCTGCCCGGGTACACCACGTACAGGGAGGACTCGGGGCGCGGCGTGGCGGTGCTGGTGAAGAACGGACTAAGACACTACCAGGCGCCGCGACCGCAGCTGCGCAGCATGGAGAGCCTGGCTGTGGTTATCCCCGCAGCTGGGGGCAAGATACTGCTGGCAGCGGTGTATCAGTCGCCAGGCAAGCCACTGCAAGACCCGGACCTGACAGTAATGACATCCCGCAACCACACTTTCGTGCTAGCGGGTGACTTAAACACTAAACACACCAACTGTCACTCCCGGAGCATAAACACCGCAGGCAGACGACTGGATGACTACGCTGCTACCAACGGCTACACAGTACTGGCCCCCGAGACCCCCACGCACTACCCGTACCAGGGGGGACAAGGTGACGTACTCGACATAATGATCACTAACATCACGAGTCACACTTTCCCCTTGACGTCACTCAGTGAACTGGACAGCGACCATAACCCGGTACTGTGCAAAATGACCACACAAACGCACGCAATACTCAACACAATGCTCAGACTAATACACAAAACGGACTGGACTATGTACAAGATGCTGGTGGATGACATTTGACTACCCCATGACGGACATAGTGACACAGGACGACGTGGACGCGGCCGTGGGATGCTTCACGGCCACAATCAAACAGGCGGAAAAGAGTGCCACAACATCGGCACCACCCCGGATGCGCCTCAGAGAGGAACACCCGGAGGTGGAGATACTGATAGGCCACAAGAACGCGGCGAGACACGAGTACCAACACACCAGACTGCTAACACACACAAATATGTACAACCGACTGAAGACAAAACTGAGACAGCTGTCACACAGACTCAGAGCGACTGAATGGGAGGAAAAATTATGCTCACTGAACAACAGCAAAGGAGGGGTGTGGAGGCTAGCCGCATCACTCAAAGGGGACCCGGCACGCCGGCCAATCCCCGCCATCCGTGGAGTGCGCGTCATGGCCTACTCTCCAGGGGACAAAGCAGAGGCCATAGCAGAGACACTAGAACGACAGTTTATGCCCAACGATGACCCACAAGACGACGACTTCACTGACGAGACCGAGGGGAGGGTCCACAGACAGCTCAGCAGACTGGTGGCGCCGCCCCTTGACGAGCAAGAGCACGTCACTTCAGCCGAGGTGAGGCACGCGCTCAGGGAGCTGCCGCCGGGGAAGGCACCGGGAGTGGACAGAGTGTCCAACATGATGCTGAAGAAACTCCCTGACAAGGCGGTGACCTTCCTGGCGCTGCTGCTCACAGCGATCCTGCGCACCGGGTACTTCCCGCAGGCATGGAAACAGGCCCATGTCAACACGCTGCCAAAGCCTGGGAAGGACCCGGTGTTCCCGCAGAACCGCAGGCCAATCAGCCTCCTGAGCGCGCTCAGCAACTTGGCTGAGAAGACATACCTCACTCGGTTGAAGTACCATGCGGCGGAGCTGGGAGTGATCCCGGATTTTCAGTTTGGTTTCCGGGAAGGGCACTCCACGGCTCACCCGCAGGCCAGGCTCACTGAAGCAGCCACCCAGGTCTTCAACGCCAGAGAACACATGCTCGCAGTGTTCCTGGAAGTTGAGAAGGCCTTCGACAAGGTCTGGCACTATGGCCTCCTCACCAAGTTGCACGACTGGCCGTTCCCGCCGAGGTATGTCCTCCTTGTTGCCAGTTTTCTAGCGGACGGTCCTTCAGAGTGAAGGTAGAGGGGGCCCTCTCAGAGCCCAGGCCCATCACGAGCGGAGTGCCCCAGGGGGCGAGACTCAGTCCCTTCCTGTACGCACTGTATGTGGCAGACATTCCAACATCACCTGACACCACGACGCAGCTCTTCGCGGATGATACTGCCATATACGCGACAGGGGGGACGTCGGGGGCCTCCGTGACGTCATGCAGGACCACCTGCGTGTCCTGGAGGAGTGGCTGGAGCGCTGGCGAATTAAGGCCAATGCCGACAAGTCAGCCTCAGTCCTCTTCACCCATCGCAGGCTGCAGCCCCCCGCACCTCTCACACTATTTGACACCGCCATTCCTGTGGCACACGGCCAAATACCTGGGCCTCAAACTGGATTCACAGCTACTCTGGTACAACCACATTCAGGGCAAAGTAGCACGGTGCCGACAGATGGTGGGCGCGCTGTACCCCCTCCTGAAGGGGAGGTCGCTGCCCGGACGAAGGCCCGCGTATACCAAGCCATCATCCGCCCAGCTATGCTCTATGGCGTGGAAACATGGGGCTACGCAGCCCACCACGTCATAAAGCCAGTTCAAATAGCGCAAAACAGAGTACTGCGACTCATCACCGGGTGCAGCCGATACACACGTACCACCACACTCCATGAAATCACCCGCATTTATAACATAGCACACACCATTGTCACACAAAATGCACGCTTCTACGGGAACGCAGAGGCCCACAGAAACGCCCTGGTGCGAGAGCTTGGAGACTACGACCCAGACGAGGAAGTATCCTACCGCAGACCACGACTACCAGCCCCTGACTAAGAAAGATGCAACAGGACAGACAACTAAATGACAAGACACAGTACAACACAGAGGGCGACAAAACGCATCACGCAAGAGCACAGGAGGGCGGGGGTCCCCCGCTGCGGGGGCCCGGCGGCAGGCACGCAGCAGGGGAAGACCCAAAGGACTGGACACCCCTGTTACAATTCCTGTGCGACGTGTGGTACCCGCGAGGGCGGCCGAGGCATGCCCTCCACAGCACAATTCGGCCGCGGACGCAACTCCAGGCAGCTGTGGCTATGGCGCGGGCGGCTCGCTTCAAAACCAGGCCGGCCAGCGCCATTTGTAAAGGCCAAACTAAGTCCTGAGGGAATAGGGGTGTCACAGCCTAAATCATGTCAGCGAGGGCCTTGCCCAGGCCCGCGGGGGGGGGGGGTGGCTGGGGGGGTCCAGCCTGGCTGGCCCCTCCTACCGCGCCCCCATGTATGTGCCTCCCCTGTGTGCCGAAACTCGACTCACAGACCAATACGAAATGAAATACGAAAACCAGCAGCGACTGCCAGCAGAAGAAGCACAGGTGCGAAAAGTGTGTCCCCTCCCCCCCCCCGCCCACCGCAGGAGTGTTACCCCTGTCACAACGTCACAATAAATCACAACCCACCATCATTCAAATATATCACTCACACAAACACACACAATCCCTCACTCACATACTCACAGTCACTCACACACACACTCAAACATCACAGCATGCAGCAAGCTAAATCCCCGCACAGGGATCAAAACCATTTCACATAAATTCCAAAACATAATACACAAACACAAAACAAGAGGTTAGGGGAGGCAGAACGCGGCCTGGGACTCTTAGCGTGCCCGTGGTTCGAGGCCAAAGACAGGCACTCGGGCCGGCGGCTCGCCAACGGCAATGATGACAGTATCAGTTCCGCGATGCACATGTCGCAGACTGTGTTGTCAGCATTAGCAACTGATCTGAGCCGTCACTTAGTTTTAGGATATAACTTAGTTATAAGTCTCAGCTGGCTGGCAGCTGGGTGGGAAACGACTAAGTCGCCCCCAAAAAACCACCCAAGAGGACACAACTGTGCAAGTGCCCAAACCCTGCATGGTAGACTCTTTCTACTCTAGCCAACTCTTCTTCCTGAACCATCCTCTTTTTCCCGTAGCCAACCAGCTCGTCATTAATGCATGCAATTGCATCCCGCATGACAGTGCACAGCGTTTTCTTTCTGTCTATGGAGGTTTTACCTGGGCCCAACTTATTTAGTTATAGTTTAGAGTTAAGAAGGGAAGTAATTCATGACGCCAATCGCAGCCATGGTTGGCCAATCCCCCAACAAGCACACGATGCATGCTCCCTTGTCTGCATGGCTTAAACCCAGCATGAATAGGCGTAAAGGCTTTGGCCTGGGACGCACCTAGAGTCTTCCCTAACTCAGATACCTTCCAAACAAAATACACTTAGTTTTAGTTAAGTTAGGAAAAAAAAATTATCTAACCGAGAAAAAGATGAGTTCCAACTGCACTTCTTTGGAGGACGGACGTCTCCAGGGGCTACTCGTCGAGAACATCGAGATCGACGCTTCAGCTGTGGCTAGCACATCTTAGGGCTACCCATTGCTCGATGCTAAGCAGTGGTTAGCACTTCTAAGTGCTACCCAGCACTCGATGCTAAGCTGTGGTTAGCACTTCTTAGTGCTACCCAGCAGTCGTGAAAGGTGCCTGTGTACTAAATGCACACAGGCGGTAATGGTTAGTGGAGTAAATTTAATTTTGACGACCGACGAGCTTGGCAACACCCGGGGAGTTAGATCCCCTGTAGCCTAGCCTGAACCCGGCTAACTAGCCACGGGGGATATTCAGTGGGTGGACCCGAGTGTCAGGAGACGAACATTGACATGACAAGCGAATCTGTCGAGATGGCAGTAAGCGAGGCCCCTTCAGGGCCGAGCAATGATGAATCCAGTGGCTGGACAGTAGCCACTGGCAAGCGTGCGAAGTGCCTGCCAACAAAGGTGTCCAGAGCAGGCAGTGATGACGAGGAGGGCCCAGCCCTCCGCCCCAGCACCCAACCGTCACGACCAAAACCGCCAAGAGGGCGCCTCGCATCAAGCCCCTGTTCGTCTTCCTCGACCAGGGGCAGCAGTAACCGAGGGTGTACAGCGCCCTTAAACAGGCTGTTACCGAGAAGTTCATGTGGCAAAACCGCTGAAGTGAGGAAATACAAGTAAATGTAGCATCAGTCCCCAAATACCACAGGGCAGTAAAAGCCCTGCAAGCAATCTTTGTGCAGCACTCCGTCCTCCTTCAGAGGAACGAAGTATCCAAAAAGTTCGTGTTGCGCGGGGTGCACTGCCACACACCATTCGAGTTCCTCCAGGAGTAATTCAGCGCCCTCAATCTGCTGGTCCAGAACCACTAGTTCCTGGAGAACCGGCAGCGACACGAAAAGTGCGATGCACTAGTCATCGAGGTGCCTCAGAGCTGCGACTCTGAGCGCATCTATGGACTTTGAGCGCATCCATGGTCTTGAGGAGTTCGCCGGCATGCTTATGCGTGTCGACGACTACAGTCGCCCCTCAGGCCCCTCCCAATGCAGCGTCTGCCAATGCTACAATCATGTTGGCAAGGCCTGCCACGCGGTCTCTGTGTGCCGGTGGTGCAGTGGACCACACCGCACTCCCAACTGCCACAATAGGGGAAACCTCGACTACAAAAAGTGCGCCCACTGTAAGGAGGCACACTGTACAAACTATAAGGGCTGCCAGGTCTACAAGAAGTAGACCCGCTGGCACCTCTCGCCCCAGGTGCGCAAGCAGCGCGAGCAGCAGTCTCGCCGCGACTTGTGCGACAACAGGCGGGCTGCAATGCAACCCCAGCCGTAACAGTCGCTAAGGGCCCCTCAGGGCTACTTCGGCCCCCCGAGGCAAAACCCCTCGGCAAAACCCCTCGGGAACCCTGAGGTACCCCCGTCCGCAGAGCTTCGGCGACTACCTGCAGCAGGCAGGTCGCAACTGATTTGCGCCCCTCGAGCAGAACTGCGAGCCCAGCCACAATGCGCTGTACTACCCAGTGCTGGCGAACAACCCCTGGCAGGGAAAACCAAGGGTTTAGGAAGCACCCGACGGGCCATAAAAATCGCCAGTGCAAGCCCCCACGACCCACCCAGGACAGACCCCGCAGCCTGGACCGAACAGGCCGCGACAGCCTGCCCAGGAGAAGCTCGTGGCAGCCAAGGCTGCACCAGCTCCGGCGATCGCACGACCGCGCTCACCCGGCCGCAGGTAGATCCCACACCTGAGGCAAGCATGGCAGTGGACGCAGCACCAGTGCTGCTAACTGCACCGCCTGCGCTTCAGGCGGCAGCCAGCCACGAAACCAGGCCTGGCCGACTTCCAGAAAGTGCTCGAGCAGTCTCGCACTTTTAACACAGATCCAAATCTGATGGCCACAATTGCCCCATGTGCCAGCTTATGGTTATATGGTGCGAACCATCTGTCTCACTAAAAGAAAAAGTCCATGCGATGATGTGCTTCGTCCTGTCACTGGCCGCGAAGCTCAATGGCAGCCCCTAGCCTTTTAAATAGTACTAGCAAAGTTTTCGAAAAAATATTATTAAAACGACTTAAAGAGCACTCCGACCAACACAACATTATCCCAGATAACCAATTCGGTTTTTCGGAGTGGCCACTCCACATCTCATCCATTAATCAAGCTTGTTGAAGATGCCACTGATGGATTTAACTCACGAGCAAAGTTTACAGTAGCAACTATGTTAGATGCGGAGAAAGCTTTCGACAAAGTTTGGATTCCTGGCCTAATTTATAAATTGGTTACTTTTATTTATGGGGCCGAAAATTTTTTGTCGCGATAGATGGGGCGAAGTCATCTATTCGGGTACTCACAGCTGGGGTAACACAGGGCTCCCCCCTCCCCTCTTCTTTATAATGTGTATACCGCCGATATACCACGCGAACATGCCCATGTACAGCTCTATGCGGATGACACTGCGGTAGTTTACCAACCCTCCAATTTAAATTTTGCGCTAACTATTGTCCAAAGGCAATTCACGTCACTTGAACAGTGGTACACTCGCTGGCGCATAAAAATTAATGGAGCTAAGTCTACCACTATAATTTTAACAAAAAATGCACAGTTCCTGATCGCGAACTAAAAATATTTAATCAAGGAATTCCATACGAAAAATCGGTCCGATATTTAGGCCTAACTCTTGACTCAAGTCTCACCTGGAAGCATCAAGTCAATAAAGTTTCAGGGATTACACTCGGCACTTTAAGAACCTTATACCAAATGTTTAAGGCCCCTCAATTCCCTAGAAGGAAAAAACT
Source organism: Bacillus rossius redtenbacheri (assembly GCF_032445375.1). Classification (NCBI taxonomy): domain Eukaryota; kingdom Metazoa; phylum Arthropoda; class Insecta; order Phasmatodea; family Bacillidae; genus Bacillus; species Bacillus rossius. The sequence continues at coordinate 8,093,762 of NC_086337.1, read as the reverse complement.
TCAATTATATCTACAAATAGTTCGCCCTGAACTTCTCTATGCTTACGAGATATATGGCTATGCAGCCACGCCACACATAAAGAAGCTCTAAATAGCACAAAATAGATTCTTGCGAGTAATTGCCGATTGCGCCTGGTATACTAGTAATTTAGAAGTACATCAGCTCATTAAAGTCGAATATGTTTCGGAATTTATAAAACGTCAAAATAGGTCATTTTATGGCCAACTCCCGGCACATCCTAATGTTTTTATAAATAATATCTCCGACTACGACCCAGCTGTCCAGCGACAATTTAAAAAACAACGACTTGCCTAAGCCAAAGCCACAGATATCCCAGTGCACGAAACACCAAGGCAAGAATAAACAACCATTGTTAGGACCAGCGGGGCTCTAAAATCGTACATACACAAAATTAGCAGTGTTGCCCGGCCAATTACTGTCCATGTCATTGGCGAAAGTATACACCGTTGAAACTGGTCTTGCCAACGAGTGGCATGCCTGGGCTGGCAGTGCCGAGTACTAGGCACACGCGCCCGGATCCTTTTGGCCCATGCAGGGCCCTAAATATATGCGTTCAAGCCGTCCACTACCCGTCCATTAGTCCCAGCTAGTTGTTTTCCCCAAGTATATTTTAAAAATAAAATTACAGACATCATCGCAGTGTTAATTAATACTATGCGTTATTTCCCTCGCCGGACTAAACCTACACGATTATATGTCTTCTGGGTCAGCCGGGTATGTGCGCCCTTGGAGCTTTACACTACACTCAAACAAAGAGATTAATTAGGCCACTTTTGTGCAAAACTATATACGCCTCTAAATACAGACATCACAACACTTCCATGCATCACTTAGCCAACTAACTGAGGGGAAAGGGTGACCTCCCCCTGCCTGACATCTATACTATTAAAAATAGAGAGCCAAGCAACATGCGACAGCTATTTTACTACCTGCTGGCCCGTGAGGCACTTTTAATCTTAAAATCGCACACTTTGCGCCCCGTCATCGTTTCCAATGATTGTGATGGGGTCGCCATATTTATATTGGCAACCACATAGCAAATTATGGGAACATAATAGTTCCTGGTATCGCTGTCACACGCTCCCGACCGAGCATATGAGGAAACGGCGCGATTCTTGTTAGCTCCGTAGATTCATCGCGACCTCGGAGCTGTTCGGATCGTCGGAGTGCGGCTCTGCCTACTTCTGCGCTTCGCACCGCTTCGCTAGCTCGTGGACACGAGGGTGGCAGCCGACCTGCAAGTTGACTTTAGAAAACTCGACAGGTCTACAGCCTAGCCCGTTTGGGTCAGCGGCGACCCCCCTTACACCGATTAGGGATTCGTTTGTACTAGACCACACGTTCTTAAAGCAGACACAGACATTCCTGTAACCATCCCTCCCCCCCGGTCCAACACCTGCACCCAGGGACCGGCTGAGGAAGGTGCCAGTGGCATGCAGGAGCAGGGAATGCCGGCCCTGTCAATCCCAGACAACCTACAGCCCGGCGCAGCCCTAATCAGTTACGAGGGAGGTACATTTCAGGTCCAGGTATTTACCCATACTGAAACTGACACCGCACCCCCAGGAGCACACGAACATGGACACGTCCATCTCTGTCCCTCCCACCTACTCCGCACCTGTCATGCTCCCCGCGAGCGACATGGCGAAGTTCAGGGCCTGGCTGCATGCCCAAGAGAAGGAGAAAAACGTGCTGAAGCAGAGAAAGGAAGAACAGGAAAAACAACTGAATGGACAACACAGCGAAAGATGCGGCGGACAACAGACCAGCAGTCAGGCCTCCTGAAATTACAATTCCGAATCGTTTCGCCACGCTCGCGAAAGCAGACGCTTCCAGAACCACGGCAGGGCCCTCCAGCGCCCCCCCCCCTAACACTCGTTCAGCTACAGCCAATCAGGATGCAGCTGCTCCCACCCCCATCACGCACCAGGCATGCCGCGGGCCTGCGCAAACGCGCGCTCAGGCTGGTCATTCCAGACCAGTCCCTGTACAGCCAGCTTGTGTCTCGCATGCGATCGCTAGCCCCAGGGGCCACGCAGATTTTTCTCGTGCGCGAGGGGATGCAGATTGCGTGCGAGCACATCCAAGCATACAATTCGCTAAAACAATACCTGGACTCGGTCCCCATCCCCTACTACACTTTCTGTACCTCCTCTAAGCTGCCTCAGAAAGTTGTCGTAAGAATGGCACACGCCACACCTATCGATTCAGTCAGGGAAGACCTGGAGGCACGCGGGTACACAATCTTAGATGTTTATTAGTTCCAAAAGAAATGCGCAGACCCTGCCGATCTCACCTAAACCTGGGAGGAACAACTACCGCTTTTCAGCGTCACCGCCGCAAAAAAAAAAAAAAACCTCCCTCGCCTCACGTGACTTACAACCATCAACATGACCCAAACTCAGCAAAAATCCAAACTGTGCAAAATGCAAGGGCAAAGGCGTGCACTAGGGGAACTCCAAACTTTGCCCTGAATACTTGAAATACGTGCAATTCCGACAGGACCTGGCATCTTCGCGCGCAGAACTAGCACAGCCTCTTGCACCACAGACAACTCCAGCTCACTACCATCTCCTGCCTCCTCCCGCACCCACAAGGCCAGTGCTACCAACATTCTCTTTCGCACAGGCGGCGATCAATGCAAAACAAGTCATTGAACCACAACACACACCAGCACCCACCCCCCTCCCATCATCCACCCTCCCACTCACAAGCTCCTTCCGCACCTCAAAGCTCCCTCGGCGACTGTGCTGGCATCAAATCCTCATGTCCGACCTATGGGACCTTATGAACTTCCTGTGTGATGCCAACTTCGCCGCCTTCATGGCACACATGAAGCCCTACATGCTCCTTGCCAACACAGCCACCGATCCTTCAATGAAAACCCTCCTACTGGTGCAGGCCCTGACAACATTCACCGGGGCCGTTTAATGGTAACACACACTCCTGCCTCGAACCCAGGTACCCTTTCCATCCTTTACTGGAATGCCAACGGAATAGTTACACAGCTGTACGAACTTGAGAGAGTTCTTGAGGAGTACGGAGTGGAAGTGGCCTTAATTAATGAGACATTTCTGAAACCTACAAAAAGATGCAATATTAAAAACTATATAACTTACCGCACAGATAGAGTGTATTTCGGAGAGGGAACATTAATTCTAGTCCACAACAGACTTCAACACCATATAAATAAAACTTCAGTAACCAGCCACATAGAAAATATGTCAATAAATGTTCGCACAAATACCGGCCCCATAAATTTAGTCGCAGCCTACAACCCACCAAATAATTATCTGCTAGCTTAAGATCTTTAAGAAATATTAAACCAACCATACACATTCCTAATAGCTGGAGATCTGATTGCTAAACACAAACAGTGGAAAAGTAGAATCAATAATCGCAAAGGAGCAGCAGTGTTCAGCGACCACTCACTGCATAATAAATACTTAGTCCGTGCGCAGACCACTCCCACTCACTTCCCCGGGGCTGTCAGCCATCAACCAGACATAAAAGATATATTACTAACTAATATTCCTAATATAAATATTAACCTAAAAGTCCTGCCGGAACTAGATTCTGACCACATGCCTTTACACTGCGTCATAGAAACCAACTTTTTAAAACACACAAATCCAGTACTTTGCTGAACTCCGGTCGTCAATTGAGATAATTTTGAAATAGAAATAGAGTAAATATTCGAAAATAATAATCTCTTAATAACATCTAAAGAACAAATAGACCACGTGGCAGAAATAATTCAAAATACGTTTTTAAACACTGTTAAAAAACACACACCACGTTTTTAAACGCCAATTTTAGACGCCAATTTCTAATGCATGCATTTCCGGAAGCTGACCTTCTATTAATTAACAAAAGACAAGCATGTCATAAATATCAAAAGTTTTGTACACTTAAAACAAAAATTAATATTACGCACTTAACACAACTTAAACACGAACTTAAAAAACTAAAAATACATAATTGGGAAAACTTTGTAGCGGAACTCTCAGAACGCATGAATAAATTTTGGAAAATGCAAAAGTACTAAGAAACACAACTAGTGAGTGAGTGAGTGAGTGAGTGAGATTGTGGGGGCGCGTCGGCAGCTAAGGCCATTAGCACCCACATATTTGTATATAGTAAACAAAACAAAGAACGACAGTTAAAATTGCCCCACAGGGGAAATGACAACGACCAGGTAAACAGATAAAAACTGGTAAAAAGTGCCCACAGGGGAATAAACAACATTCAAATAATAACAGTTAAAAATCCCGCTTGGGGAAAGACGATCAAATACAAAAGGCTAAAAAGTCCCGACAAGGGTAAGAACAACAATCAAATAAAAACCTTAGAATGAGGGAGTAACAACGACCAATTAAAAGATTAAAAAAGGTCACCACAATTAAATAGCACGATAAAATAAAACCAGTTAAAAGACCCCACAGGGGAAATGTCAACAAACACGTTAAAACAGAGTAACCTATCCCACAAGGGAATAGCAACAATCAAGTAAAAACACTTAAAAACAGAGACAGCTACACAAGCAGAATGCTCAGAATAAAAGGTTACTAGAAGTAAAATTACATGGACATCACAACACATTAAAAAGGCCCACAGTACGTAAGAAGTGGAGTACACAGCTCAATGGTGAGCTCCCCTCACTGAGCAATCCTGAAAGTGTACAGGAAGATAGAGCGGGCCTGGTGATAATGCACTCCAGAAGGATGTGGCGTACAGTCAGGGGAATGCCGCAGTGGTCACTCTCTGGCGGTGGTGCCCCCTGCAGTAGGTACCAGTGAGTAAGGCTGGTGTGGCCTATTCGCAGCTTGGTCATGATTGTGTCCTCCCTGCGAGTGAGATGGTCGGCGAAGCAATGGCGGCGTGGTGTCTCGCAGATGGAGCGGAGCTTGTTGTTCAGAGGGAGGGAATGCCACTCCCTCTGCCAGGCAGTCCAAACAATCTCCCGGGACGCCAGCAAACCATCGCATACAGGGACACTGTGTATGCTAGGCGGAAGTCCACAAGCTTCCTTTGCTGCTCGATCTGCAGCTTCGTTGCCAGGTATGCCTACATGCCCAGGTACCCACAGGAACTCAACCCGAGTACCCCTTAGTTCCACGTCGCGCAGTTTCTGGCGAATCAGGAAAAGAACAGGGTGCGAAGTCGATCCAGACTGGAGCGCCGAAAGTGCGCTCACAGAGTCGGAGCACACCAGATACCGACGGTGTGTGCCTCCACCGATATAACCCAGGGCCTTTAAAATGGCGTAGAGTTCGGAAGTTAGGACACTACAAATAGGGTGTAGCCCAAACAAAAAAAATTCCTGGCCGTAAATAAAAGAACACCCCACATTCCTATCCGAGCATGACACGTCCGTGTACAGGCAGTAAAATCCACAGAATTTGTCACACATAAGGTCTTGAAAAATCGCTCTGTACACAAACGGTGGTGTAGACGGCTTTGCCCATCTCGCCAGGTCGAGGTGTACCACCGGCTCATGTTGCACCCAATTTTTTTTCATGTTGGACAGGTGGTAGCATGTTATGCGGAAGCGCTGTGTTTGCCCAAGCGGTGTGTGCTCGAACACACGCCGGCCTGGTAACAGGTGGTTTCGCTGCATACAGTTCTAAACAAGGGGGGTGCAGAAACGACATTTGGTGGGGATGTGAGGGGTCGGAACGGACACGCGCTCCATACGAGAGTAGCAGGAGGTCTCGCCTATACTGCAGTGGCAGTTCACCAGCTTCCACATGGAGGCTCACGACCGGGCTGGTACGGAATGCACCGGTAGCGATGCGGAGACCAGCATGGTGAACGTTTGCCAACTGCTTTAACACAGATGGCCGTGCCGAAGAGTATGCCACACATCCGTAGTCGATCTTACTCCGGATCAGAGCGTGATACAAACGAAGCAGGGTCATTCGGTCCGCGCCCCAATCTCGACTACTCACCAATTTAAGGAAATTGAGCCCTTTGCCACAACGAACTTTCAGGTCTTTAATGTGAGGCAACCAAGTCAGTTTGTGATAAAACATGAGTCCCAGAAATTTTACCGTACTAGGGACTGGTATTACTGAGCCATATAGTTGAATCGCAGGGGCAGGGAAGAGACTGCATTTTCGGGAAAAATGCATTACCTGAGTCTTGGCAGGGGAAAACCTGTAGCCTTTAGAGTCCGCCCAGCTCTCCAGTCGCCGCACCGCAAGCTGGATTTGTCGCTCAGCCATGGCGAACGTGGCTGAGCAGCAAAAGATGGCAAAATCATCCACGTACAAAGCGTATTGCACTGGAGGGCAGACGGCAGACACAATGCTGTTGATGGCAACTGCAAAGAGGGTGACGCTCAGCACACTTCCCTGTGGGACACCGTTCTTCTGTACGTACACACGGGAGAGAGAAGTGCCATTACGAACCTGAAAGAAACGATGTTGCATAAAATGTGAGATAAAAAGAGTTAGATAGCCTCGAAGGCCCCAGTCATACAGTTGTTGAAGAATACTAAACCGCCATGTTGTGTCGTAAGCCTTTTCAAGGTCAAAGTAGACAGCGATAACATTCTGTCTGTGAAGGAAGGCGTCCTGTACCAGTGCTTCCAAGTTCACAAGGTGGTCGACAGTCGAGCGATTACGCCTGAAGCCACATTGGAGGTGAGAGGAGCCGCCACGCTTAAGGCAATTCACCAGGAGGGAATTCACCATTCTCTCCATGGTCTTGCATATGCAACTGGTAAGTGAGATAGGGCGGTAGTTGGATGCCTCAGATTTGTCCTTCCCTGGCTTTAAAATAGGTACCAAAATCGATGTACACCAGGCGGAGGGGAAAGTCCTGGATATCCATATGTTATTAAATAATTGTAATAAAGCAGCCTTTCCTGTCACCGACATATTCTTCAACATTGAGTAATGTACGCCGTCTGGGCCGGCCGATGACTGCCTCGAGTGAGACAGTGCATTCTCCAGCTCTGTGAGCGTGAATGGGAGGTTATAGTCTTCCTCGCTAGAGGAACGGAAGTCCACTCCGGCACCCTCGTGACGCGCTTTGAGGTTTTGGAAGGCGGGAGGATACCGCGCACTGCTCGAGACTTCGGAAAAGGCGTGGCCGAGTTGGTTGGCTATGTCCATTTCATTTAGCACAAGAGTACCATGTATTCGGAGATAAGGGTTTTAGGTGGAGGTATTGTGTCCATTTAGCTTCCGAATAGTGGCCCAAATATGCTGACTTGTGTTTTAAACATTTAATTGTGTAATAAACTCTCTCCAGGAATTGCGTCTGCTCTCACGAATGGTACGTAGTGCTCGTGCCCTGCAAATGCGGAATACTTCCAAGCACTGTTGTGTCAGTCGGGCCGTAAACCGTCGGAGTGTTCGCCGTCTGGCACGGATAGCATCACAACACTGGTCATTCCACTAGGGTGTGCGACGCCGACCGGTAGGCGAAGATTTAGGGATGGATATCTCTCCCGCAGATACCAACATTGTGGTGAATTGCTCCACCGCCATGTCCACATCTGGATTGAGGGTGGTGGGCACATGGAGGTTATAGCGGAATTTTACCCAGTCCGCTTTCTTAATCACCCATCGAGACAGAAGGTTTGGTGAGTGATTCGTCAGGGTCTCCAGAAAGATCGGGTAGTGATCACTTCCACAGAGGTCGTTGTGAACAGACCAATCAAAATGGGTGATCAAAGCAGGACTACAGAAGGACAAGTCAATGCAGGAGGAAGAGCCAGTGTCAGAGGTAAAATGAGTAGCAGAACCGGTGTTTAACAGGTCCAATATGCTACCTGTCAAGATTCCTTCGATCACTCGGCCTCTGCTGTCCCGACGCGAGGAGCCCCACAGCTCATTGTGTGCATTGAAATCACCAACAACAATGAACGGTGGTGGTAGCTGCGAGAGAAGATCCTCAAATTTAGCACAATGTAAGCTTTGGGTGGGGGGTATGTACACGCAGCACACCGTGATCAAGATGCAGATGTAGCTGCGAACCGCCACTGCCTGAATTGGGGAACGGAGAGTAATTGCTTCATGAGATGCGGTGTCCAGTGCAATCATACTCACGCCACTGCATGCTTGGTCAGCCTGCAGGTAGTCCACGCGATAGAATGTATGCCCTCTAATAGAGGGTGAGTCAGTAGGACGGAAATGAGTCTCTTGCAAGCAGGTAAGCAAGGGTGTGCGCGAGGCGAGAAGCAGGTGCAGTTCAGTGAGGTTGCAGAAGTACCCTCTGCAATTCCATTGGTGAAGAGTCATAAACATATTGAAGGGGGGTGGGAGGTTACTTATTTTATTTTCCCCTTATGTCTGTTGAGTACTGGTTTAAATGCATTTGATTCAGTGTCTGTTTCCTCAAAAGGGATGTCGTCAGATACCATCGCTGTATCAACTTCAGAAGTCAAAGGGGTAGGTTGGTGGGATGGCATGCAGCGGGTCGCCTTCCTTTCACCTGCACTGGTACCGGCTGAAGTGGGAGGAGTTGAAACCTTTGCGTTTCCAACCCGCTTCGGTTGAGACTTTCCTGTTGAGGCCTTTGTGGTGGTCCGCTTTTCCTGATTAGTAGAGAGGGCGCACTGTGTGCTGACTGTTGCTGTCCTGGCATTCGGGGGAGGAGTAGTCTTTGGTGAAACTGTCAGTGGATCAGTCTGTGTTCCCACGTCGGAAGTCTGCGTGAACGCGTCTTTCGTCAGTGGGAGGGAGGCCACTACCTTGCTAAATGGCACTAATGGCTGGGGGCCACGAAGCATCGAAAAAAGTTATCTTTTCTTCCACTCGCAGCTTTTTGATAGCCTGTTCGTCTCGGAAGACTGGGCATTCCTTAGACCATACTGGGTGTCCTTGATGGCAGTGTACACAACTCAGTAGTTTGCTGCATAGAGGCAAATCAGAAGGATGCTGTGGTTCAGAGCACTTCGGGCAAACCTCAGGGTTCTTGCAATGGGCGGAAGAGTGACCGTATTTCTGGCAGTTGTAGCAGCGGAGCGGAGACGGAACAAACTGTTTAACCCTTACATTCAGGTAGCCTACCTTTAAGGTAGGAAGGAGGTCCCGGATACCTAATGTAAGGATAAGAGTAGCTGTAGGAGACAGAACACCATCAGATTTTTTAAATACCCTGCGAACATGGACTACATACTGGGGCATCAATTCGTTCAATAGTTCTGTATCAGGTACATCGAGCCGGTCTGAAAACCAAATGACGCCCTTGCACGTGTTCAGCGACACGGGCTTTACCTCAACGGGGAACCTGACGGTCGCCCCGTTGAACATATTCATCACAAGCAGCCCACCCGTCTGGGCGGCATTTGATGTCTCCAACAGGATGTCCTTTCGGTCATTAATCTTTTTGCAGTCTTTGACGGAACCACAAGCTGCACCATCAACCACTCTCTGCAGTTCAAAGTGGGACACCTTTTGAAAGGTGTGCCCCTCGAGACCCTGGATAACCAAAAAACGAGGGGTGGGGAGCTTAACAGCGGTCAAGGTGGATTTGCCCGTGTTGCTGTCCGATGAATCGCTTGTGTCAGCTTTCCGCAATCTTTTGTTGTGGCTGTTTAGGGTGCCACCCTGAGTGCTTTTAGAAGCCATGGTGAGAGACCCCCTAATAGGACTGTCGGCGTCAGCCTGCCGTTCGGGGGGAAGAAGAATAGAAGCCAGCAGTTAAAACACCCCACGGTTTGTGCCGCTGGGAGGGGGACCAACCTCCCACAGGCCTAAGCTGTACATAGGAGAAGCTACCCTTCACCGCTATTCACTGTAAATCACTGGCCCAGTAGCACATTAGCATGTGCACCGGGCCAAACCAGGGACAAGTCGTACATCCGGGGCAATGCCAGTTTTATTCCCCTACCTGGGAAAACCTCCCAGGCTCCCCAATATAGAGGTCACCCTAGGTGCCATTTCAGGGGACTTGTGGTTGATTATGTCGTAAGCACCTAATTATTTTAGTTATTTTGGGTTAGTATTAGAAATATAAAAATACTATAACTATAATTCTGGTATTAAATTGTATTTTAAGCATAAGGTGAATAATGAGTAATGTTTCAATAGAGTGTTTCATGTCTTGTGTATCGAACGATGAGTATGTCTGTCGAAGGTTTACAAGCCTTCTACGTCAGTTGGCTAACCAAATGTTAGTTATGTGTGGTGGTTCAAACAGACTGTTTACTGCAGAGGAAACTACGCATCACAAGGTTCAACAATGACTGAATCCTTGGACTGAACATGAAACGAGTGTGTAAATGAAAACGACGAATCACGAGAAAGGGTGGGGAGAGAGTGCGCTCTGCCCCGGCAGAAGGAAGCGGACGGAAGAAAGGGTGTGTCGGGAGACTCCCTAGGAGGAGGTCCTAGGATGGGGACTGAGAGCTTTGTCAGAAGGAACAGACTGTAGAATCTTAAGTTTGTACTTGTAATTTCTATGTATCAAGAAGTGGATGTAAAAGCTTTGTAGAGTTTAAGACTTGTAACGAGCCAAGAATGAAGAATAATAATAAGAGTAGTCCTGTCTGCAGTAGTAAGTTATTGCTTTTAATCGCTCCGCTGCCCCACATAGCCTCACCTATAAGGAACCAGCCGCTCGGTCACGACATTATGGTGTCAGATGTGGGGTTTCAGTGAGTGAATACTGCGTAAGGACAGTCGAATACAAATCTACGAGAGAATAAGAGAGAAGGGAAAATCGTCCGTCACTGGTATCAGAACACCGCATCCCAGGAGCGACGGCGAGTCAGAGTGTTTGAAGAAGATATCAACTTCCGCGAGGCAGCGACTGGACTACTGATAATCAGCGAGGAAAAGCCAACAACGTATCGAAACAACATCAACAACGAAGACGACGTAAAGCCCCACTTGTCATACTCCAAGAGTCCAAGAGGATGTTGACATAGAAGATAGGAACAGCCAACGCCGCCAGCCGAAGATAGCCCCGCAGTAGGGAAGAGGCGACAGCTGCAGATGGCAGCACGTGGGACGACCAACCGGAGCTACGTGTGAAGAGCTGAGGGCCATGGGTACCCTCACGAAATTTATTATAATAAGGTCAGTACGGCTAATACGTTAAGCATGATACCTACAGTTTGGTATAAATAGGAGGGTTACGTTTACTCCACAATTATGGCTGACAGTAACGAGGAAAGTGAAACTGGGGAAGTTTTTATTTCCATAACAGAGGCGTTAAAGTTGATAAATCAACCATTTGATGGTACAAAAAACAAACTCAAAGAATTTTGCGATAATGTTGACACGGCTTTTGAACTAGTGAACCCAGAACATCATAGAGTGCTGTTAAAGTTCGTAAAATCAAAAATAGTTGGGGACGCGAAAGCCAAAATTTTAGTCCGCGAAAACACTGATACTTGGGAAGAGGTAAAAGAAATTTTAGAGGAGAATTATGCGGTTCGCAGAACTTTAGATTTCTACGCTTGTCGGTTATTTAATGCTCGACAGGGATCACATGAGCCTGTTGTAAACTGGGGTAGCCGAGTCGATACAATGGTAACTGAACTTAAGGAGGCGGCCTTAAAGGTATGCACCCGCCCGCAAGAAAACGGGGCAATGGCCTTAATACAACATTTGGCTAGAGCCTGCTTCGTACAAGGGTTATCTGATGAAAGAATTCAAACAGTTATTCGGAGCAAGGGCGCTCAAATTGAGACTCTAGGGTTAGCTGTAGAATCGGCACTAGAGGAGGAGTCGAATCTTTTGTCTCTTAAGGAGAGAATTAGACCCCCAATGTTAAAAGTAGGAGATACGGTAACAAGAAGGCCCAGTTGCTCGAATTGCGGAAAAGGCGGACACACACTAGAAAAATGTTTCTTACGAAAACCCGATAAAAATAAAGGATGGAAAAAATATGTACACGTAGGAGAGCTATTTTGTAAAAATTGTAACACTACAGGACACACAGACGCGAATTGTCGACGTAAACAAAGAGATGACAGAAAGACTTTTCAGCCCCACAAAGAGGAGAGAAACAGGGGAAACTCCACATGCTTTGAGTGCGGTAAACCGGGACATTATGCCCGAAACTGCTTTAACAAACACGGAAAATACAACAATACCAATTTTGCCAAAGGAAATGATTACCCAAATCAGTACAGGTATGACCAAAGAAATCACAAGGAATTAGGATATATTAACAAAGGAGGGCGAGAGGATAGACCTTCCTATACCGAATCGCGATTATGGAAACATGGGGAAAACGCGGGAAACTACGAGCAGCGGTATATGCACCCTAAGGAGCCGAACACAGACAGCTGCAATAGAAAATCTAGAATAGAGTATGAACAAAGTAATAACGATGCTATCTGTACCAAGAGTAGTATAGTTTCTTTAAAGCTAGACGAAATACATGAAGCAGTAGACTGCCTTATAGACACAGGGTCCGACATAACACTAATCAGAGAGAATGTTCTAAATAAGAGTATCCTATCGGCCAGTGATAAAAGGGAGAAGACTAAGATTCGCGGTTTAGCCACCAATGTAATGGCTACAAAAGGGACTGTTAATTTAAATTTTTGTTTACCATCTTCCACAGTAAGATATAAATGTCACATTATAGAATCCTGTCCTCATGCATGTATTTTGGGCAAAGATTTTCTAAGTTTTACTAAATCTGTTGTTGATTTCGAATATAATAGACTGATAATCAACAAGGAGCAAATCCCCTTTTGTGAAGAAGATCATGCTGTCAAAAATATGAGAATTCATGTACCAGCTAGGTGCGAAAAAATAGTGTAATTAAATGCTAGCAACGTAGGATTAAGACTAGTAGAAAAACGAGAAATAGAAAAGGGAGTTTATCTAGGAGATGGATTGACGGAAGTGATAAATGGCAAATGTTTATGTTCTATATTAAATACTAACGAACACGAAGTAGAAGTAGATATGCCCGTCGTTGAATTAGAGGAAATACCCTCTACAGCGAAATTGTTGAGTATTCAAAATTCCGATAGGGAAAGGAAAGAGAAATTGGAATCGATGTTAAGGGTAGAACATCTACACGACACAGAAAATAAACAATTGCTAAAATTATGCAAAGAGTTTGTAGACATTTTTTACTTGCCCGGTGATACACTCACATGTACTCCGACCATTGAACATAGTATCCCTACAGGTGCTGAGACGAGGCCCATTAATGTAAAACCATATCGTATTCCGGAAATTCACAAGGAGGAAATTAAAAAACAAGAGACACAGATGTTAGAACAGGGTATTATCAAACCCAGTCTGAGCCCTTGGAACGCGCCTATATTAGTGATTCCAAAAAAACGAGACGCTTCCAATCAACAGAAATGGAGGGTCGTTGTAGATTTTAGAAAACTGAATCTTGTGTCAGTGGACTCGGTGTATCAGATGCTGAATATTACAGAAATATTAGATCAATTAGGACAAGCAAAATATTTCTCGACCCTAGATTTGGCTAGTAGTTATTTGCAGGTAAGGATGAAACAGGAAGATCAACCCAAAACCGCATTTAGTACCCCGACGGGTCACTATGAGATGTGCAGAATGATGTTTGGGTTAAAGGGAGCTCCTGCGACCTTTACGAGATTAATGAACACTGTTTTGTCAGGACTAAATGGAATTAAATGTCTTGTTTACTTAGATGATATCATAATACATGGCCAATCAGTAGAGATACATAACGATCGGTTAAGAGAGGTTTTCACTAGAATGAGAGAGCATAACCTTAAGCTACAACCTGATAAATGCGAGTTTTTACGCACGGAGGAAACGTTTTTAGGACACATGATTAGCGACGATGGCGTGAAACCAGATCCGGAGAAAGTGATCAAAGTACAGGGATACCCTAGACCAAAGAACGCGGATTAGCCTCGTATTACCGAAGATTTATACCGAACTTCAGCAAAATTGCAAAACCCCTCTACAACCTTGTAAAAAGTGACGTTCCCTTTATCTGGGGAGACGAACAGGAAACTGCATTTAACATCCTAAAAGAAATCCTGACCTCAGAACCAATTTTACAGTATCCGGATTTTAATAAACCGTTTATCGTGACGACAGACGCTAGCAAACTAGCTATAGGAGCCATTTTGTCCCAAGGAGAAGTAGGTAAGGACAAGCCCGTCGCCTATGCCAGCCGTATGTTGAATAAGGCAGAGGTCAATTACTTGACGACTGAGCGCGAAATGTTAGCGATAGTGTGGGCTGTAAAATATTTCAGGCCCTATCTATTAGGTCGCCATTTCATGGTGATAACCGACAATAAACCTCTACAATATGTTTTTAACGTAAAAGACCCTAGTTCCAGGTTGTTAAGATGGCGGTTAAAATTGGAAGAATATTCATATGAGATTAAACACAGAGCCGGTAAAACTATCATGCATTCCGATGCGCTGAGTAGGCTTTGCGAAGTAAAAGAAATGGAGGAATTGACAACAGACGAATCTCACTCTGTAGAGGATAACACTGAGAAGCGAGAGGGTGAATTATCCACGGAAAGGAAACGGGAAATTATTAAGGAATTTCACAACACACCGATAGGAGGCCATCAAGGGATCGCCCGAACATACGACCGAATAAAACAATATTATAAGTGGAACGGGATGAAAACAGACATAGAAACCTATATTAGAAGGTGCGACTCTTGCCAAAGGAATAAATTAACGCGACCTTAGATAAAAATGCCGCTTGAAATTACGGACACGCCTAATGTAGTATGGGAAAATGTGCTCTCGACATTGTGGGACCACTAGTTGAGACTGCCAATAATCATAAATATTTACTAATTTAGCTTCCGTATGTATTTGGCCGCAAAACTCGGAAAGTATACGATGGTTTGGATTGAAATTTTTACAGAACATTGCATCTTAACAGAAGAGTGTTTATATGAAATAAAAGTTTGGGAAAATCCACCGGAAAAGTCGGAAAAAAAAGTTTCTATAACTAAATATCATGGTCACCCAACTTAGTTGTGACCACGCTCGACGATGCTGTACCATATTGTCGAAGTTCAAGCACATCAGGCTACTCGACCATTGTGCCTTGACGACTATAATTTACACAAATATGTATATATATATATATTTCAAGAAAGAATAAAAAACTTTATTTAATTTGAAAGTATATTCTTTCGACTCTATTGATAAAAATACGTTTAAATTAAAAAATACATTTCGTACAATACATTTGAAAATTAAATAATTCTTATCTTATATATTGCTATTATAATTTGTTATAATCACGTACGTTGTTATGATAATTGTTCGTCCAGGAAAATACACCGAGACTCCTTCAAGAACAAAATATAGTATATAATACTATCATACAAGCTGTGGCCAACCAATCCGGTGGATTGTACTTTTTGGATGCTCCAGGTGGAACTGGAAAAACATTCTTAATTTCCTTAATCCTTGCTACGATCCGTTCAAATGGCCATATTGCATTAGCTCTTGCTTCCTCGGGTATTGCTGCAACATTAATGGAAGGAGGTAGAACAGCGCATTCAGCTCTTAAACTATCACTAAACATGCAATGCACAGAAAGTCCAACATGTAACATTTCAAAAACATCAGGAATGGGAAAAGTTCTTCAGACGTGCAAAATCATTGTATGGGAAGAGTGTACAATGGCTCACAAAAAGTCATTGGAAGCATTAGACCATACACTGAAATATTTGCGAAATAATCCAGATCCATTTGGGGGAGTGTTGGTGTTACTATCCGGTGATTTCAGGCAAACGCTCCCAGTGATACCTCGCTCAACACCTGCTGATGAATTGCATGCCTGCTTAAAATATTCAAATTTTTGGAGCACAGTAAAAAAAAATGCATTTAACCACGAATATGCGAGTTAAACTTCAGAACGATCCAACAGCAGTCATATTTTCAAGACAATTAATTGAAGTTGGTAACGGCACTGTACCTACAAATCCAGAAACAGGAAAAATCAGCTTATCATCTGATTTATGCAACATCGTAGATTCAAAAGAGGAATTAGTAGACAAGGTATTCCAAAACATCGAAACAAAATTCAATAATCATGCATGGTTGAGCGAAAGAGCCATTCTAGCGGCTAAAAATGTTGACGTACACGATATGAACAATAGTATTATAAACAGAATCGAAGGTGAAACAATGACATACAAATCTATTGATTCAGTAGTGCACCAAAATGAAGCAGTGAACTTTCCAACGGAATTTCTCAATTCACTCGATGTTCCAGGATTACCACCACATATTTTGAATTTGAAAATTGGTGTGCCAATTATATTGCTTCGAAATATCTGTCAGCCTAAATTATGTAATGATACACGATTAGTAGTTAAAAAATTAATGGATAATCTTATTGAAGCAACAATTTTGATTGGACTTCATAAAGGTGAAGACGTATTACTTCCACGAATGCCACTTATTCCGACAGATATGGCGTTCGAGTTCAAACGACTTCAATTTCCAATACGCCTTGCGTTCGCTATGACCATCAATAAAGCACAAGGACAATCTTTGCAAGTGTGCGGTTTGAATTTAGAAAATGAATGCTTCTCTCATGGACAGTTATATGTCGGGTGCTCCAGAGTCGGTAAACCATCTGATCTATATGTTTATGCAAAAAAATGGGAAAACAAGGAATGTAGTCCTTCCATTAGCTTTACAATAAAAATATTTAAGCTAAACACATTTTTATTTCTTCTATTACATTCCACAGCCATGCACAGTAAAATATTAAATTAAACAATGAATTAATATTAAACTGTGCCACAGCAAAGCGTGGCCAGGTTTAGCTAGTCATAAATATTTACTAACGTTTCAAGATCTATTATCCAAGTATACGGTAGCCATACCCCTTTTCGACCAAACAGCCGAATCGGTGGCGCGAGCTTTTGTGAACGAAATAATACCAAACTATGGTATACCACAAGTGATAATCTCAGATCAAGGAAGCAATTTTACAAGTGATCTGTTTAAGAAGGTGTGTAAATTGTTAAAAATTGCCAAAATCAAAACAACTGCCTATCACCCTCAATCTAATGGGAGTCTAGAGAGATGGCACCGTTCCCTCACTGAATTTTTAAGACACTTCATCGCCACCAACCAACTCGATTGGGACGAATGGATAAATTATGCCACTTTTGTCCATAACACTACGCCTGATAGGTCCACGGGATTTACACCCCATGAATTATTATTTGGTACATTACTTAATATTCCTGGCATCCTACAGAAGGACTTTATAGAAAAGAATTATTATTATGAAGATTATGTCAAAACCTTAAAAACAAAATTGCAAGAGACTTTCAAATTAGCAAAAAAACATTTAATCATCTCTAAAGAAATAAATAAAAGGAATTATGATCAACATGTGAACCAGCACATTTTTCATATTGGTGATCAAGTCCTTCTGTATGACGAGACTGTCAGAAGAGGTAGGTCCAAGAAACTGTCCAGCCAATATGTAGGCCCCTATAATGTTGTAAAAGTAGAAGGAGTAAATATAACCATCCTTACCAAACGTA
This sequence comes from Bacillus rossius redtenbacheri, assembly GCF_032445375.1. Taxonomy (NCBI): domain Eukaryota; kingdom Metazoa; phylum Arthropoda; class Insecta; order Phasmatodea; family Bacillidae; genus Bacillus; species Bacillus rossius. The sequence goes on along the minus strand of NC_086337.1, from coordinate 8,076,265 downwards.
AGAAGCTTGTAAAGGTACATGCAAACAGGTTAAAGCCGTACTTTTAATTGGTATGTTACAGTCAACTCATTTTTACCCTGTTGCTGAACCCTGAACATGTGAGTGGAGTGTCATCAAGACTAGACATTCAAATCACTAAAATTGAAGAAACTTCGGGACTGTACTACGAATATAACGGCAATGGACGATTGTATAATACTGAATGGAGATTAATCTCCTATTTCAATTTAAGTCAGCCTGAAAATAATTATAATACGATAAGACGATATGTAAGTGTTGTAAATGAATTATGTAATAAGGAAATTCCGGTGTATAAGGGTAAAACTCTATGTTCTAATACTATAACAAAATTATCAAACAGGTTAGACGCCACTGCGCGCACCATAGAAATTATAGGAGGTATAACCAAAGACCATGTTAGTCCTAGAGTAAAAAGAAGTTTCTATCCATTTAACCTAATAGGGCAATTGAGTAAAGTGATTTTTGGTACGCTAGACGAAGATGCAGAATTTTATAATAATAAAATTACGAAACTTGAGAGCGAACAATTAGACTTTCTTAAGCTGAGTAAGGAACAAATTTTTATTGTAAAATCGACCTTGCAAACCATGAACCGAACTGTTAAAGACTTAAATGAGAATCAGTAAATGTTAGCTGACCAACTAGTAAAACTTACAGATAAGATAAACCGCATAAACTCGAATGTAACCGACGCTTTATCTCATCATAACCTACGAATACGAGGAAACGAGCATTTGACTCTATTAAATCAAGAAATTGAAACCCTTTCATTTCAATGTGAATCTATTTTGAATTCCATAATAAATGCATTTAAAGGGATTTTAAACCCCCATATTATAACACCACAAAAAATCGTTGAATATTTCAATGCATTTCAATCTACTCATTCTCGAGAATTTAATCTACCATTACCAGAAGGAACAATCAAAGATAGTTCCCTTCTTAACCTGATGGAGCTGGAAGTGTTTAGCAAAAGGAACATTTTATGTTATGTAATTAGACTACCAGTAACTGATCATTTAATTTTTGATATATATAGAATCATTCCATTGCCTGTAAAAATGAAAACTGCCACAAACAAATATGTTTTCATAGATCCGGAAACGGATTATATTATGATGGAACACTCAAAACAGTACTACGCAAAAATAAGCAAGTATGAATTGAGTAAGTGTAAAGTAATAACTAAAACTCTTAGAGTGTGTAGACAAACCTTTCCATTGATCAATACTTATGCACGGGAAGATTGTGCAGCCAAATTATTGTATACTACAGGTCCTATACCTAGCAATTGTATTAAGAAAATAGTAGAGCTAAAGCAGACCCTTTGGATTCAGCTAGAGCACAATGAATGGATATATATTGCACCAGATAAAGAAAAAATTACTATAGTTTTCGATCAAACTGGACCTTTTGACGCAACAGTGGAAGACACTGGCAAACTTAAGTTTATAAGTGCATGTAAAGGTTACGGTACCAACATCTTTATATCCTCCCAACTGGAGTTAACTACTAACACTAGCACAAAAGATGTTATTCCCAAAATAAATCTTGACATAGATTGTTGTGATGAAACAAACTATAAAGTAACACTTGAGAAATTAAAAACAAAGTTACATTTGAAACCTACAATAACTCGGTTAGACGATTTGAAGATTGCCGGTCACAAAATAGAGGAAGTAGAGCATATGATAAATGAAGAGGAATGGAAAATAAAACACACAAACGTGATTTCACGAGTATCTGTAATGTCCTATATCATTATCATATCATTAAGTTGTATTTTATGTATATATTGTTGTATAAAATGTGGATGTTGTAAAACTATTGTCGGTAATTGCTACAAGAGGTGTAAGGACGGTGATTGCTGTAATTGTAAAACCATATGTTTTAAACCAACAATTGTAAACACATACAGACCTAGGGAAAGCAATGAGCTGGTCCATTCCGTTAACGAAAGCCAGCTAGAGGAAAGGATCGAATTGAGAGGAAACAGTTTATGGAGAACTCAGACTAGTCGTTGATGGCTAAGTCCCATTTCAAACTAAGAGAGGTGTAAAGAAACAATTGTATTTTCTTTAATTGTTTCTTTTTCCCCCGCAAGGGAGGTGTCGTAAGCACCTAGTTATTTTAGTTATTTTGGGTTAGTATTAGAAATATAAAAATACTATAACTATAATTCTGGTATTAAATTGTATTATAAGCATAAGGTGAATAATGAGTAATGTTTCAATAGAGTGTTTCATGTCTTGTGTATCGAACGATGAGTATGCCTTTCGAAGGTTTACAAGCCTTCTACGTCAGTTGGCTAACCAAATGTTAGTTATGTGTGGTGGTTCAAACAGACTGTTTACTGCAGAGGAAACTACGCATCACAAGGTTCAACAATGACTGAATCCTTGGACTGAACATGAAACGAGTGTGTAAATGAAAACGACGAATCACGAGAAAGGGTGGGGAGATAGTGAGCTCTGCCCCGGCAGAAGGAAGCGGACGGAAGAAAGGGTGTGTCGGGAGACTCCCTAGGAGGAGGTCCTAGGATGGGGACTGAGAGCTTTGTCAGAAGGAACAGACTTGTAGAATCTTAAATTTGTACTTGTAATTTCTATGTATCAAGAAGTGGATGTAAAAGCTTTGTAGAGTTTAATACTTGTAACGAGCCAAGAATGAAGAAGAATAATAATAAGAGTTGTCCTGTCTGCAGTAGTAAGTTATTGCTTTTAATCGCTCCGCTGCCCCACATAGCCTCATCTATAAGGAACCAGCCGCTCGGTCACGACAATTACACCGGCCTCCCCTGCACAGCGGTAACACGTCGCCCCAGCAGGTATGGCTGTGGGGTCAGGTCGGCCCCACAGACCCCCCTGCCAGGGCGGCACTAGTGGTGCTACGTGGGTGTACATGTGCATGGATACGGGCTCCGCACCTAAACTTGCCTGCTGGGACAGTGAGAAGGGTTCACTAAACCGTCACTAGCAAAGGCACCACGTGTGGTCACACAAGTTGGAGGCAGCACTCAAATGCGAGGAGAGGCCCTCATTAGGAAGGAATACATCGCCCTGGCCTGAGACGATGCCGAGGTAAGAAAAGGTACGACGGGACCCGGTGAGGTGAAAAGAGAAAGATGACGAGATAGAGAAGAAGAAAAAGGAAACATGAGGTGAAGGTCCGAATACATTGCAGGTCCCGAACGCATCCCGATTAGTCGCCTTGTACGACAAGCACGGGTCGGCTGTGGTGATATTCTAACCCGTACACCACACGGGTAAGAAACACAACCAAAAACAAAATTCCAACCCGGTTCAATCCCTGACAGGTGCACTTCTTTATGATCCAATAGACAAGTCAAACGCAATAGCAGATTGCTACGATAACAGTTTACACCAAATAATGACATAGGGGACCCGATTTTTACGCAGCTTTTAGAAAACGTAAATAATTTTAATAAAACTCCTTCCACTTCCATTCCCGATCCAATCGCTCTCCCAGAACTAATCAGCATTATTAAACATGTAAAACTAAACAAAGCCCCGGGAGAGGATAAAATCATATACCAACTTATCAAAAATCTGCCATTAAATGCAGTATCCGCAATAACAGATCAGTTCATATACTCTCGTATCAGCACTTCCCCAGCTACTGGAAAACAGCCAATATTATCACTCTTCCAAAACCGGGTAAAAACCCAAAACAACCGAAAACAGACGCCCTATTTCTCTGCTCAGTTCAATAAGTAAATTTTTTGAAAACTACTTTTAACCAGGCTCCAAACACATGCGGCAGTGCACAAAATAATCCCAGACATGCAATTTGGTTTTCGCTGAGCTCACTCCACAGTTCATGCACTCACGAAATTTACTACAGAAACCATGGCTGCCATGCTGAAAAAATAATTCATCATTGCTGTATTTTTATATGTCGCAAAAGCTTACGGTAAAGTCTGGATCCCGGGGCTCATACAAAAATTAATATCGTTCAATTTCCCGTATTGCTATATTCACTTATTAAACAGTTACTTTCAAAACAGAAAATTTTAAGTAACAATTGACAAAGGTCAGTCTTCCATCCGGCCAATCACAGCAGGTGTACCGCAAGGCTCGGCAATTTCGCCATTCCTGTACAACATGTACACGGCAGACATCCCAGTCACTCACTCCACCATCCAAATGTATGCTGATGACACAATAATTTTCACTCACGACCCTAGCCTTCCCTACGCTGTTCTCCGCACTCAACTTCAACTTAACGATTTAGAACATTGGTTCACCAATTGGAAAATTAAAACAAACCCGGCCAAGCCTAGGCTTTAAATCTCACCACACGCAGGCTCAAAGCTTCTACAAATGTAACATAAAATAATATAATAATTCCTTATACCGAAACTGCCACGTATTAAGGATTAATCATAGATAGTAAACTTAGATGGACTACACACATACACAAAGTGCGGGGGGCAGCAATGGCCAAACTTTCCCAACTGTATTTTCTCCTAAAGAGCACTAAACTTCCACGCCACTTAAAACAGCTCCTTTACATTTCTTCTGTTCGGTCTGCGTTTATGTACGGAAATGAAGTCTGGGGAAATGTAACGAACTATCAAAAACAAATACTTCAAGTAATTCAAAATAAATCTCTTGGAATAATCGGCGATGCGCCCCATACACATGGACAATAGATTTACACAGCCGAATTAAAATTCCTCTCGTAAAACATTACTTGCACTTCCATAATAATAAATTCTATAAGAAACTTGCACTTCATGCTAACCCGGAAATTAAGCGCATAGGCGACTACAACCCCGACATAAATCGCCATTTAAAACGCCCAAAAATGACACCTAAATAATATTTGAAATAGCCGCAAAAACTTCGTGCTCCTCTCACATTTTGTAGCGCGGTTCATATAATTAATACTATTATTACTTTACGTTATATTCAACTTAATTATGTAACACAGCTTAACTGTCTGCCCTTGGCGCCACCTACATCATAATTCTAGTCGTAAAATCGTGAATCTCACCAAACTTACGGCAAAATTTAAGACATGCCACAAGGCCAGACCTACATTCTTCCAAATTTTAACAGCCACCACCGGGGCAGGGATGTTTTACTCTACCTCCCCTTCCTTCCCTGGTAGGCAGGACAGTAAGGGAGAACCAAAGGGAATGGAAGGGGACTGAAACTGTGGCAAGCAGTCGTCCTCTCCGCACATTCAGCTGGGAATTCAGCCCATACCACAACTAAAGCCTCTCATTCCCCCCATCTTATAATGATGACAATTTGGGAGGACAAGATCCCTGCCGGGCTTGTACCTCCCCCGCGCTGAGGAGCTGCGCCTCAGTGATGAAAAACCGGCGGTCGCTATTAGCTCACTTCCATCCTAGCTACCGAGTCGAGAGCATCGTCGGAGTGCGGCCCGCCTCCTCACTGCGCATCGCTTAGCTTCGTTAGCTCCGCGGACATAAGAGTGACAGCCGACCTGAGGGAGGTTATAAATTCCAAAAGGTCAACTCGAGCCTAGCCCGTTTGGGTCAGCGGCGAGTCCTCTTTCACCGAGATAGAATCACATTTACTTCAGACTGCCCCTAACAAGTACCGAACACAGGACGCTCCTGTGGCTTCCCGCCCCTCCCACGACTGGGCCTCAGGGCCGGCTCTGATGGGGGTTAGCGGAATGAGCGAGCAAGACCTCCCAGACAGTTCCATGCCAGAAAATCTACCGTCCGGCGCAGCCTATCCTGGCGGCAGTTCTCAGCCTGTTAGGCACAGCACTCAGTTTGTGCATACTCCCTCCCATGAAACTACATTCACAATCATGGACACAGCTAACTATCCTGACTCGGACTCCGAATCTGTTGCCTCTAGGTCCTCAGTAAATTCACTAACAATACCAGCTGAATTGTACAAAGAATATTTGCGGGATTGCACAAGGAAGGAAAAGGAGCACCACAAGACAACTCACGAATGGAATCAGCAAACAAAAAGGCAACGGAAAATTCCGCAGGCGGCCGCGCCTCAGCGTCTCGTGGTTTCGAACCACTACGTGCCACTCGCTGACACAGCGGACCCCCCTCCACCAACCCCGGCAGGGTCCCGCGTGAGCCAGCGCCTCTCAGTTCTCAGAATCAATCATAAGCCCCCAACCCCGGCTCTACCACACGCGCGACTGCACCAGATGCATCAACCACACAGGAAGTGAACTCACAGGACACTGCAGCCTCCCCTGGCATACAGGGAGTTGCAACACAGCCTACCACCCCGCGCGCTAAGAAAATCAGTAAACACGCTCTGAGGCTGGTCATCCTAGACACCAGTCTCTATAACCAGTTCGTAACTCACGTGCGAGCCTTGGCCCCTGGCGACGCGCAAATAGCTCTTGTGCGGGAGAGAGTCCAGATCGCTTGCGAGCACGAGCAGGCCTACAAACAAATAAAACAATTCCTTGATTCGGCACCCATTCCATATTTCACGTTCAGCACGGCCTCAGAGCTTCCACAAAAAGTGATTATAAAAATGCCAAAGCAAACACCAACAGATGCGATCAAAGAGGACCTCGAGGCGCGCGGTGTATATCAGTTCAAAGCAAGAATCACAGACCCTGTCGATCCCACTCACACCTGGGAGGAGCCTCTTCCCCGCTTCTGTGTTACTGCAAGCAAAAACGACACACTGCCACCACTCACGACACCATCAGTCATTAACATGACAAAAGTTGTAGTCACGCAGTACAAAAAACGTGTAACAGATGTAGCCCAATGCAATAACTGCTGGCAGTTTTTGCATACTAAGAACTTCTGCCGCCTGGCAACTCGCTGCAAACACTGCGCCGGGCCCCACACACACACCGCCTGCCCAAATCTTGAAAAGAACCCAAATTGCGCTAACTGCAAAGGAAAATGAATTCATGAGGGAAACTCCAAAATTTGCCCAGTGTACCTAAAATATGTCCAGGCCAGACAGGACTTAGCGAATTCGCGCGCAGAGAAACTTCAGCAGAGTGTCCATTAGATCTCGCCAGCCAGCTTCCCATTTCTTACAACAGCTCCACCTTCAAAACCAGTTCGACCCACAGTTTCTTTCGCCCAGGCGGCTGGTAACAGCACAAAAACAGGCGATCCCACAGCCCACCCCTCCACTCCCCGCCTCGCCACAGGACCATACTCTCTCGGCGACTGTAGTGGCATTCCGTCCGCACTCCCAGACCTACAAGACCTACTGCAATTCCTTCGTGATGCCAACTTTGCTACCTTCATGGCACACATGAAACCATACATGCTTCTCCCCAATACAGTTTCCGATCCCTCAATGATAACCATCCTGCTCGTTCAGGCCCCGACAACCTTCACGGGCTGCGAATAAGGTCGTAACTTGCCTGACAGTACCGTCAATACCTGTTCCTACGCCAAGGGAATCCAGCACCGCGTCTCAATTCACGGAAAAAAACCGCGGCTAGCCGGCAGTGCGGATTGAGCTGTGATTGGCTAGAGCCAAAGACACACAGCCAATCAGAGCGAAGCATCGACTTCGACACAATCTAGCCAGTTTTCTCATCTCAAAAATTCACAGTATTTTCTCGTACACACAAATATACTAGTAAATATATTTATAAATAAACAGGTAATAAAATTAATATTCTACAAATCCGCACAAAGATTAATAATTAATATCTTAGCAGGGAAAAACTGAGCAAATAATTGGCCACAGCCAATTACCTTCCACAACTAACGAAGCACCGACTTCGTCAAAGTTAGGCCATTAAAATCAATTTAAATTCCACTCTAATTAATTAATAAATTAATAAAATAAATAAATCAACTAATTATTACTATTCTTATTATTTTTGGAGAATTGGTCGCATTCCCCGATCACCGACTAGCTTGTAACTAATAATTTTCGGCTAAATGCTTAAATTCACATGCAATAAAGACCCACAATAATCCAAATTTCCGAACGTCTTAGGGCAAACGTGCAGGTGGGTAATCCTACTCTCACCCTCATCCTCAGTGGGCAGAGGGGGGGAGAAAAACAAAAGGAAACCTTTGGCAAAGGGAACGGGGGGGGGGAGGGGCTATCCCTCTCATTCCCTCCATCCTATTACGATGACAATTTGGGAGGACAAGAGCCCTGCCGGGCTTGTACCTCCCCCGCGCTGAGGGGCTGCGCCCCAGTGATGGAAAACCGGCGGAGCTCAGTCGCCCGCCAAACCCTAGACGTGTGCACACGCGCTAGTTACCGAAAGAATAGTTACGGACTAGCGGAAACAAATCTGCCAATGTGCTTCTCACAAGAAAGGCAGTGTGGGCCCAATTGTACCACACAATGACATGCGAACCACACGCATATATGCTGGCAGTTCATTTAATTTAAGTTATATTTCTATTAAACCTAAATTATATTTAATTTAAGGCCCCCCTCACACCCAGCGACCCTAATATTTTCACACAACCGTAGCCTACGATAGCGTAGATGCTGAGGGTAGGGCCTCGCGATGAAGAACTGGATAATTTCACTAACCGACTTCGGTCAACCTGTTGCTCTATCCACTCCTGAGTGCAGGCTCAATGCACCAGCTCGCGAAAAAGCACGATTAAATTAAAGCTACCAAACTAAACATATTTTTTAATGTTTATTTTATGTTAATTTAATGTTTCTTTAAATTAGTTTGAATTCAACAGCGTACACAATTTTTTCCCCTTCTTAAATTAGTCTACGCTGGCTGCCAGCCTGCTGGAAACGACAAGTCGCCCCCGAAACAACCAGTGCCACCAAACAAAATGCGTACAAAATGTCCAAGCTCCCGCCCATTTGCATAGTAGTCTTTCTACTCTGTCAAACTCTTCTTCCAGAACCATCCATCTGTTTCCTGTAACCAACCTGCTTGTAATTAATGCATGAAATTTTGCATCCCGCATGTCAGTGCCCAGTGTTTTCCCTGTGTCTATGCAGGTTTTATCTGGGCCCAACTTTTTTAACTTAGAATAGTCAGTGAGGGGAGTTAGTCATGGCTAAAACGTTGCCATGGCTGGCCAATCCCCTCCTAGCACCTGATGCATGCTTCCTCTCCTGCATGGTTCATAACCTTCATGCTTAGAGTGTATAGGCTTCGGCCTGAGACGCACTTAGAGAATTCCCTACTCAGACCCCTCCCAAATAAACTCAGCAATTAGTTAGGTTAGGAAAAAAATTCTATATATATATAAATAACAATTTAAAAAAATACAAGCTACAGATAACTTCAGCTTAATTAACTCCAATTCTTTCGATTCAAAATGGTCCGAAGCACGTAGGTGTATATACAGACCCCTCGGGTTCACTGCCTGTCTTGTTAGGACTGACTTCCTATGTCTGAAGGGCGCGACTCGCCTGGCAGGTTTCACCTCCAGTGCCAGCCGCGTTTCGGAAGGGCATGGGATGTTGAATCATAATAATAAAATTCACTCCTGCCTCACCACTTAATGATAACAAATTTATTTTCGTAAATTCTCTGCATCTCTCTCTCCTAGCTAATTCAAAATGGTCCGAAGCACGCAGGTGCAGTATCAGCTCCCGGCAGTTCTCTCCCTGTTGTGTTAGGGCTGACTCCCTATGTCTGAAGGGCGCGACCCGCCTGGCAGGCTTCATCTCTAGTGCCGGCCGCGTTTCGGAAAGGCATGGGATTTTGAATTAACAAAGTTAGTTAAGTAAATTTCTCATCTACTATATAAAAATAAGTCGGGTTTTCCTTCCTGACGCTATAACTCCAGAACGCACGAACCGATTTCCACGGTTTTGCCGTCATTGGAAAGGTCTCGGGCTCCGTGAGGTTTATAGCAAAGAAAATTCAGGAAAAATTCAGGACAAACCAACATTTTAAGTAGATGGCGCCGGTGCGTGATACATTGTTTGACAGCTACTCATTGTTCTCTGCTCAGTTAATTTCATGTGACAAACCGGTATTGTGTTCACTGTGAAATTGTGAAAAAAAAAGAAAAAAAAATAAGTTATTCGTTTCCTAACATTTCAATTGGAAACCATCAAATCAACTACTCATTGTTCTCTGCTCAGTTAATTTCATGTGACAAACCGGTATTGTGTTTACTGTGAAATTGTGAAAAAAAAGAAGAAAAAAAATAAGTTATTCGTTTCCTAACATTTCAATTGGAAACCATCAAATCAACTACTCATTGTTCTCTGCTCAGTTAATTTCATGTGACAAACCTGTATTATGTTTACTGTGAAATTGTGAAGAAAAAAAGAAAAAAATAATAAGTTATTCATTTCCTAACATTTCAATTGGAAACCATCAAATCAACTACTCATTGTTCTCTGCCCAGTTAATTTCATGTGACAAACCGGTATTGTGTTTACTGTGAAATTGTGAAAAAAAAGTAAAAAAAAAACATATAACGTATATTGTGCAAATTTTTATTCAATTTCAACAGCAGACATTTGTCTTTAAGGTCGTAAGTTGAACTGTGTAAAATATGTGGATCGTGCATTTGAGGTTAAATTCACCACTCTGTCCATAGCCCAAAATGCCTAGAGGACGACGTGCCAACATCGGCCGCCGCACAAGACATGCAAGCCAGCAACAAGTGTATTCACAGAACTTAAGCGAAGAAAGACAAAATATAATAAGAGAAAATGCCCGATTGAGACAACGCGTGAGCACACGAAGATCATTGGCATCATATAATCGCTTGGCATTCCAATATGGTCCCACTGCGAACTACAGTGATGATGAAAATTTAGATATTGGACCAATGACGACTATATGCCGATATTGCAATGCGTTAAAGTTCAAAAGAGAAACGGCTGGATTGTGCTGCGCAAGTGGAAAAGTCAAACTGGATCCATTACTTACACCACCACAGCCACTGAAACCATTGTTCGATGGAAGTGATCCCGATTCCAGCCATTTTCTTCAACACATCCTTGAATACAATAACTGCTTTCGCATGACTTCCTTTAGAGCTAATATCATTCCAGAAGGCGGCTTCATGCCGACTTGCAAGGTAAAGTATCACTCACACCAACACAATGAATTGCAATACATAACAACTACATATAAACCACACACTACACCATCACACGATCAGAAGTTACACCGTATTCTTAAACAAATGATTGTTTGCAATTACAGATACAAGGACAAATATATCATTTGCATGGTTCAATGGTGCCAACACCAGATGAACCGCATCAATTTCTGCAAATATATTTCATTTCGTCGATGGTGGATCAGCTGAATGTGCGGTGCAATATACAGGGAACACAACAGTTAAAGAGACGAATTATTGAACAGTTGCAAGCATTTTTTCACGCTAATAATGCTGTGGTTGATATGTTCAAAACAGCATTGGAACGAATGCCATCGGATACGGACAAATTTGTCATAAGAGCGGATTGTACCCCAACAGGTGAACATGTGCGAAGATTCAATGCACCCACCGTTAATGATGTTGCTGCAATTATTGTTGGCGATCCAACTAAATCACGAGACATTGTCGTTCAGCGAAGAAGCAATATCATGCATCGTGTAAACGAGACACATCGTTTGTACGATGCGTTACAATATCCAATCATTTATTGGCAAGGGCAAGACGAATACGACATCACGTTGAAGATGGTCGATCCAATTACAGGTACAATATTCACACACAAATTATTGCTATTATTGCTATTAATGGTTTCCATTAACAATTCATTTAATTTTGCATTTTCAGGCGTATCAACGAATAAAAATCTAAGCGCAATGAATTACTATGCGTATCGTATGATGATTCGTACACATGAGGAGAATGTCATTCTGAAGTGCCGTCGGCTATTCCAGCAATTCGCTGTCGACATGTATGTCACAGTCGAGACCGAACGTTTAGCGTTCATCCGATTCAATCAGGCAAAGCTACGATCTGAGGACTATATACACTTGCGTGATGCTATTCATTCAGATGGTGATGTTCAGAAAATTGGACGTCTGACGATTCTCCCATCATCTTATATCGGAAGCCCACGCCACATGCACGAATACGCTCAAGATGCTATGACGTACGTGCGAAATTATGGAACTCCGGATTTATTTATTACGTTCACATGCAATCCGAAGTGGACGGAAATTGAACGTGAGTTGGAACCGGGCCAAAACCGCAAGATCGCCATGACATAATCGCCAGAGTATTTCAGCAAAACTCAAGGTTATGATGGATGTGCTTACTAAGTATCGAGTTTTTGGTGACACGCGTTGTTATATGTACTCGGTGGAATGGCAGAAGCGTGGACTACCGCATGCTCATATCCTAATTTGGTTGCTGAACAAATTACATTCAAATGAAGTGGATGACATCATATCAGCTGAAATTCCTGATCCAGTCACTGATCCCCATCTACACGACATTGTGACGACACAGATGGTGCATGGACCGTGCGGTGCATTAAATCCATTATCGCCTTGCATGGCAGATGGAAAGTGCACAAAACGATATCCGCGACCGTTAGTTGCTGAAACAGTCACAGGGAACGATGGATATCCAGTTTATCGTCGGCGTTCAAAAGAAGATAATGGTCGAACTATCAAAGTTAAAGTTCAAAATCAAGAGATTGAGATCGGAAATGAATTCATTGTACCATATTGCCCGCTGCTATCACGAATTTTCGAAACACATGCAAACGTTGAGAGTTGTCATTCGGCCAAATCAATCAAATATTTGTGCAAGTACGTCACAAAAGGCAGCGACATGGTTGTGTTTGGTATTGCGTCGGAAAATGCGAATGACGAAATCAGAAACTTCCAAATGGGCAGATACGTCAGTACTAATGAAGCACTGTGGCGATTATTGTCATTTCAAATTCATGAAAGATATCCCACAGTTGTACATTTAGCAGTGCATTTGGAAAATGGCCAAAGAGTTTACTTCACTGAGGCTAATGCGGCACAACGAGCTGAGAGACCACCATCGACAACATTGACTAGCTTCTTTGCAATGTGTGAAGCAGATCCATTCGCAGCGACGCTGATGTACCTTGAAATGCCCAAGTATTATACTTGGAATCAATCAACAAAGAAATTCCAACGTCGCAAACAAGGAACCCCAGTTCCAGATTGGCCACAGGTGTTTTCCACTGATGCACTAGGTCGTATGTATACTGTTCATCCTAGAAATGATGAATGTTTTTATTTGCGACTGCTGTTGGTAAATGTACGTGGACCAAATTCATTTGCGCATTTGAAAACTGTGAATGGCCACCAATGCCAAACATATCGAAAAGCATGTCAACTATTGGGTTTGCTGGAGAACGATTCTCATTGGGATTTAACCCTTGCGGATTCAGTTGTTTCATCAAATGCGTACCAAATACGAACTCTGTTCGCAATTATCATCACCACATGTTTTCCTTCACAACCAATTCAGTTATGGAACAAATACAAAGACGACATATGTGAAGATATCTTGCATCGCTTGCGCATTCAAACGAATAATCCTGACATCCAAATAACCGATGAAATCTACAATGAAGGATTGATTCTGATTGAGGATCAATGCTTGACTATTGCAAACAAGCTACTGATTGAAGTAGGAATGATTGCGCCAAATCGATCGATGCACGATGCATTCAACCAAGAATTAAATCGAGAGCTGCAATACAATGTTGATACATTGCAGGAATTCGTTCGAAATAATGTGCCGTTGCTAAATGAACAGCAAAAACAAGTATACGAAACATTAATGCAAGCGGTGGACAATAATACTGGTGGTCTATTCTTCCTGGACGCGCCTGGAGGAACAGGGAAAACATTTGTCATTTCATTGATTTTGGCCACTATTCGATCAAGATGTGACATAGCTTTGGCGTTAGCATCATCTGGAATTGCGGCGACTCTTCTAGATGGCGGTCGTACTGCACATTCTGCGCTTAAGTTGCCACTCAATTTAAACACAATTGATACTCCAACATGCAATATTTCCCGATCCAGTGCAATGGGAAAATTGTTGATGCAATGCAAGCTCATTGTTTGGGATGAGTGCACAATGGCACATAAGAAATCACTTGAAGCACTTAACTTCACACTGAAGGATCTTCGGCGAAATAACAACATCTTTGGCGGCTTGATGATATTGTTGGTAGGCGATTTCAGGCAGACGTTGCCAGTAATTCCCCGTGGAACGCCTGCAGATGAATTGAATGCTTGCCTGAAGGCATCACCTTTATGGAATAACGTAAAAACATTATCGCTAACCACTAATATGAGAGTTCAACTTCAAAATGATCAAAGTGCTGCACAATTTTCCAAACAATTGTTAGATGTTGGAAATGTAAAAGTCCCAGTTGATGGGACATCTGTATTAATTACTCTTACCAACGACTTTTGCCGATTTGTAGACTCTCAATTAGCTCTTATTGAAAATGTTTTCCCAAACATTAGTGAGAATTATCATAATTATGCTTGGTTAAGTCAACGAGCAATTCTTGCCGCAAAGAATAATAATGTACACGCACTGAATTTCACCATTCAATCAAAAATTTCTGGCGATTTGGTGACATACAAATCCGTTGATTCCATAACAAATCCCGATGATGTAGTAAATTATCCAACGGAGTTTTTGAACTCTCTGGAGTTACCAGGATTTCCACCACATAACTTGCTACTCAAAGTTGGTACAATTATTATGATATTGCGTAATTTGAATCCACCGCGACTTTGCAACGGTACTCGACTTTCGGTAAAAAGACTTATGCCGAATTTGATTGAGGCAACCATTATTAACGGAAAGTACGCAGGTGAAAATGTATGTATTCCTCGAATACCAATGATTCCGACTGATCTTCCGTTTGACTTCAAACGATTGCAATTTCCAGTTCGCCTTGCGTTCGCAATGACAATTAACAAGTCGCAAGGCCAATCGCTTAGTGTTTGCGGAATAAATTTAGAAAATCATTGTTTTTCACATGGGCAGTTATACGTTGCGTGTTCACGAGTTGGGAAACCATCCGCTTTGTTTGTGTTAACGTCAGACCAAAAAACAAAAAATGTGGTTTACCAAAGAGCACTTCAATGAAACGGATAATTTGCGGACACGTATAACGCTTCGATTCAGTATTTACTTTGGATTCACTTTCATTTACTTAGAGAAGGTCAACTAAATAACACTTCATTTTTGTTATCAAAATGAATTCATTACTGTTGTGAAATGAAATAAAAATTTTCCTTTTCAAATATAAAACAAAAAAAAATTTTTCTTCATCTTTTAATCACCAAACGAAATGTTACATAAAACGAAGCTATCTGGTGGCGAAACGGAGTTCGCCGGGTTTGCTAGTCACCTAATAAATATCATTACCTTCCCCGGGGTACGTAAAATTATACAGACGCACCACTACAACACGGACGACAATCCACACACACGTCGTAGCACCTTGTCAAGGCAGAATCATGCAGGTGAACTGGTAGAGGGAGCTGCCCCAGCCCTCGCTGGGAATCCAGGCCGAGAGGCATGCATGCCTTTCAGGGCAGGTCTCTGAGGGCATGTACAGTAGTTTTAAATCTAGATTTAATAAAAAAATATAAAAAAATATATAAAATAATTCAAAAAATTCTGGACGAGGGCATTTCTCCGTCCAAATAATAATAAAATAGGACGACCTTCATTGGGAATACAATCCACAAACCCACTTTCTATTTTACAGGTTCTAGCAGACAACAGCCAGGGGGCTAGCTTCAGCAATACTGGCTTAGCCTAATTTTGACCGAGCTATGTTGGAACGCAACAGTTCGGTAACTAAGGCGCCAGAAGTTTACTAATCCATGTAATTTCTTTTACCGTTTCACCAACACTACCACACGATTATATGCCTGCGCGAGTGTCGGCCTTAACTACTTGTTACATGCACTAATGGGCTAACTACCCATGTATGTTCTGTGTTCCCAGGGGTTCGTAGGAGCGGCTCGCACAGCTTTCCACTACACGCCACACCCGAGTTTAACAAGGTCACTTGAAATTACAGCACACTGACAAGCCTCTAATGCACACCAACACGACATTACATCATGCCAGTTAGCCGATCTAACTGATGGGGAGCTTCACTCCCCCGCCGAATTAGGTACACGTAACTTTTAAAGCATTACACAACCTACCAGCGCACACACAAGCCCGAGTGCCAAACCTATCCAACAAGACAAGCACCCGCGCCGTCGATTCAAATGATTCTACACAAGTGTGGGGTGCACCTGATTTACTATGCACTTAGCGATTTATAGAAACTTCGGTTTCTGGCCTCGCCCACGCTTACTGCCCCTGATGGCAATATGATAAATCGGCGGCCGCGGAGTGTCCCATTCATTCTTAACCGCGCACTGGTCAGAGTAGGACATCCTATCTCTTAGCCCAGCTTGGCGTTCCAACAAAGGAAGCCCAGGTCAGTGGCCAGTGCGTAAGGTGCTAGGTCGGTCAGGTAGGATGCGGCGAATAAATACGAACAAAAACGTTAGATAGTTCGTACTACACGCCTGCTGTGTGCCCTGCTTTTTTCAAGTCGGGGCACTTAGTAACTGCATTGGCGAGCATATATGCTCCCTCAGAGCCAACTCATGATAGTGGAGCAATAAGGCAAACTCCAGACATATTAGATATTGTACTAAATAAGAGAGTTCACACGGGTTTCGAACTCAAAATCGTTCACGAAATGTCATCCGATTACTTCCAAGTTCACTTAATTTTCGATGACGCGGATACTGACATCAATCCACCGAGAAAAGTAAAAGACTATAAAAAAGCAGACTGGAGAGGTTTTCAGGCAAGATTAATTGACAATTTACCTGCAGCCGATGCTGCCAACTTTTAAACTAAAGAAAATATAGATTCAGCAGTAATTGAACTTACAGAACAAATACAGCTTGCAATGAACTCCTGCATTACAGAAAAGGAGGTTATTTTTAAGCAGGATGAACTGCCGGCGTATATTAGAGACTTAATTACTCAGAAAAAAATACTAAGGCGCGAATTTAGCAGGCATCGACAACGGGATATTAAACGGCACATTATGAACTAAAAAAAATCATTTCCGACGAAATTACATTATGGAGGATTAGCCAATGGGATGAAAAAGTTTCCAAACTCCAGGTACAAGATAATATCACCTGGAATATGACAAAGCGATTTCTCAGTAAAACAGAAAAAATACCTCTGCTGCAGATCCCCACTGGTGTCGCCTTCACCCCGATAGATAAAGCTCAAGAATTCGCGAATACACTCGAACTAGCTTTCACGCCAAATCTCGAGCCCTGCGACCCGCGATTTACTGCTGAAATCTATAGGGAAATAAAGTTAAAATTAAATCAACCCCTAACCACAGAGCCTTATTTAACTCAATCGCAAGAAGTTAACCAAGCCATTAAGCGAATGAAACAACATAAGGCCCCTGGAAACGATGGAATCCAGGCAATTGTACTTAAGAAGCTGCCAGAAGAAATTATTGAGTATCTGGCACACTAATAAATGCTATATTTTATTTACAATACTTCCCTTCGCAATGGAAAGAAGCGAACGTTATAGTTTTTAAAAAACCCGGTAAAGATAAAACTCTCCCACAACACTATAGACCAATTAGTTTACTAAATATATTATCAAAGGTGGCTGAGTATATCATTCTTCAAAGACTCAACACCCACATTAAAAATAATAATGTTTTACCTAACGAACAATTTGGTTTCCGTAGCGAGCATTCCACAACACATCAACTAGTGCGAATGACAGAACAAATAATTGATACATTCACCTGGAATCAATATAGTATAGCAACATTTATAGATGAAGAAAAAGCATTTGACAAAGTATTTCATTAGGGATTAATATATAAACTCTATCAAGCAGGCTTTCCCGACTGTTATATAAAACAACTAGCCTCATATTTAAGCGATATATCATTCAGAGTTACGACTGAAGGGGCTCAGTCAGATGTAAAGCACATCAAAGCAGGAGTCCCGCAAGGCAGTATATTAGGACCTGTATTATTCACTATTTTCATTTACGACATGCCTAGACCTGAACATAGATATGTACAATTAGGATTATATGCAGACGACACGGTTCACTTAAATTTAGCAGCTGAAAGGTTCCAAACCGCATTAAATTTATTTGAAAATTGGTGTACAAAATGGCGAATTAAAGTAAATCCAACAAAGTCAGAAGCCATAGTATTCACGCGTAAACATCTACCGGAATTAGAAAATAGACCACGCCTAACACTCTTTGATATCGTAATAGCGCATAAAAACGTAGTTAAATATCTAGGAGTACACATGGATAGAAAACTAATATGGTGTGATCACATAGAATTAAAAAGAAAGGCAGCTTTCGCAAGACTCATGACCCTATATCCAGTCATGAGTAGGCGACTCGGGAGCTCTGTTAAAAACGGCTTAGTAATATATAACACGCTCATTAAGCCCATTAAACATATGCGGCACCAGTCTGGGCAACTGCGGCTGAGAGCCATTTAATGAAGCTGCAGCGAATACAGACAAAAGAGCATTCGTATCGCGTCAGATGCGCCTGTGTATTGCCCCGTCAGGGCTATGCACAGGGAGCTTAAACTCGAACTATTGAAAGACTTTTATGTCAGGACTGCATAGAAATTCTATGATAAGTGTCACTTGAGTACAAATATGTATATTTCTTCTCTCGGAGACCGCGACCCGGAATTTTATCGCAAATACAAAATGCCTATTTCAATCCTGGCGCACAGGCCAACCTAGACGCTCTGGCCAATCACGTCGCACACAGGTTCATGCGCTAGGAACCCAGCCCTGTCTACACGGAAAACTTCCTACGCGAGTAATACTTTAAACAATAATTATTTAACTTATAAATACTAAATAAACAAGTAGGCTGCAATTATTCAGCAATGAAGAGCCTCGTACCGCGGCGAGTCTGCCATTGCGGTCGGTAAGATGAAACACCACACTCGTAGGGTGTCCAATCGGCTGCAAACAAGGCATGGCGGCGTTGCAGTGCGAGGCGAAGAAAAAATATAAAATATATAGTGACACATATCATAGTTAAATACTTTTAATCCTCAAATAGCTAGTAGGCTGTACTATACAGAAATAAGAGCCTCGTATGGCGGCGGGCCTTCCTTGCAGACAGCAAAATTATACACCGGCTAAATAGGGTGGCATGCTGTCTGTATGTATGGGCATGGCCATGCTAAAGTGCGAGGTGAAGAACTAAATTAACAACTAACTGTAGATTGCGTGCCATGACTGGAGGCGCTTGCCTGGGCATTCAGAGCAAATAAACACCCATCGAGTTGGGGATACCAATACGAGTGGCATGCTGTATGCTAATTGGCGGCGTCCTTCGAAAGTGGCACGTATATAAAACCCCAATTAATTAATAAAAATAATAAAATACGAAAGCTCTTTCTGCATGCGCCTTTAAACCTATTCACCGGCAGTTCTTTTACTATCACTAGTGATAAGACGTTAATACAATTACATTAGCCTATATTATATTACATAATATATATTTTTAAAAAATATTTAAACAATATTTTTAAAAAAATTTGAAAATAAAATAAAAAAACATAGTATTAGTAATACTAACTATAAAGTATCTTAAGGCATGTTTGCACGGCCTGCTCGTGACATGCATTTATTATAAAAAGCTTAGATGTTGGATGCTTATCTTCTTTCTTATAGTTTTAGGTGCTGCTGTCTGGAGCAGATGTGAGTGGTTTGTGTTTACACTCACCGCCAGGGGCGCTCGTTCCCCGGCCATTAATTCCAGTCCCGGAGAAGAACACAAAGCTGACTTTGAGTTCAAGTTCTCATCCCCCGCATGGTAGACTCTTTCTACTCTGACCAACTCTTCATCCAGACCATCCTCTGTCTCCTGTACCTACTTTCCTACATTTAATGCATGCAAATATGCATCCCGCATGACAGTGCCCAGAGTTTTCCCTGTGTCTATGCAGGTTTTACCTGGATCCATCTTAACTAGTAGTTTAGACTAGAGATAAGAGTGAGGGGAGTTAGTCATAGCAACAATCGCTGCCATGGCAGGCCAATCCCCTCCTAAGCACATGATGCATGCGACCCTCTCCCTGCATGGCTAATCCCAGCAGGACTAAGGTGTGATAGGCTTCAGCCTGAGACGCACTTAGGTCCCTCCCTAACCCGGACCCCTCCCAAACACACTTAGTTTTTAGTTAGGTTAGAAAAAAAATCCCAACTGTGAACACTTCAAGCTACACTTTTCCTGTGTAGGGAGCAGCGACGACACCACCCATAGTGCACGCTAGCCACGCTAACACAGCCCAGCAATAATATTCTCATCCTAGCCCGCGAGTGATCAGTCGTAACATCCCTAGCAGTGCTTACAAACTAAATAAAGTACTTTGCCACATAACTTACCTACCACTCAATCTTGATATTTATTTCAGTTACCTTCAAGCCCCCAGGGTCACCGCCCACAGTGCCTGGTCACCTAACTATTTAATAAATAACTTAAAAAAATGTAAATAAATATATAAATTTGTGTATTTGTAAGTCTGCTGCAGGTTGCGGCGGCATGCCCCGCTCATCCCAACGTCAGGCGCATCTGCCGCCACTACATGCCCTAGAGCTACTACACCTGCCACTGCGATGCTTGACCTCATCGCATTGACACCTAACCTTCCTATAGGCCGAATCTCCACTCCCATCACCCTCCTGGGCCCTATTTCATAAAACTCGACAGGCGTGACATATGCGACAATTATGTCAAAATTTACAAATATGTCAATTTGTAATTACAAGTGTACGTTTCATATAAAACGAGGTTTACAGGCAAAGAATCTTAAAAAGCTACAATTAAAAACAACTGTCTCATAAACACGACCGTATGTGACAATTAATTGTAGGTCAAATTTTTTTTGAGTGATGTGGCCAAAATAATAAAACTTACATTTCAAGACAAGCTTATGTTAATTTTCATTAGTTATGTATATTTTGTACCTAATTATTCGTTTCAGTTTTTGTAATCGTGGATAAATATTTGTTGATTTAATTATAATGGAAATGTCAGTGCATGATACAAAGCAAACTCATTGATATGTATATGGCTAAAAACAAAGAAACCACTTAATGTTCAAACACATGTATCAGTTCTTGCAATACTGCAATAGCCTCTGGATCAGCTGCGTCAACATCCTCATGAGCTTCCCCAGCGTCGCCTTCTACATTTTCATTGTTTTCATATGGTTCATACACCTCTGATCCTAGGCGTTTCTCAATGTTATGCACAATTATACAAGACAACATAATGTTACATGCTGACACTGGCTGTATGCTCAGATGATTAAGGAATGGGAACTTCTCTTTTAAAATACCAAGCGCATTTTCCACCAGTCGTCTCGTAGATTTAAAGGATCGAAGAAAACTTGTAAGAGCATTTGTCCGAGGTATTTGTACTGGGATATTTGGTGTAATAAGCCACTTTTTTAATCCATATCCACTGTCTCCCAGTAATATTGCATGTGGAAATGGTCTCCGTCCATTTTCCCACTGTTGTGACAACGATGAACATCGTATTACTCGTGCATCATGTACTGAACCGGGCCACCGAGCACTGGCATACAAAAATTCTAGGTTAGGTCCACACACTACCATTATATTGATTAAATGGTTGCCATTCCTGTCTACAAATGAGACTTCACTATCATGTGGGGCATCTATCTTGAACAATTACCCAACAACAACTCCAGCAACCCTTGGAATGTTTGCTACACTCATGAAAAGCTGTGGAATTGCTTGGACAGATTCAGTTGGCCAGTGAACCTCTTCTCCAAGAAAGGTGTGGACCAATAAGTGACATAACTTATTTACACATCGGTGGATAGTGGCTTTTGATAAGCCATGTGCATCTGCATTTACATGATATTGTGCTCCTGTGCCCAGCCAATGCAATGCGCACAAAAGTTGTTCTTAAACAGTAAGAGCATGATTTATTTTTGTTTCTGTCCGCAACTGTTGCCCTAACCTATTTATAATGTATTCAGCTGTTACCTTGCTAACGCGGAATTTCTCTTTGAAGACAAAGTCACTGAAATTGAAGGTTAGGTTAATCCGTGGCCTAAAAACTCTACGAACTCGTCTTTCTCTTTCTTCATCACTCCCGCTACTGCTAATGCTGCTACTACTGTCCATTATGTCCAATCACATCAAATTAACCCAATATTTTAACACACTATTGCACTGCTGTTATTACCAATCATTAGGTGACACTAAATGGTTTACCTGTCACTTCCACTCTGACAATTCTACAAATTTGTAAAATTGTTAAATACAATTTACATATCTGTGTTTCATAAAACAGTATTACCTGTCAGATGTGACACATTTGTCACATTTTTACCTGTCAGCTTTAAACTTTTACGAAACAGTTATATGTCAAATTGTCATACATTTATACATATTTGTCGTGACATATGTGTAGACTTGTCAAATTTTATGAAACGAACATATGTCGAATTGTAAATATGTCTGACAATTCATTGTCACCTGTCACCTGTAGAATTGTAACGTTTATGAAATAGGGCCATGGTCGATCGGACGTGGTAACATCTCTGCAACCGGGTTACAGGTTTCCTCCAGTGCGTCGCTGGTTTACTGTAACCATCCCTACTTGTTACATCCCTTAGGCTGCCGGGGCGTAAATTGCAGCGCCCCTGCAGTCAAATTTGCGCATAGATGCACGCGGGTCACCGTGGGCTCAACCCACTCCCGTGGGGGAGGTCACTGACCATATTTTACGGTATTACGAAAAGTGTATAGGCCTTCCACCTGGCATGGATTAGGAACCTCCCCTTAAATTCACTCCCATTTTGTAGGAGGGCCCACAATCATTTCGGTGGTGTGGGACTGACTTCAGCATGGAGGGGCTGTTTTAAAAAAAAGTGTCCCACGGAGAAAAGTTTTTGAGCTGCTCTTCGAGAACTTCGAGATCGACGCTTCAGCTATGGCTAGCACTTCTTAGTGCTACCCAGCGCTCGACACTAAGCTGTGGTTAGCAATTATTAGTGCTACCCAGCGGTTAATATAGGTGCCTGTGGATAAATGCGCACAGGCGGTAACAGGAAAGCGGAGTACGTGTAAGTGGTGCCGACCGACGAAATTGGCAACACCCAGGGAGTTAGATCCTCTTTAGCCTAGTAGTCCAGTCATTATAGTAAGTTCACCTCGGAATTCGAGATACCCAGCTGTAAGTCTCTAAATACTTGTATATTGACACCCTAAAAGTTGTCTCAAAACCTACATATGGTAGGGTGTACGCAACTATTAAATTTCAAGGTCAAAGGTCACAAAAATCGGTTTTTGCGCTTTTTTTGTAAATATCTCATTTCTAATGGGTTTTTTGCTATTTGTATTTATTATCAATATTGTAGAATACAAAATTCTCTACAAATTTTATTCAAAAATATTTTTCATACGGTGAACCGTTTTCGAGATAGAGGGCGGAGAGCGCGCGGTCACAGCATTACTTCAGGTCAACTGGTGCCTCCGGTCGAAAACGCGCCATATATAGTTGATGAACTATCGATAAATCAATCGATTATAAATATTTGTCAATTTTTATTAACTATTATATTATATTTTATCATTTTTTTCCTAACCTATCCACTTTTTATTCAGTAATTGTAATTGCAGAATTGTTAAAGAAAATATAGGAATTATATTTGAATTGTAACCTAATTAATATTAATAACTTCTTACATGATGAAAAAAAAACTAATAAATTATGAATTAATCTTTTTATTAAAAAATATCATTCAAACCATTTATTTTTATTAAAAGTAAAAAAATGGAATAAATGGTACAAAAACTACAATTTATAATTTTAATCATCTTCTTCCTCTTCATCGTCGTCTTCCGGCTGCTGGTAAATTTCAAACTGGTCTTCATTATCGTCTTCAACGACATTTCTCAAGTTCTTCCATGATTTTGGGGTCAAAGGTTCCATCTTCGTTAATGTCGCTCTGATATGGTAGAGCATTGAGACAAGCTTGCCCATTACATTGGCCACAAGCTAAAGAGCATTGCAAGCCCGCTTTCCTGCATCCGCATCGCGAACCACAACCACTTTTGCAGTTGCAGAAAATTGTATTTAGCAAATCTTCTGGAGCAGGTGGTAAAATTGTCATGATAGGCTCCAGAAAATCGTTTCGCATTGCCCAACCCCATACCTGGGGTTCCAAATCATTGCCTAACCAAGTTTGAACTTGATAATATATACGTTTGACGTAGTGGAAGGATTTTAAAATTTACAGATTTGAAAGAAGATGAACTTAATTATTTTCTATTTAAAATGTCATTAGTGTAAATGGGAATATAATTATATTATGATTTAAGTTTTTCCCTTAATTATTTTTTAATTTTAGGAAACGGTTATCAGTATTATTGAATAGATATAAATTTAATGCATGAAGAAAATGATAAAATATAATATAATAGTTAATAAAAATTAACAAATATTTATAATCGATTGATTTATCGATAGTTCATCAACTATATATGGCGCGTTTTCGACCGGAGGCACCGGTTGACCTGAAGTAATGCTGTGACCGCGCGCTCTCCGCCCTCTATCTCGAAAACGGTTCACCGTATGAAAAATTTTTTAGTTGCGTACACCCTACCATATGTAGGTTTTGAGACAACTTTTAGGGTGTCAATATACAAGTATTTACAGACTTACAGCTGGGTATCTTGAATTCCGAGATTCTTACCTAATTTAAGCTTAAATGACTGGACTATAGCCTGAACCCGGCTAACTAGCCCCGGGGGACGGTCAGTGGGTGGACCCGAGAGTCAGGAGACCGACTATGACTAGCGAATCTGTCGAGATGGCAGTAAGCGAGGACCCTTCAGGGCCGAGCAGCGACGAATCCAGTGGCTGGACAGTAGCCACTGGCAAGCGTGCGAAGCGCCTGCACACGGAGGTGTCCGGTGCGGGCAGTGATGACGAGGCGGGCCCCGCCCCCCGCCACCGGCAGCCAACCGTCACGACCGAGATAGCAAGAGGGCGCCTCGCATCAAGCCCCTGTTCGTGTTCCTCGACCAGGGGCACCAGTACCCGAGGGTGTACACCACTCTTAAACAGCCTGTTACCGAGAAGTTCACATGCCAAAACCATGACCGTGACGAAATACAAGTTAATGTAGAGTCAGTCCCCGACCACCACAGGGCAGTAAAAGCCCTGCCAGCAATCGGTGCGCAGCACTCCGTCCTCCTTCAGAGGGAAGAAGTGCCCAAAATGTTTGTGTAGCGCAGAGTGCACCGACACACACCATCCGAATTCCTCCAGGAGGAATTCAGCGCCATCAATCTGCCAGTCCAGAACCACTGGTTCTTGGAGAACCGGTAACGTGAGAAGTGCCTCAGAGCTGCGACTCCGAGCGCATCTACGGTTTGAAAAAGTTCGCCGACATTCTTGTGCGTGTCGACGACTACCGTCGCCCCTCAGGACCCTCCCAATGCAGTGTCTGCCAACGCTACAATCATGTTGGCAAGGCCTGCCATGCGACCTCTGTGTGCTGGTGGTGCAGCGGGCCATACCGGGCACCCGACTGCCCCAATAGGGGCGACCTCAACTACAAAAAGTGCGCACACTGTCAGGAGGCGCACTGCGCGAACTATAAGGGCTGCCAGGTCTACAAGAAGGAGACCCGCAGACACCTTCCCCCCCCCCCCCCCCCAAGGTGCACAAGCAGCGCGAGCAGCAGTCTCGCCGCGACTTGCGAGACAACAGGCGGGCTGCAATGCAGCCCCAGCCGCAACCGTCGCAAAGGGCCCCTCAGGGCTACTTCGGCCCCCCGAGGCAAAACCCCTCGGGAACCCCGAGGTACCCCCGTCCGCAGAGCTTCGGCGACTACCTGCAGCAGGCAGGTCGCAACTGATTTGCGCCCCTGGAGCAGCACTGCGAGCCCAGCTATAAGCTGGACTACTCAGTGCTGGCAATCAACCCCTGACAGCGAAAGCAGGGGTTTAGGAAGCACCCGACGGGCCATAAAAAAGGCCAGGGCAAGCCCCAGCGACCCAACCAGGACACGCCCCCGCAGCCTGGACTGGACAGGCCGCGACAGCCTGCCCAGTACAAGCACGTGGCAGCCAAGGCTGCACCAGCTCCGGCGAGGCGCACGACCGCGCTCACCCGGCCGCAGGTTGCCCCCGCACCTGAGGCCAGCATGGCGGTGGATGCAGCACCAGTGCTGCCAACTGCACCACCCGCGCCCCAAGAGCAGCCAGCCAAGAAACCAGGCCTGACCGACTTCCAGAAAGTGCTCGAGCAGTCATCGTACTTTCAACACAGATGCAAATCTGGCGGCCACAATTGTCCCCATGTGCCGCGACACATATTTTTACTAATGGAAAAAGTTGATGCGATGATGGGCTTTGTCCAAATCACTGGCTGCCAAGCTGAATGGCAGTCACTAGACAGGCCCCGTGTTGCATAACAACCCCGGCCGATAGGTTTAGTTTACATTCCCTCCTTTTTTGGAATGCACGTGAAATTAAACATTAATTACCGGAATTCAACCACCACTTGGAAAAATATAAAATCAAAAAAGCTGCGATTAACGAGACGCACTTGCAGCCAACAGACCGACTAACAATACTAAACTATACAGTTTATAGGTGCGACAGAGAACAAAATAGATGGGGAGGAGTAGCTCTGGTAGTTCACCGCAGCATTAAACACACTGCATGCCAGTTACCCATTTTTCAAAATTTAAAAGCTGTTGGAATAAATTTAAACATTAACCAACAAAACATAAACTCATCTCAATGTATGCTTCACCAGGTAGGTCCCTCAGTGTGGCGGATCTGGATGCCCTGTACGGGGCCGCTCCGAACTTCCTCGCTGTAGGTGACATAAATGCGAAACACCTGGAGTGGAATTGCAGGCGCGCGATGGCAAATGGTGGGCTTCTCTATGTGCATCAGCTCGATAAAAACTATCAAGTTCGTGCTCCTACTGAACCCACATTCGATTCAGGCAGACTGAACCAGTTGCCAGACATTCTAGATATCGTGCTTAACAAGTGTGTTACCTCGGGATTCGAACTCGAGGATGTACACGACATGTCTTCGACCATTTTCCTGTCCACCTAATTTCGACAATGCGAACATGGAAACCAACCCGCCACGTAAAATTCTGAATTACAAATACGCCGACTGGAAATGATTTAAAACTCAAGTCGTGCAAAATCTGTCAGACATCGCTGACATAATCGATAGCGATAGTTTAGACACCGCAATAACTAAATTTACTGCGAAAATCCAGGATGGTATACGCCAGTGCATCCCAGAGAAGGAGATCAAGTTAGTACACGACGAGCTGCCAGCATACATACGCGACTTGATATCGCACAAAAAAAGACTGAGTCGCGAATACACACGACGACGCACTCGCCAAACAAAACAAAGAATAAACGAACTACAAATCATTATTTCAGACGAAATTTCACTGTGGCGAAGCAGCCAGTGGGAAGCAAAAATCGCTAGACTAAATATTCAGGACGGGAGTGCCTGGACCATGACGAAGCGATTTTTGAATAAATCTGACAAAATTCCGTCCCTTGAAACCAATAATGGCCTAGCCTTCAAACCCCTAGACAAAGCACAAGCATTCGCTAATACGCTGGAAACAGCCTTTCAACAAAACATGGTGCCTTGCGATAGGCAATACACAGCGCAAATTTACCGCGAATTACGCGAAAAATTGTGCCAGCCCACTGTTTCTGAGCCGCTATTAACTCAGGCACAGGAAATCAAGCGAACTATTAGGAAAATGAAGCCGCGTAAAGCACCTGGGAATGACAGCATACAAGCTATCGTTCTCAAACAGCTCCCAGATGAATCCCCAGTATATTTAGCTGAATGCATTAATGCAATTCTCAGGCTTAGTATTTTACCTTCCCAGTGGAAGGAAACTAATGTAATAGTTTTCCACAAGCCAGGCAAAGTTAAAAAACTGCCCCAGAATTACAGACCAATTAGCCTGCTTAGTACTGTGTCGAAAATAGCCGAAAGCATAATACTGCATAGACTAAATTGCCACATTAACGAAAACAACTTGTTGCCTAATGAGCAATTCGGCTTTCGCGGTGCTCATTCGACAGTTCACCAGCTAGTGCGTCTCACTGAAGAGATCACTAGTGCATTTAACGTACGAGACTATGTTGTTGCGACGTACCTAGAAGTAGATAAAGGCTTTGACAGAGTGTTTCATGCAGGGCTTCTCTATAAACTATTTCAAGCTAATTTCCCTGACTGCTATGTCAAGTTAATCACGTCATACCTAGTAGGCAGAACTTTCAGAGTATCAACTGAAGGAGCCACATCAGACCTAAAACAGATCAGAGCAGGAGTGCCACAGGGCAGCATCCTAGGCCCTGTTCTATTCAATGTATACGTGCGAGACATGCCACGCCCCGCACATAGACTCGTCAATTTAGGCTGCTATGCGGACGATACTGTCCTATATAGCAGATCACACAACCTACAGCTGGCCACGACTAGTCTGCAAGTTGCGCTCACTGAGATAGAACAGTGGTGTACGACGTGGCGCATTAAAGTGAACACAACGAAGTCAGAAGCTATAGTGTTCACTCGTAAACACCTCCCGCCTGCAGACCCCAGGCCGCAACTGAGTTTGTTTAACGAGCACATTCCACAAAAGATGTGGTTAAAAACCTAGGTGTACACATGGATAGGAAATTAACATGGCGCCACCACATATATATTAAGCGAGCACCGGCTCAGACTAGACTGTGCTCCTTGTATCCAGTTATAAGTAAACGATGCGGCAGCAGAGTTAAAACTGGCCTACAGCTGTACAATTCCCTCATACGACCAATTATTACGTATGCAGCCATCTGTCTGGGCCACTGCTGCAAAGACACACTTAATAAAACTACAGCGCTTCAGAATAGATGCATTCGAATCGCTACAGACGGCCAAGTGTACTGCCCTGTCGAAGCATTGCATCGTAAAACCAGGTCCGAAACTTTGCATGACTTCTACATCCACACAACTCAGAGATTTTATGATAAATGTGTAAATAGTCTAAATCCACATATTACTTCTCTAGGGAACTATGATCCGGACGTAGAACAGAAGTATAAACGCCCGAAGTCACTCCTGGCGCACCGGCCGCGAGGTCTGTCGGCCAATCACAGCGAGCTGTGCGCGACCTCACTCCAACAAAACAAGTTCGCCTCCCGCGCGGAGCTCAGTCAGAAGCAACCTAGCCACCGAGTTTATCGGACGTCGGAGTGCGGCCTTGCCTCTTCACTTCGCGTCGCGTTGTAGCTCGCGGACATGTGACTGGCAGCCGGCCCGAGGTAGGTTTTTAATTCCAAAGGGTCACCTCGAGCTTAGCCTGTTAAGGTCAGCAACGTGCCAGTCATACAGCGATTAGGCTTCCCTTTTTTATTTTACTGCACACTACACAGGATGTTCCAGTGGAGTTCCCTCACTCCCAGCGACCAGGCCTCAGGGCCAGCCCTGGAGGGGGTCGGGGTCACGCCCGATCAGGAACTTCCTGTGATTTCCATACCAGGAAACTTACCACACGGCGCAGCCTTAGTACAATTTGACAGCGGTAGTTTTCAGGTCACTGTGCCTGACCAACCTGTACTGACAGCACCCTCCCAGGAAGTAATCAATATGGACTCGATCGATCAGGCAACTACCCACACAAAACAGCCGCCTACCGGCACAGTTACTCTGTCCAGCACAGACTACACGTCCTACTTGGAATGGCTGTGCAGCATGGAAATAAAAAAGAATGAATTTGAACGCAAAGAGGAGGAAAATGACGAACTGAATGGAGAGCACAGAGACAGAGGCAGCGAAAAATTCACCTGGCAGCCAGGACAAGAAACATTGTGGTTTCAAACTGTTTCGCGCCACTCGCTGAGAGCGCCACTTCCCCCCCCCCCCCCCCCCCCCCCCACCGAGGCATTAACCGCCCAAGCGCTCAGCGCTGACACATCAGCTCAGACTATCGCGCCCTCTCAGGGCATGCCCATACAAGGCGAGACGACCGCCACATCCAGCACGCCACGCGCCAACAGACCGCGTAAGCACTCTCTGAGGCTAGTAGTTCCGGACCAAAGTCTGTAAAACCAGCTCGTGTCTCGCATGCGAATTCTGGCCCCCGGGGGCGCACAAATAGTGCAAGTCCGCGAGGACTGAAAATCTCGTGCGAACACGAACAGGCATACTCGGCAATTAAGAAATACCTGGATTCAGTCCCGATTCCATACTTCGCATTTAGTACCGCCTCAGAACTCCCACAAAAGGTTGTAATCAGGATGCTCCGCTCTACACCGACTGAAGCAATCAAAGAGGACCTCGAGGTGTACCAATTTCATGCGAAATGTAGCGACCCTGCCGACCCCACTCACACCTGGGAGGAACCACTGCACCATTTCTGTCACAGCTTCCAAAAACGACACACTGCCTCCACTCACCTCACTCAAAAGTCGTCAACATGACCAAGGTCAAGGTAGCTCAATACAAGAAACGTGTGACCGACGTGGCCCAATGCATGAACTGCTGGCAGTTCATGCATACTAAAAATTTCTGTAAACTGGCAACTCGATGCAAACACTGCGCCGGGCCCCACACACACGCCGGCTGCCCTAACCTGGGAAAAAAACCCAAACTGTGCAAACTGTAATGGCAAAGGAGTGCACGAGGGCAACTCGAAACTCTGCCCTGAATATCTAAGGCTATTCCAAGTGCGACAAACCACGGTGTCTTCGCGCGCCGAGCTCACTTAGCCTCGTGCACCACAGAATTCGCCAGCAAATTTTTCGCAGATGCCTACTCGCCCGCCAGCACAAATGGTTCGACCCACGCTTTCCTTTGCAAAGGCAGCGCTAAACGTTCCTATTAAAAAGAAAACAAACATACAGCTTCCCACTCCTATGCGCAACCCACCAAACCTGCCTTCCGCACCTCCAAAACCGCCCTCCCCTCCTACCATTCCCACCTCCGGACCATCCTCTCTCGGCGACTGCACTGGCATCCAATCAGCCCTTTCCGACCTCCGAGACCTCATGAATTTCCTCCGTGACGCAAACTTCATGGCCTTTATGGCACACATGAAACCCTACATGCTCCTTGCCAACTCAGTCGCCGAACCGTCCATGAAAACCCTCCTGCTCGTGTAGGCCCTGACGACTTTCATGGGCTGCGAGTAATTGTAGCACATCGCACAGCAGCGCATCCTGGCACCCTTTCATTACTTTCCTGGAATGCAATGGCATTTTCACACGAACTGGAGCGGGTTTTGGAGACGTACGGCCCTTATTAACGAAATTTTCTAAAACCAAATAAACGTTATTCATTTAAAAATTATATCACCTACCGTACAGACAGAGTAACTTTTAGTGGAGGAACAATAATATTAATTCACAATAGAATACCACACCATCTAAATAAAACAATCGCAGCTACCCATATAGAAGATACCTATATTAATATTCGCACCCAAACAGGCCACATAACCTTAATCGCAGCTTATAACCCGCCAAACAAGCAATTACTAAATGAATATCTAAATAAAATAATTGACCAACCATATCCATTTATTATAGCTGGCGACCTAAACGCATAACATAAACAATGGCACAGCAGATATAATAATATTAAAGGAAATCTACTTGTTCAGCATTCCACATTAAATAAATACCTAGTTCGAGGCCCGATCACACCAACTATTTACCCAGCGGACGTAAATAAACAGCCGGACGTCTTAGATTTAATACTAACTAACATTACACAATTAAATATTGAAATGGAAGTGCTTCCGGGACTAGATTCAATGTATTCTGGAAGAAGGTATCTTAAAACACCCAAATGCAGTCCTTTGTATGACCCCGGTCGTAAACTGGGATAATTTTAAAGCCGAATCAGAGTAAATATTTAGCAATAACCTAGAAACAACATCAGCAAACACATTGACGCCGCAGCAGAAATATTACAAAATACATTACTAAAATCACTTAAAAAACACATTGTTATTCTAAACAGATGTGAATTCCTTTAACAATCTTTCCCGGATGCCGACCTCCTGCTTACTAATAAACGTCACGCGTGTCATGTTTACCAAAAACACCGCACTAAAGAAAATAAAGATAAATATTATTCCTTGAAAAAACAATTAAAAAACATATTTCAAAAGGTGAAAATAAATAAATGGGAAAACTTCATGTCGGAATTATCAGATCGTATGAATAAATTTTGGAAAATCTCAAAAATATTACGTAATAAAACTAAAAACACAAACTCTACTCCTATTCAATCGCCAACAGGGACGATGCTGTATGAACTAGAACAAAAAGCAAATGCAATCGCAGACTGTTAAGAAGAGCAATTTTCACCTAATAACGACGTCGGGGACCCGCGGTTTACACAAGAAGTACTTATTAACGTAAATAATTTCAACCAGGCCCCTGTAAACTCAATCCCAGATTTAATTACACTCCCCGAATTACTAACAGTTATTAGACATGTTAAAGCAAATAAAGCCCCCGGCCAAGATAAAATAATGTATCAATTAATAAAATAACGTATCAATTAATTAAACACCTCCCATTAAATGCACTTCTTGCCATTCTAAACCTGTTTAACGCAATCCTGACCTACCACCATTTCCCGCAGATATGGAAAACAGCAAAAATTATCACATTACCTAAGCCTGGAAAAACTCCTACAATTCCTGCAAACAGAAGACCAATCTCACTACTTAGTTCCATAAGTAAAATATTTGAAAAATTATTGCTATCAAGACTGCAAACTCATTCTGTAGTGCACAAAATTGTCCCAGACACTCAATTCGGTTTTCGTTCCGCACATTCTACTGTTCACGCCCTGACAAAAATTCACTACAGAAACTATGAATGCCATGCAGAAAAAAGAATTCACAATAGCAGTATTCTTAGATGTAGCAAAAGCATTCGACAAGGTCTGGATACCTGGGCTCATCCACAAATTAATTTCTTTTAATTTCCCTGATTGTTACATTAAACTTCTAACCAGCTATTTCCAGGACAGAAAATTCTTTGTTTCAATAGATAAAGGTAATTCAACAACACGACAGATCACAGCTGGTGTACCACAAGGCTCAGCCATCTCTCCCTTCCTGTACAATATTTACAGAGCTGATATTCCTATTACACACTCCACTATCCAAATGTATGCAGATGACACAGTTATCTTCACCCATGACCGCAGTTTACCTTACGCAATCCTACGCACCCAACTACAATTAAATGATTTAGAAAAAATGGTTTATTAAATGGAAAATTAAAACTAATCCCACGAAATCACAGACATTAAACTTTACAACTCGTAGGCTTAAAACTCCGCGTAATGTAACTCTAAATAACAAAATAATTCCTTACTCAGAAACTGCCACTTACTTAGGCTTAGCTATAGATCGAAAGCTTCGCTGGAACACCCAAATAAATAAACTCAGGGGGTCGGCAATGGGTAAACTTAACCTATTGTACCCACTACTAAAAAGCAGTAAATTGCGTCATTACTTAAAAATCCTAATTTACATCTCTACTGTCCGCTCAGCTTTCATGTACGGCAATGAAGTGTGGGGAAACATCACTAAATATCAGATAAATATCCTACAAGTAATACAAAATAAATATTTTCGCATTATTGGAAACGCCCCTCCCCGCACAAGGACAGCAGAACTTCATGACAGACTAAAAGTTCCCTTAATCACAAACTATCTTGTTTTTAGAAACAACAAATTTTACAATAAATTACCACTTCACACTAATCCGGTTATAAAAAGACTAGGAGATTATAACCCAGACATAAATAGACGCTTAAAACGTCCAAAAATGGCCCCAGATACAAATTAATTACACATAAATAATTACAAAACTCGGCTGTTTTCGCGCCGCGCATCTCCAATTTTTTTTTTCCTAGCCTAAGTTAATTCTAAGTGTGTAGGGGAGGGTCCAGGTTAGGGGAGGACCTAAGTGTGTCTCAGGCCGAAGCCTATACACTATACCATGCGGGTTTTTAACCATGCAGGACAAGGGCGCGTGCATCGTGTGCTATTGGGGTTTACTGGCCAGCCATGGCTGCAATTGGCGCCATGACTGACGCCCCATTGGTCGCCTAGCTTAAAGCTAGCTAATGTGACCCAGGTAAAACCTGCATAGACACAGGGAAAACCCTGGGCCGGTTCATGCGGGGATCAAATAACATGCATTAAGCAAGCAGGTAACTACTGGACAAGAGGAAGAAGGGTCCAGGTAAGAAGAGTTGGAGGGGCTGAAAAATCAACCATGCTGGAGTTAGGTGCTTGGGCCTTGCGGCCCGCATTTAAAGGTTGGGAACTCCTGGGTTATTATTAACCAGGGGCGCATGCGCCCCCAGGGGCGGGCGACTTCACTCGTCGGCCCAGCCACAGCTGCCCAGGCAGCCACAGTTAAAACAGAAGTGGGCAGACGAGCCAGTAAACCGGCTCGAACTGCTGGCTCTCGGAGCGAAAGGCAGCCTGACATTGCGCCATCTTCATCTTCCTTCTTCCAGTCAACAGCCAACGACCTTTCAAGCCAGGGTGGGGGTAAGTCGTTCAGGCGAATGAAGTATCTTGCGAGTCGGACCCTCTTGTCCCCCAAATTCCCGGGTCGGTTGAAGGTCGCGCCGCCCAGGCTACCACTGGCTCCAACAGGGCCCCAACTTGAAGGCGCCGCCATCTCTTCCTTCAGAATTCCGATGCTGTTCACTTCCGTTGCGCGCGCGGCAGTCCACAGCTCCGCAAGTTCCAGCCCGCAGTTCGTC
This sequence comes from Bacillus rossius redtenbacheri, assembly GCF_032445375.1. Lineage (NCBI taxonomy): Eukaryota > Metazoa > Arthropoda > Insecta > Phasmatodea > Bacillidae > Bacillus > Bacillus rossius. Next base: position 8,041,405 of record NC_086337.1, on the reverse strand, counting down.
TACACTTCGCATCCAGGGCACATCGAGCTCCCCTGCGGTGCCTTCGCCGACGAAGCTGCTTTCTGCCGCGCGCCGAGCTACATTCAGGCTACCTTTCTCCCCGACAGCCGTGATAACGACTCCACAGGCCGGCCATTGGTCCGCGGACTGCTATTGGTTATTCACAGCCACCCCAGCGAGATTGCAACTCTCAAGCTGGGCTCCCGTATCCGCCACCCGCGGGACGCGGTCGGTAGCAGTTGGCGCTGCTAGGCCGCCCCCAGCACGCACACAAAACCAACACGCACTGCCAGCCTTCGGTTACCCAATAGGTCGCAGGGAACTCCCAGCCAACAGCCCGCGAGAGAGATGCGCACGCCCCGAGAGACGACCACCGACGCGCATCTCCACCAGATCACAAGTAACTAGTATCCTCGGTTGCGGACCGTCAATAAAACTCCCGGCCAGCGCCGGAACCCACCAGCCAATCAAAACGAAGCACCGACTCCGTTAATTCAGAGCAGGTTTACCACAAATAATTATATAATTATTACTCAAATTCAAATATACTTAATAAAATCAGTTAGGACAAACATATTATATTATTTAATTTAAAATTACTTGTCTTATATTTAGAGTCATCCATTAGACTGCAGTGTTTATTGGCTAGAGCCAATAACCACACCAACTAAATAGAAGCATCGCCTTTGCATGAAATAAGCCGAACAATTAGGACAGCACTTTCCAAAAGCTAAAGCCGTTATTCCCCAACCGCGCAACGTAATGATAAAGGCACTTCATGCAAACTTTTGACATAACTTACCTAAATAATACCTTGCAAACAGACCCACATTATTCCAAATTTTGCACACTGACAGGGACTGGGCAGGTGGGGTCGCCTGCCTACACTCCCTCCCATGTGGGCAGGGAGGGGGGTGAATCAAAAGGGTGCCAAGGAAAGGAGTGGCGACACTCCTTCCCTCCATGTTTTCCGCTGGGTTTGCGCTGCAAGCTCAGAACGACCACTGACAGACGAGAGGGGGAGGGGGACTATCCCTCTCTAACCCTCACGCTACTGTATGAGGACAAAAAGGGAGGCCAAGAGCCCCTCAAAAGGCTTGTACCTCCCCCACGCTGAGGGGCTTCGCTCCAGTGATGAAAAAAGGTGGCGGAGCTCAGTCACTGTGCCGTTGTAATGTTGGTGGCACTTGCTCAACTTGTTTATTTATAATTATTTTTTTTCTTTTTTTTGGGCGAACTGGTTTCCACACGTTTTCAGTGTTTTATATTGGTATTTGTTAATGGTAATATGTCATTTAAAGATTTAAAGGTTAATTTTGAATGAAGTTGTAATAATTTTAATTATGTGTAATTTAAATGTTTGAACATCAAGTTTTTTTTATTGTGTCAATGTAATTTTTTTTTAATCTATTATGAATAATGTGTTTACAATTTAATTATTATGGTAAATATGTGAAGGTATATTTAAGAAATTATAAGTCAATCCTTTTGTAATAGAATTAATGCTACATTAATAATCGATATGTTGTTGTTTTAAAAAAAAAGTACTCTCTACGAGTGCCATGTTCAATGTCCTTCTTCGTCTTGCACTTACAGACCACAAACGGTCTTTTCCAGCACTTTGACGCCATGATGTAGTAACTCAAAAAATTCGTTCTTGTGTGATTTAAAGTTTTCAAGATGCATTAAGCATCTACAACCGCACTAAGTGGTAAGTTTTCTTGTCTTATTTCTCAAGAACGTAGGGAAAAGTTTGTAACACCGGGCGTGTTAATATTCTTTGTTATTTTTATGTTAATTAGCGGTTCCACGATACCGGCCATGCGGTACACTTGAACCAACTTGTGCTGTGGTGTTGGGGGCCTGTCCCCGGCAGCCCGGAAGCAAAATGATGTGACCGCACCTAATTCAGGAAAGCCGACGACTATTTCATTATTTTTGGCATGAACTACTAACCTTTTTTATCAACTCTACATAATGTGAAAATTTCGTGGACTTAACCTCATCGGACTTCTCGTCAAACTTTGTCTTCTCTTCTATCTTAAAGAATTTTTTTTTGAACCAATGTAACGTCTTATTTAATATATATAATTTACAAGCAACGAAATAATGTAACATGGACTAAAGATATTTTTGATAATAAAAAAAAAAGAAATATGTTTTGTAAGAAATTCATCTAATATGGTAAAGAAATTTTTTATTTTTTTTTCTCTCTCTCCTGGGGCCCCAAATAAGATAAAACTTAAACATAATAAAATCAGTATCATGTAAGAAATAATTTAAAATACTAGTGATATTAATATGATGGTTAGAGTGTTGTTATTTAAAAAATAATTTACATAAAAAATAAATTATTTATCTGAAATTGTCCTTTTTTTATTTAATCATTGAATCATACTCTTATAGTTTGTGAGTGTGCATGACCAGTCAGCCCTGCTGATACTCTAACTAACCCCTCCGCACATCGAAACACTTCATGAGCCTTGGTCCACGAGCTTTCAGCATCCGCCTGCCTCTGTTCATAACCTCAAAAATTTATGAAGGGAGGTAAGGTGTGGTGCAGTAATGGTAGCAGAGCCTGTGGTTCTGAAGTTGTTTTGATGTGCATTTGTGCATGTGTAGATTTTGTCTTGCATGTGCCCCTACCTCAACAGCGGTGCTATTCTGGAGGTGACAACAATTTCGAGTTAATTTGTTTTATTTTGTTGTTTGTTTATATTTTGTATTTTTTTAATCATGCCTTCGACGGTAGTACCAGAATTCCTTTTAAAGGATGAGTTGACATTTGAGTGTCAGTTGCGTGGTGTTCAGCACCAAGAAACCACAGCAGCTGTTTTGCGTAAGAAACTTCGCACAGCAATTAATAATGATGTACCTATTGTTCAAGACAATTTAAAGAGTATTGACCCCAATCATGAATTCAATGTGTGCTCGAGTAAAATTCTAGTTTTACAGGAGATAGTCACTAATTTGACTGATGATGAAAACTTTGCCCTTAACTTGCCCAGAGTCAGAAATCGTTTATCTCATTTGCACAGACGTGTTCAATTGCTTTTAGAGGTTCATGCCCCTGTATTGTCTGAGGTCCAAGTGGCCTCCTTACAAAATGTTATAATTGAGGTTAAGAGACTGTTAGATATTGTAAACAAGTCAGAAACAGAATTTTCACTATTGCGAGATCTTACCCCTTCAGCCACTATGGCACAAGTTTGTGACCAATTTGCGGGTTTAGCATTGCCCACGCCCAATAATGAAAACCTTCCTTACAAACCCATCCCAGGGCCTTCCATGTTGAATTTGGATCCTGTTCCAAGTACCACTAATCAAGTTGTGGATTTCACGAACCTAACCAACACTACATCATTACCACCCACGAGCTCTAATTCTCGTGTAGTATTTTGTACAGCACCTGGAACGTCACAGCCGGTAACGACACCAAGTAGCTTTTCTCTTACTAATGTTTTTGGCAAGATTACTCACCCTCTTGAAAATATGTTGAAGGAACTACCAGTCACAGACGGTCTTAATATCCCACCCCTGTTAAATTTTCTAAAGAACATTGTCAGGTTGCGACAGAGTCATTGTGTGCACGAAACACAACTTTTGGAGGTAATTTACCCTTTTACATTGGGTCCCTTGGCCGAACGAACTCGAGCGGCTATTTCTCAAAATCTTTCGTTTGATAGTTATCATGATGACATTCTTACATTCTTCATTCCATCACGATTGCTCACACAACTTCAACAAACACATTTCAGTCGTCTACAGAAGCCTGGTGAAACCCTTTCTGTTTATGTTAATGATGTTAAGGAAGCCGCGGCTATTTTTCGTCTTAAAGTCACTGAACAAGAAATAGTAAACAATATCCTTGATGGAATTTCCCCTGAAGAAAGATCACGTTTAGTTTTTTTGAATAAGCCATGTTCTTTCGCTGAACTTGACAGGATGTGTATTCACTCACAGAACATAAGATTTGCTGACAGAAACAGAGATATGCAATCTCCTCATTTTTCAGGTTACAAACCAGCTAGACATTTCACTAATACCTGCAACACCACACAACCTAACCGATACTACCCTAACAGTAATGTGAATTCACATAACAGAGCTCAGTGGCCAGCAAACTCAAGAGGTTCACCTCAGAACTTGTTTTGCACAAATTGTAAAAGAAATAATCATGTTGTTAGTAATTGTAGATTTTTGCAACAAAAAAACGCCTGGAGCAGGGATTCAAGGTGAGCGGTTCCCCCTGCAAATTTGGCCAACCCAAAAATTCTCAATATAATGCTCACATTTTTCAGCAGATGAAAGTAGCACGTTATTTTCAAAAGTATTTTGGTATACCGATAAAAAGGAGAAAAGTTCCAGATCAGGTTAATCATTCTAGTTCACCTAATTTAGTAGGATCCAATGTTGTTCCAGTTCCTCGTGTCAGTGTTTCTTTTGGTACGTTTGTAGAACAAGCTCTTGTGGATTCAGGTTCCACACGGTCTATTATCTCTTATCAATTGTTGAATAAACTGAAAGAAGCTAATCTTGTTAAATCTATTGATAATGGTCAATTTAAGTGTTACACTGCATCTAATGAAATTTTGCCTATCGTTTGTTGTGCTGTCATAAAGTTGAAAATAGCACATTTCACGTGGATGTTCCCTTGTTTCGTTTCAAAAAATGTTGGTTTGGACTTCATCCTCGGCGCTGACTTCATGACAAAATCCGGTCTTATTCTTGATATGCAGGAGAAACATATTTTCTTTAAATTTCAACCTAACCTCAAAGTTCCTTTTGTAGGTGTATCCCAGTTGGATAATAGCCTTGCTGAAATTAGTGTTAAACAAAGTTATGATGAAAATTCTGATTCTTTGAGTCATCTACCTGAGCATCAACGTAATGCAATCAAAAATTTGTGTGAAAAATTTCCTAAAGTTCTCACTTCTGATTTAGGACTTACAAATCTTCTCGAGTATGAAATTAAACTCCATGACAATGGATACATTAAAAGTCATCCTTATCGTTTAGCACCACCTCAGATGAATCTTCTACGAAAAGAGGTACAACAATTGTTAGATAAAGGAGTAATTGAACAATCTACATCTCAGTATGCAAGTCCTGCATTTTTAGTACCAAAACCCAATGGTAAACAACGCATGGTAGTTGATTTCCGCCGTGTGAATCAAAAAATCGAAATTGAATCAGTTCCATTACCAGATTTACATTCAGCCTTTCACTGGTTTTCCAAGGCCAAATTCTTCACTACTATAGACTTAAATTCAGCTTATCACCAAATACCTCTAAAACATGAATCTAAACCTATTACAAGTTTCTGTGTACCATGGAACCTATATCAGTTCACTCGTGTGCCCTTTGGTCTTGCAACAGGCGCACAAGTTCTCACCCGTTTACTCGACCAAATTTTTCATGACGTTAAATTCAAGTTCGTATATAATTATCTAGACGATCTCGTCATCTACTCTGAAAATTTTGATGACCATCTCCAACACATAAAGGAAGTTCTGTCTCGACTTGAAAAAGCTGGTCTTACTGTTAATCCACAGAAAGTTAAGTTTGCAGTACAAGAAATCTCATTTTTAGGACATAAAATTTCTTCACGTGGAATATCCATTGATCCTGAACGAACAAAAGCTATTAGAGAGTTTCCTCCTCCACGAGATGTAAAAGGTGTTGCACGTTTTATTGGTATGATACAATTTTTTGGCAAATTCATTCCTAACCTAGCGGAAAAGGCAATTCCACTTAATAAGCTACGTAAGAAAAACACAAAGTTTGAAAGGGGTGATGACCAACAAAAGGCTTTTGAATCATTAAAACAAGACATAATAAGTCCACCAGTTCTTCGTATGGCTGATTTTTCTAAAACTTTCATTTTGCAAACAGATGCATCTGGTTCAGCAATAGGAGCCATTTTGGCCCAGGAATTCGACGGTGTTAGACAACCTATAGCGTTCGCATCTAGAACCCTCACTCAGCAAGAACAGAAATCATCAATTTATGAATTAGAATGTTTGGCAGTAGTTTTCGGTATTGACAAATTTAGGCCCTATCTAGAACATGCTGAATTTCTTTTAGAAACGGACAATCAGGCATTATCATGGCTTCTTGCACATCCCCGCCAGTTAGGCAAAATTGGTCGTTGGGTAATGAGGATTTCTTCACTAAAATTTAAGGTTCAACATATCCGAGGATCTCAAAATGTTGTTGCAGATGCTCTTTCACGTATGTTTGATAAGACACAACATAATCCCTCATTGGAGGAAAACAAATGTAAAGTTCTTCTAACAGATTTTCCTTTAACATTCAAAAACATTCAATTGCATCAAGAAGAGGATCAAGAATTACGGAAGATTGTTCAAAATTTAAAATCTGGAATACCCCAAAAATCTTATTTTTTATCTAATGGTGTCTTATATTCTAGAATTCGAAATCATCAGAAACGTATTGTGTTACCTCAAGTCTTGAAACCTGTTGTTTTCCAGTATTTTCATTCATCACCCATTGGTGCACATTTGGGTACCTATAAAACAATTGAGGCTATCAGAAGAAAATTTGTTTGGAAAGGCATGTATAGTGAAATTACAGAGAGAGTTAAGCAGTGCCAACTTTGTGCCCTTAGTAAGCCAGCTCAAAATACACATTTAGGTTTGTTGTCTTCAGAAGTTTCGGATAAACCAATGCAGAAATTATTCATTGATTTTGTGGGACCATTACCAAGAAGTAGAAAAGGAAATAATATGTTGCTAGTTTGTGTAGATGCATTTTAAAAATTTGTTTGGTTGATCCCGTTAAAGAAAGCTGATGCACCCTCAACAATACAAGCTCTTCAAACCAATATCTTTCAAAATTTTGGCATACCTGTTTCAATTGTTTCAGACAACGGATCTCAATTCACTTCTAAAGCATTTAAGAATATGTGTTTCACCCATGGTATACGTCACATTTGTCTGTCTCCGTACTATCCGCCACCTTCGCATGCGGAAAGGTTTAATCGAAACCTCCGATCTGCGTTAATCGCTTTTCATGCCGAAGATCAGAATAGTTGGGACAAACATTTAGTTTGGCTTCAGATGGCTTTTAATTACTCACGACATGAATCACATAAGTCTACACCATATAATTTGATGTTCACTTTCACTCCTAATAATCCATTAGCAAATCTTTGGTCTTTAAATGAATTGTTACCAGATGACCCAAAAAACATAAAGGAAGTTTGGGCAGCCGCCCTTAGAAATCTCAAGCGCTCTCATGAGAGATATAGAGTCAAATATAACAGGAACAGAATTGATAATCCTTTTCGACGAGGTGATCTCGGCTTGTGCAGAGCACACCCAATCAGTAAAAAAGTAGATAAAAGAATGGCAAAGTTATCGTTTCGCTGGTCAGGTCCTTACCAGATACAGCGTTTTCTAACCCCAGTTACGGCAAGTTTGTGCGATCCAGACACTGGATCCTATGTTACCAGAGCCCACATTTCTCATTTAAAGAAATATCATTCATCGTCTTCAGTAAGTTAGGGGAAATTGCACCCCAGTTTTGTTTGGGCTTTTGGCTCAGTCGATCGTGGCCTGATCACCCACCGATCCTAGTCTTTGAGTCCCAAGAAACTTTTTTTATAAATCAATATAGGCCTATATCAATATATCTATATCTATATATACATAATATACATAACTACACAAGAAAATGAATAAAGAAAAGTAAAAGTAATGTAATAACATGTATGTGCATATAAAATATAAAAATATAAAAAACCATGGTACCTAGTTTTAAGTTGTCATGACAAGTCTTAATTGTTTGTATGTTAGTTTTGGGAAGTATGTTTGGTTGTAGGGTTTTCCTAGTTTGAAGTGTTATGTTCAAGTATTCATTTGTTTATAGGTTTCTATTTTTAATCATTGGTAGAGGAGGATGTTAGAATTTTTTGTCCTAATGCCATGCTATCCGCACTTGTTCTTTATGTTTTATGTTTTAGTGTAGCCGTCCGCTCTCTTGGTCCACTCCGTTGATTGATGTCTGTACGCCATGTTTGGACCACTTGGTATTCTTCTCTGTGTCTTCACCTTAACTTCAGCTAACATTACGGTAACAACAACTCATACTGGTGTTCTCTTTGAAAAAGAAGATAATCGTCTGTTTTCAGACAATTTTTATTCTATTGTATTGAATTTCAATTTGCTTCAGTTGGAACATGCAAACAAGGACTTAGAATCAGATTTAAATAAGTTAATTCAGGTCAACAATGTCATTCTCAGTGAAAACAGCTCTTGGAATCAAAACTTCGCCTTCGTAATTCATCAACTCAAGGAAAATTTTGTGGCCTATAGATCAGAGACAATTGCTTTAACTTCATTGTTACCTCAAGAATCTTCAAGGAGAATAAAACGTGTTATTTTTAATTTTGGTGGCAAGATTTTGAAAACTGTTTTCGGTACTCTGGACAGTGATGATTTAGACATTTTGGAAAGACGTTTAAAATCCGTGGAAGAAAACCAAGATGAAATTTCTGGCAATGTCCTACACCATATTCTTGTGGTTAACAGTTTGGAAGAAAGAGTTCTCAATAACACTAAATTGATGAGTAACCTAGCAAAACACTATTTGGCCAGTCATAATGAATTTTATAAACTTTTGAATAGTTCACTACATGAGATTTGGGACAAAATGATGCTAATGAATTTGAGAATTGATTTGAATACACTTTTGTTTAGAATAAGTGAATCTTTATCCAGTGCCCGCTTAGAATTATCTGATTTGAGACAGTCTATCGAAAATAGTGTTCACGGCAGATTAAGTTCAATCTTGTTACCACCTAACACTTTCCTTACCTTGTTGGACAATATTCAACATTTAATTTCATTACCATTATACATGTTAGCACCAGTCACTTTTGAAAACCTTCATATGTTTTATGGTCTGAGCACAGTCCAGGCAGTCATTTATAATTGTTCACTAAAAGTCATTGTCAATGTGCCGTTATATAATAAGGATAGTACTTTCGAATCATACAAAGTTTTTGCTATTCCTTTCTTCTTCCCTAAATTGCAACATTATCTATTACTCAAGATTCACGATGTGTTGTTGATTAGTCCAGACAGAAAACTTTTTGCATCTATTAATTCTAACCTATTATCTGGTTGTGTAAAACACAGTATCACTTTGTGTCCATCCAGCTTTCCTTTCTTTGATTCTCATATAAATAGTTGTGAGTTTAATATTTTTCTTGGAAAACCTTATTTTGAGTTTTGTGACAAATCAGTTGTACCTTTAAATCTACCTTTTTTTCAGAAGACTAATACACTCTGGTTGTTTGCAACGAATTTTTCCATTGATGTAACCTTTTTATGTAAATCTACTAAGGAGACTTTTGTACCTTTCACTATTTCAATAACTGGTAGTGGTTACATAAGAAATGCATCTCATTGTGACATTGTTAGTCCTTTCTTTAAAACCTTTGGTTCAGTCAGTTCCTCTATCACTTTTAATATGTCTCTACCTATTGTACATGTACCTAAATTTAATGTCAATTTAAGTCAGCTGACATTTTCCAAGTTACCAAATGTATCCTTCAATTCTTCAATTGTGGAAGATATTAACAAACTTTTGATTTCTCAGCCTAGTGGTGCTCCATTCCACGACATTGTTAAGCTTTTACGTCCTCACCAGTATGTTGAAACTAATTCTCATTTTAATGTCATTGCTTTAATTTTGTCAGTCTTCGTTTTCCTTTGCATTTTTATCCTATGTATTACTCTATGGTTCAAGTTTAGGTCCATCTCGACCACCCCTTCTAATCCCTCACCCCCTATCCCTTCTGGAACCATCTTAATACGCGTAGCTTCATCCTCCAATGTGGAGTAGTTTGTAATTTTTTTTATTATGATATGTATGTAATGGGTTTTTTTGTGGTCAAGGATTTAGTTTTAATTTTTGTGGGATATATGGTGTAGTTTGTTGTTGTCTCCCGGTAGCGTCTGCTTTGAGGGGGGGAGTATGTGCCGTTGTAATGTTGGTGGCACTTGCTCAACTTGTTTATTTATAATTATTTTTTTTCTTTTTTTTGGGCGAACTGGTTTCCACACGTTTTCAGTGTTTTATATTGGTATTTGTTAATGGTAATATGTCATTTAAAGATTTAAAGGTTAATTTTGAATGAAGTTGTAATAATTTTAATTATGTGTAATTTAAATGTTTGAACATCAAGTTTTTTTTATTGTGTCAATGTAATTTTTTTTGAATCTATTATGAATAATGTGTTTACAATTTAATTATTATGGTAAATATGTGAAGGTATATTTAAGAAATTATAAGTCAATCCTTTTGTAATAGAATTAATGCTCCATTAATAATCGATATGTTGTTGTTTTAAAAAAAAAGTACTCTCTACGAGTGCCATGTTCAATGTCCTTCTTCGTCTTGCACTTACAGACCACAAACGGTCTTTTCCAGCACTTTGACGCCATGATGTAGTAACTCAAAAAATTCGTTCTTGTGTGATTTAAAGTTTTCAAGATGCATTAAGCATCTACAACCGCACTAAGTGGTAAGTTTTCTTGTCTTATTTCTCAAGAACGTAGGGAAATGTTTGTAACACCGGGCGTGTTAATATTCTTTGTTATTTTTATGTTAATTAGCAGTTCCACGATACCGGCCATGCGGTACACTTGAACCAACTTGTGTTGTGGTGTTGGGGGCCCGTCCCCGGCAGCCCGGAAGCAAAATGATGTGACCGCACCTAATTCAGGAAAGCCGACGACTATTTCATTATTTTTGGCATGAACTACTAACCTTTTTTATCAACTCTACATAATGTGAAAATTTCGTGGACTTAACCTCATCGGACTTCTCGTCAAACTTTGTCTTCTCTTCTATCTTAAAGAATTTTTTTTTGAACCATTGTAACGTCTTATTTAATATATATAATTTACAAGCAACGAAATAATGTAACATGGACTAAAGATATTTTTGATAATCAAAAAAAAAAAAAGAAATATCGATGGCTTAGAATGAAAACCTCGTATCTCAATTTTTGACGAAAATGCGTTTTTAATTTTATTGGGTAGAAAACCTCGTATCTCACAGAATGTTGGGCTGGAAAAAAAAATATGTGCATCCTACTGCTTTCTATCGGGGAAAAAAAGAACCATGTATATCAGTAGCACTCCATATTGTAGAGAGAAAACCACGTATGTTCGGCAAGTTTGTTTGGTCTGTATTCTTATGTTTTTGAAGTTGTTCATCAATTTATCAGCAGTTTTACTGTTCAGTCAACTACTCTTAGGTAAGCCAGTAAGTTATTTCTTGTATTGTGATAATATTTCTACCTAATTGTGCATAATATAAAAGCAGTTTTATCATTGAAAACCTAGTACATTTTATATTGTCACTGCAGTATTTATGAAAACATCGTACATCACATATACGAGGTTTTCACTTTTAACTGAATAGAAACAAGAATGATATCCGCGTTTTTCTTTCAAGTTTCTTAAGGTTTTTTTCAGTTAAATTAAGAAATTATTAGTTAAGTTATGGAAATAAATGGCTGAAAGCAATATAAAATCTTTTTATTGCAGGACATGAACTCTAGAAGTAAGTTGCTGGTCCAGTTGGCTATCCAAATGCAAGAAGACAACAATGTTCAAAATAAAGAGATTTGTAGCTCTTCAAATAATGCTGGTATTCTTTTTTTATTAACATTAATTATCAATCAGGATATAAGGTGGAACTTTTTTGACGATTTAATTATAATTGTTTTGATCGTGCTTATGTACTAGTGATCATCAAAGAAAACAGATCACAGAACTAAAACACTACCCAGTTTAATAATCTATTGCAATGCATACAACTGATAACCACAATAATGTGTTAATGTTAGTCTTCACAAGAGTCTGACAGGCTAAAATGTAACCGAAATTGGCCAATTCAGAATAATGCTGGTGTATGTATACATTGATAATGATTGTAGATGAAGATTCTTTTTGATACGAACAATGAAAAATTTAAATTTCACAGAACACTCAAAAAGTATCACCTTATCCTGACAGAATAAAATTAATTACATTATTTACTAATAAGTTTTAATGTTACAATCTGATTATTATTATCGTCTCTTTCAGAAGTTAAAGGAAATGCTGACAGTACTGATGAACACAACTCGGAAGCAATTGGATCCACAGAAAAAATAGGAAAGTTAACAGGACACGAATTAATTCCTGGCACTGTGTCCCGTGATGGCAGCTGTTCAAATACAGGTAGACAATAATCAGTTTGATGTTCTTACCTGAAACTCTTACACTTTACAAGAATAATGCAAGATGAAACATTATTAATGTAGGTAAGTAGTAAGTAGGCCTACTTTTAAAATTATTAAGGCAGTGATTTTTTGTATGTTCCAGAGATCCATGTTGAACACATATTATGCTCAGAACATGAAACATCTGAACATAATTATGCTTCAAATCCAATGGAAGGATCAACCAATCCTGCAAGTTTCCAAATGACAGAATTCATTGTGGTTCCTTGTGGTGAAGAATATATTTTACAGCCAATTTCAAAGTCATCAGAAAATAACTCACCTAAAATAAACCAAGATACATCATGCGATGATGGAATTTTAGACCGACAGATGTTCTTGGCAGAAGAAAATAATTTTTTATTGTCAGATGAGAATATGCAATATAATGATTGTTCTGATATAAATGTGATGTCTGAAGAATTGTCGGTGGAAGACATTATTGATTTAGAAGTACCTTTGCCTTTAGTAGAGGAAAGTATTGCAGAATGTGGTATGTAATTACCTTTCATTAACAATGTAGCAAATGAGCAGGAAGAAGTATGCAGTGAAAAGACAAATATAAAAGAAATCACACATGATGAAATAGAAAATAAGTATCTACAATCTGATTCTATAGACAATATTATACAAGACACTAGACCAAATGACAATGGTGCTCAGACACATTCTGAACAAAACAATAATGAAAATGTTCATGGACCAAACAGCAGTAAAGTAATACCAGGGAAAAATAAACGTAATGCGAAAAGAAAGAAGCATGCATGGGCAGCAGAGAAGAATAAGTTTAAAAGAATGATGGGACAGGCATACTGTGGGAGGAGAAAGAATGATGCAGGAAAAAGTGTTTTCGATGTAAGTCGGGCTAAAAGAGAACTGAAACCACGGTGTTTGTGCTGTTCTACAAATAAAATATCAGTGTTCCAATGCACTAGATTAACAGAAGAAAATAGAAAAAAACTTTTTCAAGATTTTTGGAGTTTGAATTGGGGAGAGAGACGCATATTAGTGAAACAGCTTGTCGACCACAGAACTGTTGCTCAAAGAAGAGTGAATTCTTTGGAATTTCGCCGTAAGGGATCTTTATATTATCACTTACGGATTGGTCAAAATGAAGACAGATTGAGAGTATGCAAAACAATGTTTTTGAACACGCTGTCTTTAGGAGAGTGGATGGTTTCAAACTGGGTCGTAGATTCGCCTGAAGGTCAGGAATGTCAGGAAGTCGACAGACAAGAAGAATCAGAAGATGATGCAGGAGAAGGAAACTGTGAAGGAGGTCTAACTAAGTCAAAAACAGGTGAAAACAGACAGAAGAAAGACAAATATGATAGTAGTCATAAAAATATTGTTCGTGAATTCTTTAGCCGCCTCCCAAAATTAGAGTCACATTATTGTAGGAAAGATACAAAAAAATTGTACCTTGAGCCGAAGTGGCAGTCTAAGGCTGAACTTTTCAGACAATATCAGTCGTATTGCAAGTCAGAAGGGAAAGAGAGTTTGTGTGGAAGTATTTTTACATTTTACTCTGTTTTTGAGGAATTAAATCTTGGTTTATTTTCACCTAAAAAAGATCAGTGCGACGTTTGCTGCTCGTTTTACTAAGGAAATTTGGCTCAAGAAGAATATGATGCTCATGTAGTCAAGAAAACCAAAGCACGACAAGAAAAAGAGAGAGACAAAACAAGCAACAACACTACAGCTGTGTTCACTATGGATGTACAGGCAGTACTTTTATGCCCTGCTTTAAAAGCATCAGCTCTGTATTACCGATCAAAATTGAAAATCCACAATTTTACAGTTTATAACCTAAAAACAGGTAATGCCTTCTGTTATCTTTGGGACGAGACAGAGGGAGGACTTACCGCTGATGAATTTTCTAGTATTATCAGTCATTTCATTTCCACTGAAGTAGACAAAAGTATTTATGATGGTGTCATTTTCTACAGTGATGGATGCACCTATCAAAATAGGAACTGTACCTTATTTAATGCACTTCTCCTTGCATCTTACGAAACAGGTCTCACAATTACTCAAAAGTTTCTTGAAAAGGGCCACACACAAATGGAGTGTGACTCCATACACAGCACCATAGAAAAGAAACTACGAAATCGGGAAATATATTCACCAGCTGGATACATCGAAGTTTGCCGCACAGCTCGTATACACCCAAAGCCATACAATGTACAGTACCTCTACCATGATTTTTTTTAAAAAGTACAGCACTTTAAATTTTGTGTCCTCCATTCGTCCAGGCAAGAAGAAAGGAGACCCTGTGGTAACAGATCTGAAGTGTATCGAGTACTCACAAGATGGTAGTATAAAAGTTAAGCTTGACTTTTCAGATGAGTACTCAGACCTGCCTCGACGGATCAAACAGCCGACAGACATTGTTTTACAGCCACTGCATAAAACAAAACTTCCTCTGGAAGCGAGTAAATTCCAACATCTTCAAGAAATGAAAGGAGTGTTGCCCAGAGAAGTTCACGTGTATTATGACAGACTGCCACATTATATGAAAAATTCAAGCGCGGTTTGCAGTTCAGAGGCTTTGTGCACTTGTGTAAAGAAATTTTTTTGAAGCTGGACACACTCAGTTTGTCACTGGGAATACTAGTGCATTGTTCACAGAAATTGTACATGAGTACAGAATATCTTGTATTTTCCTCTTAAGTCTTCTTCATTAAGTGTGTATTCTAGCTCAATAAGTATTTTGTTTTTGCATCCTTCTAACAATGTGTACTTTCCCTTTAAGTAGTTTAGTTATTCCTTAAGAATGTACATGTCATGGCTTAATAATTATGTGTATCGTACAATAGGTAATTGTAATTATGTTACATGTCATCTTCATGCCTTCATATGACTTGCATTAAAATTAAGTAGTGTTTACTAGTCTACTATTGTTATAAACTAGCCTACCTACTGTTTATATTTTCTTTCCTTAAACGATTTCTCCTTAAAAAGGTATTTTATGACTCATTTTTGAAAAAACCTACTATGCATTTTATTGAATGTGATGTTTATTTTAATTGCCACTTTGTTAACTTTCCTGCCATGTTTCATCCATTTGGCAATAATTGTTTTTTTGTTATTTCTTTATGTTGTACTTTAGTAAATATTTTAAACTTACATGGTTTTTTATTTCATTTTATTCATTTCAACTAATAACTAAATTTTACATTTTTTTATCTGAAGTTAGTCTAATATTATTGTAAGCTAATGTGTTCCTTTTCATTATTTGTACATTTTATAGGAAAATACAAATTATGCAATGGGTATTGTGTGTTAAAAATCATTTTTATTTTCCTCCTAAGTGCACTGAAAACCATGTATATTTTTATAGAAGCCATGTATGAAAACCACTTATCTCAATTTAACAATAAAACCCACTTATATCATTCTCGTGCAGTATGCCGATTAAGATATAAAACCTTGTATGTCATAATTAGCAGGAATGACTTTACAATTACATGAAAACGCCCTCTTCAGGCATCCAAAATATTTTATCAATAACCACATAAAAAAATTGTACAAGCATTGATTGATGGGGACGAAAAAAACAGTTTTTTGTCTCTCCTGTAAAATTTGCATTTTATGAGATACAAGGTTTTCATTCTAAGCCATCGATATGTTTTGTAAGAAATTCATCTAATATGGTAAAGAAATATTTTATTTTATTTTCTCTCTCTCCTGGGGCCCCAAATAAGATAAAACTTAAACATAATAAAATCAGTATCATGTAAGAAATAATTTAAAATACTAGTGATATTAATATGATGGTTAGAGTGTTGTTATTTAAAAAATAATTTACATAAAAAATAAATTATTTATCTGAAATTGTCCTTTTTTTATTTAATCATTGAATCATACTCTTATAGTTTGTGAGTGTGCATGACCAGTCAGCCCTGTTGATACTCTAACTAACCCCTCCGCACATCGAAACACTTCATGAGCCTTGGTCCACGAGCTTTCAGCATCCGCCTGCCTCTGTTCATAACCTCAAAAATTTATGAAGGGAGGTAAGGTGTGGTGCATCACCCGCTAGCCCTGGGGGCGTGCACACGCGCCAGACCACGCCAGTCCGCAAAATAATAGTTACGGACTGGCAGAAACAAATCTGCCTATGTGTTCTCACAAAGAAAGGCATGGTGCGTCCAATTGTACAACAAAATGACACGCGCACCACACACATGTATGCTGGCAGCTCATTTTGTTTAGTTATATTTCTCTTAAACCTAATTATATTTAATTTAAGGCCCTCCCACCCCCAGCATCCTAATATTTTCACACAACCTTAGCCCACGATTGCGTAGATGCTGAGGCTAGGGCTTCACGATGAAGGACTGGATAATTTCACTAACTGACCTTGGTCAACCTGATGCTCTATCCACTCCTGAGCATAGTTCCGATGCACCAGCTCGTGACAGTCCACTTATACACACCCCGTAGCCTACGAATGCGTAGTGCTGAGGCTAGGGCCTCACGATGAAGGACTGGATAATTTCACTAACCGACCTTGGTCAACCTGATGTTATATGCACTCCTGTGTTCAGGCTCGATGCATCAGCTCGCGAAAAAGCACGGTTAAATTAAAGTTACCAAACTAAACAAATTTTTCAAATGTTTATTTCTATGTTAATTTAATGTTGTTTTTTTTTTTTTTTACATTAGCTTAAATTCAACAGCGTACACAAATGTTTCCCCTTCTTAACTTAGTCTACGCTGGCTGTCAGCCTGCTGGAAACGACAAAGTCGCCCCCGAAACAACCAGTGCCACCAAACAAAATGCGGACAAAATGTCCAAGCTCCCGCCCATTTGCATAGTAGTCTTTCTACTCTGTCCAACTCTTCTTCCAGAACCATCCTTCTGTTTCTTGTAACCAACCTGCTTGTAATTAATACATGAAATTTTGCATCCCGCATGCCAGTGCCCAGTGTTTTCCCTGTGTCTATGCAGGTTTTACCTTCGAATAGTCAGTAAGGGGAGTTAGTCATGGCTAAAACGTTGCCATGGCTAGCCAATCCCCTCCTAGCGCATGATGCATGCTTCCTCTCCTGCATGGTTCAAAACCTTCATGCTTAGAGTGTATAGGCTTCGGCCTGAGACGCACTTAGTCTTCCCTACCCAGACCCCTCCCAAATAAACTCAGTAATTAGTTAGGTTAGGAAAAAAAAACACTGTGGCTGATTGGCGATGCTCTCAGCCAATCAAGAGGAGACATTCCAGCAACCCATCTGAGGGCTGCACACGCTCGCTGATACTGCTCACGGACCACGTTCAGACACACAGAAACCGAACTCCTCGATGATAATTCATATATTAAGTTCCCTACTACAATTTCAGCGAGGAAACCGACCATAGTGCGTGCTCCTAACCTACAGAGTCATAGTTAGAATAGCATTTTCTCTCTATCCCCCCCCCACCCTCTTCACAACCTTTGCAGCCCAGAAAGTGTTTCAGTGCTATTCTCACGCAAATACTCCCTTTTAGTGAATAATTACTTCATTTTACAACCTAAATCACCTCCCCCACCTCCACCCCCTTTTTTCGAGGCATACAGACAGCCCGCGCTGCCTCCTAGAGATAGATAGCTCCCGCCCAGAGACACCGACCACAGTGCCTGGCCTCGGTAGCAGCTGCTACACAGGGTATATTTTGGCCTCCTATATTACCCCCAACTAATTTTAAACCTTGATTTAAGAGTTTTTTTGATGCAGGTCGCGGTGTATCTCCGCAGCCCCGTGAATCACAGAGGGGAAAAAAACGACGTTCGGTGCACCTGCCGCCCACAAGCCTAAGGGTTCAACAAAATGCACCTGCGATTTATTCCCACATCGCAGGTGCACCAACCTTGTCTTTTAAATCCTTTCTCCCGCCTTCTCCAGTCTGTCGGGCGCGACCTACGACTAATTTCGGGCTACAGGTTTCCTCCAGTGCGACACTGGTTTACTGGAGCCATCCCACTTGCTATTCCCCACAGCTGCCGGGGCACTAATTTGCAGGGCCCCTGCAGTACTGCTAGTGCATAGACGCACGCGGGCAGTTGCGCCCTCCCACACACAAGTGAGGAAGGGCTCAAGCCTTATTTTACATTACTACGAAACGCGTATAGGCCTCGGCCTGGAACGTATTAAGAACCTACCGTAAAATCACTCCCATTTTGTGTAGGACGACCCACAATTCATTTCGGTTGGTGGGACTGACTTCAGCGTGGAGGGGCTGTTGTCAAAAAAAAAATTACAGTGTCCCACCACTTTATGAGCACATGGAATTGATTCAAAGATTGGTCGACGAGTGAGCATGTAGCTCTGCGGACACTGCCACTTCCGTCCCAGTTTTCACTTCTTGCAAGTTATGTACTACCGCGATTTCTAAGCTTCGTAGGCATAAACTCGAGAGAAAGACACCCGAGGCTCAGAGCCTCGTGCCTAGCCGCGAAACCCTGGCTAACTTAGTCCCAGGGCAGGTCGGTCAGTGGGTGCATCTCTCCCTTCACTTTTGTTAGGAGGCCGTAACTGCCCTTCAGGCACCCCTCCCCTCTCCATAATGGAATCCAGCCAAGAACTCACAATGGAGTTGTACCCAACTAGTGTAAGTGCAACACCTATGGAGACCGTTTCTACCGGGGAAATTCCCAAAAAGCAGAAGCCGGAGAAACAGCTCGGCTACCCTTCTAAACAACACAACAGATACCAGCAAATCGCCACCCAGAGCACAGATCTGCACAACACAGCAGCGACATGCGACACACCGCCCACACAAAGCCTCCCACAGCCTCCCAACTCCTCACCGAGTGCACCGCCGGCAGAACAGGGAGCCCAGCCAGCTCGGCCGTTTCGGTCGGCCCCGATCACTTCATCCACACAGTGGAAAACCCTTACCATGTCCTATATGATGCGCTGACAGGGCAAGGGCTCACATTCACAGCCAAAAACAGAGAACGCGGTACGCTGTATGTATTTTCCTCAGTTCCTGACTACCGGAATGGGCTACATATCATTGAAAACTCAAAAGTTCAACATTTTGTGTCCTGTGCGGCCGCGGAAAAGCCTGTAAAACTGGCCATTAAACACATCCCCGCGGGCACCAGCCCACAACGCATTACTGCAGAGCTGCAGTCCAAGAATGTGCCTATGATAGTTGTACACCAACTGTACAGCCAACATACAAGAGCTTCCCTAAACATGTTCTTGCTAGACTTGCCACAGGGCAGCGAGGGTACAGTAAACGAAATCACCAACATTCTAGGGCTATGAGTGCGATTTGAGCCGTACCAGCACCCAACAGCCCCAATGCAGTGCTCCCGATGCTGCCAATTCGGCCACGTCACAGCGCAGTGCACATGCCTGCCTGTATGCCCCAACTGCTCCAGTAACCACAAAAATCTTAACTGCACCCGCCCACCAAAGTGTGTAAACTGTCACCAGGGCCATAATGCTAAATTCAAAAATTGCCCAGTACACCTCAAGGAAATGGCTAAAAGGAAGCCCCAGGCAACCCACTAAGGCCAATACCAAGCCTCTCAGCATGTCGGCGGCCGATGGAAACCAGCTCCTCCCCCCCACCGAGCAGGCCTGGGTACAGCACCAGCCACAAGAGACAGCCCAAGCCCCCCCCCCCCCGGCACAAGAGAGTGGTGCAACAGGAGTGGACCACAGTCCAACACCGGGGAGGAGCACAGCATCGGCACGGACAACACTGGCAGCAAGCCCAGCCACCTCAGATACAGACCTGGAACAGGAACCAGGCTTTCCCAGACTAGTCATACGAGGAAGACTACTACTACTACGAGCAAAATTACCCCTCCTACAGACAACACAAACAAGGAAAGTTCCCGCGCCCGTCCCAGCGAGAACAGAAAAATGCCTGCAGAAACAAAGAGGCGAAAACACAGGCAAGCACCAACCAAATCCCATGGCAATCCACTCAACCATAAACAAACACCCCAGCCCAAGACTACATGCTGGAATTTACTAAAAGCCTCCAAGAGGACCAAGCTACAACAGAACCAATGCAAACAGTTGCACCCCAGGAGGTCCCAGAGAGCATAATTGTCCCCCAAATGACAGCTGCTCCACCACGTGACCTACAGCCGGCCATCCTGCAACAAGCCACCCACACTCCACCGGTAGATCCCAGCGGCCACCCATGTTTTAACCTCACCCACCAGCACAATCAACACCAGAGGGCGAGAGACAAAACCTACATGATGCATCGCATCTGCTCACACCAACCACAACAGCGACCCAGCCCTTGTAGAAATAAGGAAAGACTTATGCAACCTGTTAACAGCCTGGAGTGACACCTCAGTCAGCTCCCTCCATCGAATCCAACTCGCTGCACAGTTCGTGCAGAGCATCTTTGGTCTCCTCTTCAATGGTTGCAAATAATTGTACAACAATCTGTATGCACACGGTGGCCACCTGGAATGCCAGGGGCCTCAAATCACAAATTGAAGAACTGAAAGACTTCATGACCAGACACAATATACAGATACTAGCAGTTACTGAAACCCACCTAAAGCCTACTGACAAATTCCCGATACCAGGCTACGTAACCTACCGCCTGGACAGGTCGGAAGTGCACGGGGGGGGGGGGGGGTGGCATTAATAATAAAATCCGACATTAGACACCAGCAGATACAACTACCTGACCTCGGCAGGATTGAAGCCATCGCTGCGGAAGTAACCATCAGTAACAGGAAGTGTACAATCATATCTATGTATGCACCCCCAGGAAGGACACTTGACAATGTCAATCTATCAGCACTCACGAGCAGCGCTCCCACTATCCTGACGCTGGGAGACCTAAATGCCAAACACCCGGCCTGGAAATGTGCAGGCACTACCAGCAATGGTCGTGTCCTGTTCAAGCACCAGGAGATGAGACAATACATGGTCTGTGCACCTTACCACCCAAATAGATACCCGGAAAACCACCCATCAACACCCAGAATTCCTAGACTTCTCCATATATAAAAATACAAATTTTATATATGAAATGGAAGTACTTCACGAACTCAATTCAGACCACCTGCCAGTCCTCCTTCAAATAGAGAACTCGCAGACTAATAGTCCAGTCGGCAGAGGTTCAATTTGGGGGGGGGGGGGGGGTACCTTGCATTAAATCGGAACTTAATGAAACTTGGAGGGGTTGTTTATGGGTGCCATGTAGAGCTATACTTAAGTTTTCTACCAAACAATCCTTGTGGAAAATTGGTGGCAGCCGAAAAACCGCAAAATTTTGGCACTCGTTTCAGTTTTTTACTTATTACTTAAAAACAGTGGTTCTTAAAAAATTATACTTTTACCAAAATAAAAGAAAATAAGATTTTACATCGAATAACTTCTTTAATCGTCAAAGTGGGTGCAGCCGTTTAGCCGCAATTTATCGTCAAAGTTCAGAAATCTTGAATAATTTGGCTAAAAAGTGGGTTATGCTCAAGTTACAATACCTGTATCTCAATAATAGCTACTCAAAATGAAGAATGTCAAATAATGAAAGTTTTAGAGAATAAAATTTTATGTTAGAAAAACTCCTACAATTTTGTGGAGTAAGAAATATAAAGTAGGTAGACCTATAATGTTTTGTGGAGGTCGGAATAGAGGGTGGAGTGCCAGAGGGTTCCCTCCAGCCCCTTCCCATTGTATTATTCCTAACGAGACATTTCAGACCTCGGAAGCACTGAATTGTTCCTTTCACCACCATGAGATCCTAGCTTCAAATATCTTTCAGTTGTGTTTCTGGTGCGGTCTCGTTCGTTTCGAAATGAAATTTTTCAAAAGAATAGCCAATACGCGAAGGAGTTTGGCAGGTTATTATTCAATTATTTTTACATTCATAAAGTTAATGGATTGTTGTGCAATTTGAATATAAATTTTGTTTTCCTCCCCTTTAAAATTGGACTAAATGAGATAAAAAAAATTATATCCTCTGTATATGTAACATTATAGGTTTTCGTCTAAAGCTCCGATCTTAACATTACTTATTTTTTGTTTAAAAGGCCTGCTTTGTAGGTTTCCGTAGGCATAAACATAATTGAAATCTTTTTAAAACTGCCTCACAAATGTCTGACAAAAACAAAAGTTTAATATAGTTTTAAATTTTAAATATCAATCTCTTAAGTGTATCGGAATCGAGCATAATTTTTTTTTTTCAATATACTTCCGGACAGCAACAAAAGCCCTGATCATTATTATGCCGTATAATATTTTTAATACCCTTTTATTAGCTTCACTTATAACTATGTAATCAAAACTTGGAAGTCGATAGTAACCTACTTATAATTGTCGTATTTAATTTGAAACTTTGCAAGTATATGTAATCCCGATGACAATACGATAATTTCATGAGTTTATTGGATGTTAGATCAGCCACTTCAGAACAACATGTGGATATGAGGCCTTCGCGTGTCACCAGGGATAGCCAGGATATAGGGAAGTTGTGTGGCTGGTTTTCTGAACACCCTCCATTCCTAGAAACCAAGGAGATTGTGTCTTTAAGCACAGGTGAAATTGTCCATGAAGAAATTAACTGTCACATTACGTGGGAAATTGGAATCAACTGCATGAACAAAATAGTGGGACAACCGTTTGACAATTTAAAGCTGAAACGAAAGGACAAGGTGACAACTCTCGCATCCATTTCCTGTTCCATCAAAATTGCAGACAAGAAATTCACAGTGGATCCACTGACATTGTTTCAGAGAGTCTGCATTACCAAGCAGTCTGACGAAGACCTCAAGGAATTGTTCGCATATGAACTTGCACCGTACCCCATGTCACTCTTTACTGAGGAATGAATGCGTAAGGGTACCAAATCAGCATTGTATGATGCAGCATTCACCCCTCTCCAAGGTGAGACAAACTTTGGTAGCAGAAAATATGCTGTAATTGATGGAGAATTTATACTCCATAAATTTGTATGGAGTAAATCCATAACCCCTACTTTTCAATCAGTGTGCCCGACGTATGTAGACTATGTGCTGAAATACTTTGGACGTAATACCACAATAGTGTTCGATGGGTATCCTGACGACACTACCTATTAAAGTACTAAAGCAGCAGAAAGATCTCGCCGAGCTGTACTTCACACAGCCACCAAATTTATCTTTTCAGGAACTACTGCAGTTAAAATATCCCAAGATAATTTTTTATCAAATGATGAAAACAAAAAGAACCTCATCACAATTCTGATGACAGAACTGACAGCCAATGGGGATGCAGTGAAACAGGCTGCTGAAGATGCAGATGTAATGGTCGTTCGCACAGCAATCACTAAAGCTTCTGAATATGACAGTGTGGTCATAACGGGTGAAGATGTTGATCTTCTCGTGATATTGACAGGTCTATCCTCAATAACAAATATGCCCCAAAACATCTATTTTGAGAAGAGTGGGAGAGGCAAAGCACCGTCATTGTTGTTATTCAGCAGCATCATGCAACATCATAAGCTGTGAGTGGATGCGATATGACGTCAACCCCATTTGGCCAAACCCAAATTTCAACTGGCAAGACTGCCAGCAACTACAGAAGCAGCTACACATCACATTTTTAGAACATATCTCCAGATCCAAACATGGCTGGGGAATTACATTGTCCCATCAGTCGGGGTGGTCATTGACCAGATGCTGGGTGGTCCCCACCAGAACTACGCAGAACAAGCCCCGGACCATATTCTAACCATAATATCTTGCAAATGCAAGAAAGGTTGTAGTACTGCAGCCTGCAGCTGCAAGAAAGCAGGACTACTGTGCTCCCTTTTCAAGAGCTGCACAGGCCTTGCCTGTGAGATGTGTGAACTAGAATCACAAGGTGAGGATGCCAATGTACATTCTGATGAGGAATGGAATGTGGAATCCCTATTTGAAGAAGAAGAAAGAGAAGAGGAGGAAACTCCATTAGGCGCAAAATGTCTAAAAGCATAAACTTACATCAAGTCATGCACTCCCATTGCACAAATCTTTCAAAGATAATATAAACTTTGTAGTTTGTACATAATTATAAATGTATATTTCACTAACTTAAATATTATTTATTGCACATAATAAATGGTTACGTGGTTAAAACATAAATAATGTTCTTTTATGTTTTTCTTTTTCCAACCCACATTATTTCAACTTAAGAAGGGTGTTTTTGGGTTTTTATTTTAGCTCAATGCTGGGGTAAGCGTAATTAAATTGTAGGAGCTTTTCTTACATGGAATTTGATGCTCTAAAACTTTCATTATGTGACATTCTTCATTTTGAGTAGCTATTATCGAGATACAGGTATTTTAACTTGAACATAACCCACTTTTTAGCCAAATTAGTCAAGATTTCTGAACTTTGACGATAAATTGCGGCTAAACAGCTGCGCCGATTTTGATGTTTAAAGAAGTTATTCGACGTAAAATTTTATTTTATTTTATTTTGGTAAGAGTATAATTTTCTTTAAGAACCACTGTTTTTAAGAAATAAGTAAAAAACTGAAACAAGTGCCAAAATTTTGCGGTTTTTTGGCCGCCACCAATTTTCCACAAGGATTTTTTGGTAGAAAACTTGAGTATAGCTCTACATGGCACCCATAAACAACCCCTCCAAGTTTCATTATGTTCCGATTTAATGCAAGGTCCCTATACCGACTGGACTATAACAAGTGCAAGGAAAAACTAGTCCCTCACTACCGAAAAGCAAACTGGGTAAAATTAAACACTTGTCATCTCGCACTCCATCAACTGTGAAGAGGAATTAACCACACCTCAACTCCTACAGGACTACACAACCAAACTCACTAATGCCATCAACTCTGGAGTCCAAGCCGCTGTGCCCATGCAGAAAATAAAACCAGTAGATCCAGTAGAACTGCCCGAGCACATCACACAGCTCAGAAAAACAGAGACCGCCGCTACTGGCAGCATAACAGGCACTTTCAGGCCTCCAAAAGGACAGTAAACAGCCTACAGAATGAGATAACCCATGAAATATCTCTCCACAGAGCCACAACCTGGGATGCTCGCATCAAAGAGCTGGCCACGGCAGACAGTTCACTGTGGAAAACTTCAAAGATCCTCACGAGGAAATCCGCCCCCATTCCCCCACTTGAATGTGCGGATGGCTCCACAGCCTTCACACCACAGGAAAAGTGTGATGCTATTGCTCTCAGCCTCAGCGAAGCATTCAGGCCCAACGAGGCGCGCATCCCACAGGAAGAGGTGGCATGCACAGAGAGGCGTGAAGCTTCCCGCTCACACCAACCCTTTAATTCGCTGTCTCGGTGATTATGACATACGAGAGGGTCACAAATACAGACGGCCGAAGCATATTCTCTGTGAAAAACCGCAGTAACTACGCTAGTAGCTTCACCGAGCTCAGATACTTTGCGTAATGACGCAACCCCAGGCAGCCTGATCATAGCCGTCTTACAGGGAGATCATCATCGCTATGGCAAGTCCCTCTGTACGACTGCCGTGTTGCGTCGTGCAGGGGGGCTCGCTCAAGAGTTTCAGGCCGCGGAATGCCGCCCACTACCTCTAGTTTTGTGTTGTGCTATTGTCTGTTTTGAGGGGAGTGAATAGCAAGTGAGTTTTTGACCCTAAAGTGGTTTAGGGGCGTTGATTTTATGAATGGTAAGGAGGTAAAGAGGTGGAATGATCGTGGGTGATCGTGGAATTTATTTATTTTTTTTTTTTTTAAATACTTTAAACTGTTGATTTCTCGTGTGCAACCGCCAAGGCTCACACTTGACCCGCAGGGGTGGGTTTCCGTCCCCCAAGGAGCAGCCAACCACAGTTCTGGGTTTTGGAATGGTTTCCCCCCCCCCCTCTCTCTGGCTTTGGGGAGGGGAGACTGGTGTGGCTGTCGAGCCTGCCCCTCGGTCCTTTCCCTGCGTGTGACCCCACTTTTTTTTTTTTTTTCAGTTTGGTTTTCGTCGCTGGTTGTGATGCGATGTTAGCACTTTAGGGTGCTCCTGACCCATTTACTCGGGCCTCTAACAGAGCTGCTAAGGGCCTTAGCCAGTGTAGCAGATGTTATTTTACGTCGAAACCAAAACTAAGTGTTTGGTCGTTGGACATTGTGCGAGCAATTTCGCCATGTGTAGTCATATGGGTGTGGGGCACCGCAGGGAGGTGTCACTGGCTGTGGCCGCTGCCCACCTGCTCCCGCAACCCTCAAGCTTGGAGGTGGGAGGGGTGTTATGTAGGGAGGCGAGGTCGTCTGTAGCTGACCACCTCCCCAGGGTCGTAGTCGCCCAGTTCCCTTATGAGGGCGTTTGTGTGAGCTCTGGCGGCCCCGTAGAACTTGGTGTTTGTCCTCTGAATGATGGAATGGATGAGCTCGCAGCGAGTGATGTGGTGAAGTGATGTGATCCTTGTGGAGGGGACAAGACCTGTGATGATTCGGAGGATGCGATTTTGAGCCACTTGTAATTTTGCTATTTGTTTCTTGGCTGCATAGCCCCAGATTTTTACAGCATAAAGTAGGGCTGGGCGGATTATTGTTTTAAATATTTGAAGTCGAACTCTGTGCGGTAATATTTTTCCCTTGAGGAGGGGATACAGAGCTCCTGTTTTTTGCTTACATTGCGACACTTTGTTGTCGATATGTTTTTGCCAGGTGAGTCTGGAGTCAAGGATCAGACCTAGATACTTAGTGTGTGTGGAGTAAGGGATGTCTTCTTCAAACAGTGTGAGAGGTAGTGGGAGCTGCGGCCTGCGTCTAGTGAACAAAATGGCGGCTGATTTTTCGGCATTGACCTTTATACGCCATTTCTCCAGCCAGGCTTCGAAGGACTCTAGATATCTCTGGACTTGGTTTCGTGTCTGTTCTGCATCAGCTCCGGTGGTGAATATTGCCGTGTCGTCGGCGAAAAGCTGCACTCTGATGCCAGGAGCTGCGGGTAGATCAGAAACATACAGGGAGTACAAGATCGTGTTATGAAGTGTGTTTTTCGCTCAATACTACTTAACATCGAGAGCCTCGTGTGCAAGGACACCGGACACAGTGCCTGCATAATAAATGCAACAAATTATTCTATTAACAATTTCTTTTATTTAATTTCAATTTTTGGTTTCATTGTTCGTTAAATTGTACATAATTAATTTACATGCATTTGCTTATTTTTGCAGGATCGGGCCGCAACAAGGGGCCGACCCAGACATGGACTGGACTCAGAGTCAACCCAAGCATGTATTTCCTGCCATGCAGAACTATTCCTGAGGCAACTTAGGTTCATCTTAAATGCAGTCCTCCCTGTGGCCTAGCAAGGGCTGCATCAACATTCCCACTCCTGTGACCCCCTCCAGGCCATCGGGCGCAATTATTTAACTATAAAGCAGCGGGTTTCCTCCAGTGCGACGCTGGTTTACACCCATTACTTACCAAGGGCCGCCTGGGCGCAATTCGGCTGCCTACAGCGGTCCAGATCCCAGCGCAATGACGCACCTAGCTGGCTCGTTACTTCGTTCCTCTTTAGGGAGGAGGTACTGATGACACCAGCAGTTTCTCACGCTCAACAGAAAGCGTATAGGCCTTGGTCTGGCACGTAAAGTTCCTCCTTAACTTCACCCCTTTGGGACCAAAAAGGACTCACAACTCAATTCGGATAGTGAGACTGACTTCAGCGTGGAGGGGCTGTTGTCTAAAAAAAAAAAAAATTCTTGTCCCACCACTTTCTTAACCACGCGCTGGTCGGAGTAGGACATCCTATCTCTTAGCCCAGCCTGGCATTCCTACAAAGGAAGCTCAGGTCAGTGGCCAGTGCGTAAGCTGCTAGGTCGGGTAGGCAGGTGCGAAAGTGCGAGCTGTGATTGCGACGCGCGACTCTGCGGACGAGACAGGAACGGTGGTACCTGCTTTTTTCAAAGCAGGGTGCCAACCTACAAGGATGGAGGTAGGAGAGGAGCAGACGGATTGTGGCGCGGCAGCGAAACGCGCGACGACAGTGAATCGTATGTCACTACCGCAAAGAAACCTTCAGGGACCCATATCCCATCAGATTCAGACTCGGACTGCGAGGATGGATTTACGACTGTAAAAATCCGAAGTAGTAGGCGCAACAGCGCACCGCGCAAGAGCAGTAACAACAACCTTCCAGGCAAAGAAACCCCACAGTAAACCGGGTCCTGTTTATCATTCGCAACTCTAAGATCATCGGCAAAATAGGCCGGTTTTTGCACAAATCGGCATCAAATACCGAATGAGCCTTAACAAGAAACAGGAAGTTCACATAACTTTCGACACCAAGTCATATCAGGACAAGGGTGTGGCCTGGCTTAATGCAAATTGAGCACCACACCACACTTTCCCTCAGCCCTGCGAAAAGGGAGAAAAGGTGATCAGGAACCTGCGCAAATTTACGCCAGTCGATACCCTTAAGGAGGAACTAACTTCACTCGGCTTTGAAGTTACATTCATAAAGCAGTTGAATGCCAAACTCACTGACAGGTTTACAGGCCAGGTTTATTACGAGCCTTCTTCCTCGTTTATTGTCAATGTCGCGCCGAGCGCACGGGATAGTTACTCTGTTAATCACTTGTACTATACAAGCAGCATTAAAGTAGAGAAGTACATTAACCACACGGAAGACATTCCCCTGTGTAAGAGATGTGGTGTGTTCGGACACACAACTGGGAATTGCAAGGAAATCCCGAAATGCATCAGGTGCTCTGGGTCGCATCCCAGGAGCGAGTGTGAGGCCCCAAAGGAAGCGCCGAAAGAATGTATTAATTGTAAAGCCACAGGGCACACCGCGGCGTGGAGACAATGCCCAGACTTTCTGCGAAGGGTAGAGGCAAGGAAACGAGCCGCGGCCGAGCAGGCAGCCCAGAAAACAGCCCATGTAGCTCTGCGAGCAAGATATGTGTGATACTTGTAGTAAGTACAAAGTTGGTAATTTAACCATAGAAGCTTATTAAAATGTTAAAGAAAAAGAAAATGCCCGTGAATTGAAGACCAAAGACAAAAATAGAGCAATGAAGAGAGTGTGTTATGTATTCACTGTCGATTTGCAATCGGTTAAACTGGTCACGTATCTCCGAACCAGTAGCGTGAACTATAAAACAAAATTGTGTGTTTACAATTACAGTGTACAACTTGGCTGATAACACGGCAAGATGCTACTGGTTTACAGAAGTGGATACCGATTTAATTTCATCTACATTTGCTAGTTGCCTAGTAGACATTCTACCTGAATATATTCACGAAAACCCACTACCAATTATTGTTTACTCAGATGGATGCACATAACAGAACAGAAATGCAATTATTGCAAATACGCCAATGGCCATATGCAAATGGAGTGCGACTCTGTGCACAGTTGTATTGAAAGAAAATTAAGAAACGGAAATTTACCTACCCAGCCAGTACGTACAAATTGCTTCTGAAGCAAGATCCAAGCCATTTCTCTACGAACAGAAACAGGTATCTTATGACTTTTTCAAAGATTTCAAGCAAAACATGCCCTACAAATCCATCAAGCCTTCTCGCAGTGAGTGAGTGGTGATGTGGAGGTGCATCGGCAGCGAAGGCCATTAGCACCCACAAGGTGTGTTAAAAGCGTAAAAACATTAAAGGATTTAAAAAGTGAGTTGGACGGAATAACTGAACAACTATGTTATGGACAGACAAGAAAAGGACGGGAGATAATAATAATAATAAATACATCCCACACAGTGGGGAAAGTCACAATACATTTAAAAACAGACAAAAGCAAAGACACAGTAAAAAAGAGGTATCCACTGGGGGGAAAACACTTTCATTCCGATAAAAACACAGTCGTCACAATGCGTTAAAAAGGCCCACAGTACGTAAAAAAAGGGAGTACAATGCTAGCAGGGGAACTCCCTTCACCGAGCAATTGTCGAAGCGTAGCAGGGAAGTTAAAAATACAGCGAGCCTGATGATATCGGGGACACTCCAAAAGGTTGTGGCGTACAGTCAGGGGAGTGGAGCAGGCATCACACTCAGGCGGAGGCTCCCCACGCAGCAGAGGCCGGTGAGTGAGGCTGGTGTGGTCTATTCGGAGGCGGGTCATGGTCGTGTCTTCTCTGCGGGTGAGTCCATCAACCAAGGAAAGGTGTAGCACATCGCAGATGGAACGTAGCTTGTTGGTCAGCGGTAGGGACTGCCATTCCCTCTGCCATGCAGTCCAAGCGAGGGCTCGGGAAGCATGCAAAATATCACACACAGGGACACGTAGGATACAAGGCGAGAGTTCGTAGGTCTCCTTTGCCGCTCGATCGGCATCTTCATTGCCAGGTATGCCCACGTGCCCTGGCATCCACAGGAACTCCACTAGAGTACCCCTGTGTTCTAATTCGCGCAGTTTCCACCGAATCAGGGGAAGGATAGGGTGGGAGGTCGAGCCAGACCGGAGGGCAGATAGTGCACTCATAGAGTCGGAGCACACCAGACACCGATGGTGGGTGCCTTTACCGGTAAAACACAGGGCTTTCGGGATGGCATAAAGCTCTGAGGTGAAAACACTACAGGTAGGGTGTAGCCCAAAAAGGTACCTCTCCCGATCGCAAATAAAGGAGCACCCTATAGTTCCCCCCGAGCGGGACCTGTCTGTATACACGCAGCAAAAGCCACGAAAAGAATTACACAGTAAATCAGTAAAAAGCAATCGATAAACAAATAACGGTGTCGTCCAACGCGCCAGGTCGAGATGCACTCGAGGCTCCTGTTGCAACCAGGTTTGTTCATGTTGCATGTCACGCGGGAGCCCTGCAAGTGCCCAAATGGATTAAAATCTCACGCAGACCGACCTGGTAGCCCGAGGTTTCAAAGCATACAGCTGTGCAGAAGGCGGGCGTAAAAACGATGTGTATAGTGGGTGAGACAGGTCGGAACTTACGCGTACTCCATACGACAGGAGCAATAGGTCTTTCCGATACTGCAGTGGAGGTTCACCAGCTGCCGCACACATACTAACGACCGGGCTGGTAGGAAATGCACAGGTGGCGATGCGGATGCCAGCATGATAGACACTCGACAACTGCTTCAAGGTAGACGGCCATGCCGAGGAGTACGCCACACAGCCGTAATCCAGTTTACTCCGTATTAATGCGCGGTAAAGCCGAAGGAGAGTAACCCTATCTGCACCCCAGTCCCTACTACTCACTAGTTTGAGGAGGTTGAGATCCTTCAGACAACGAGCTTTCATGTCTTTGATGTCAGGCAACCAGGTCAATCGCTGGTCAAAAATTAGACCCAGAAATTTCACCGTAGTAGGGACCGGTAGCACTGAGCCATAGAATCGAATATCTGGGGCAGGGCATATGCAGCGCTTCCGAGAGAAATGTAGTACTTGGGTCTTTGATGGAGAAAACCTGTAACCGTGGGAATCTGCCCAGGCCTCCAGCCGCCGAAATGCAAGCTGAACCTGTCGCTCAGCCATAGCTGCCAACCTCAAATCACACCCATCAGTAATGACAATTATATGAAAAAAAGTACACATAAATAATGCACGATAAATTTTTCCTGGGGAATTATGACACACACAAGATAAAACAAGGAAAATAATATGCAAAAAAAATTAAAAATATAGGCCTATAGGTATGTATGAATGCAATGCAAATTAATGAATCGAAAAAAAAAAACTATTTGAATACAATCATCTGAATATGTAATAAATGTCAATAATTTTACTGGAAATTTTGAACCTTCAATTCAAAGTATTGAAAATTAAACTTGTGAACAACTAACTGTCTTTGTATTTGCTTCTTTTATCCTGGTTGGATTAGAACTGCCTTGTAAACAAACAACAGACGACAAACAAAAGAACTTGTAAACAATAACTCTGCGATCGTTACTTTAGTTTCTTCAGATGTAGCGAAAAAAACGACGATATAGATTTATGGCTCGTCATGGCTATAAAATATTCCGCATGTTTCTTTAATTCAATATGCTGTTTACAGTCATCCCTTCCACCATGTGCAATCGAAAAGTCACACGTGCAAACATTACAAAATGCGTGGTGTTCCAAAACATTTGAAGACGACAAGCATGGCCATTCTTTTGAATAGTTTAGGTCGAAAGTTCTGAAGAATTGCGTTCTTTTTTTACCCCAGAAACACTTTTGTTCTGTCACATGCTTCATTTCTACAACCAGCACTGAAGAACAAAACACTATCGAAAAACATAAAAAAAATTCACGTCTGTAGAAAGACAAAAACACTATGATGAAAAAAATGGCTTTCAAAAAAAATTAAAACAACACAGGTTAGCCAAAGTACCGTACAAAAATTATCGTGGTGTAAGTAGGCAAAAAACGAAAAGTCCGAGAATATGTACTAGTTGTGTTGTACAACGGACGTAATACCATCCCATTACTATATTAAAACACGAGAATTAATCTACTTATTTCAACAGTACATGCGCACACATACTAGTTCCGTTATTTGCGCAACCACGCGATGTATTCGAACTGCGTTCACGAAACAGCACAGCAGAAACTGAATTTTTTCCGTCTCCGTGCAGCACAAAGCCTTATTTCCGTAATATACCAGCGATGTTCCGTAATTCCGTAATTCGGTGTTAAATCCGTAATAGTTACGGAAAATCCGTAATGGTTGGCAGCTATGGCTCAGCCATGACAAATGTAGCAGAGTGACAGAAGATGGCCAGATCATCAACATACAGCACACATTGCACCGGGGTCGAACGGCTGAGACAACACTGTTGATAGCCACTGCAAAGAGGGTAACACTAAGAACGCTTCCCTGCGGAACACCGGTCTCCTGTACATATGCCCGAGAGAGAGAGGTACCATTACGAACCTGAAAAAATCGATCGCCCATAAAATTAGAGATAAAAAGGGGGAGAGAGCACCGAAAGCCCCACCCATGCAACTGCTGAAGGATACTATACCACCATGTCGTGGCATAAGCTTTTTCCAGGTCAAAAAACACAGCGATGACGTGTTGTCTGTGGAGGAAGGAGTCCTGCAACACAGATTCCAAGCCGACGAGATGGTTAACGGAAGAACGGTTACGCCGGAAGCCACACTGAAGCGGTGAGTGAGTGAGTAAGTGAGATTGTGGGGGCACGTCGGCAGCTAAGGCCATTAGCACCCACAGATTTGTACATTATAAGCAGAACAAAGAACGACAGTTAAAATTTCCCCACAAGGGAGATGACAACGACCAGGTAAACAGATAAAAACTGGTAAAAAGTCCCCACAGGGGATTGAACAACATTCAAATAAAATCAGTTAAAAGGTCCCACCAGGGGAAAGATGACCAAATATAAAAGGCTAAAAAGTCCCGACAGGGGTAAGAACAACAATCAAATAAAAACCTCAAAATGCTCCCACAGAGTGAGCAACAACGACCAATTAAAAGATTTAAAAAAATGTCACCACAGTTAAATAGCTCGATAAAATAAAACCAGTTAAAAGACCCCACAGGGGGAGTGGCAACAAACACGTTAAAACAGAGTAACCTTTCCCACAGGGGAAAAGCAACAATCAAGTAAAAACAATTAAAAACAGAGGCATAGCTACACAAGCAGTATGTTCAGAATAAATGGTGACTAGAAGTAAAATTACATAGACATCACAACACATTAAAAAGGCCCACAGTACGTAAGAAGTGGAGTACACCGCTCAATAGTGAGCTCCCTTCACCGAACAATCCTGAAAGCATAACAGGAAGGTTAAAAGTAGAGCGGGCCTGGTGATAAGCGGGCACTCCAGAAGGATGTGGCGTACAGTCAGGGGAATGTCGCAGTGGTCACATTCTAGCGGTGGTGAGTGAGTGAGTGAGATTGTGGGGGCGCGTCGGCAGCTAAGGCCATTAGCACCCACAAATGTGTATATTGTAAGCAGAACAAATAACGACAGTTAAAATTGCCCCACAGGGAAAATGACAACGACCAGGGAAACAGATTAAAACTGGTAAAAATTCCCCACAGGGGAATAAACAATATACAAATAAAAACAGTTAAAAAGTCCCACCAGGGGAGAGACGATCAAATACAAAGGGTAAAAAGTCCCGACAGGGGTAAGAACAACAAGCAAATAAAAACCTTAAAATGCCCCCACAGAGGGAGTAACAACGACCAATAAAAAGGTTAAAATATAAAAGTCACCACAGTTCGATAAAATAAAACCAGTTAAAAGACCCCACAGGGGAATGTCAACAAACACGTTAAAACAAATTAGCCTTTCCCACAGGGAAAAAGCAGCAATCAAGTAAAAACAATGAAAAACAGAGACATAGCTACACAAGCAGTATGTTCAGAATAAAAGGCAACTAGAAGTAAAATTACATTGACATCACAACACATTAAAAAGGCCCACAGTATGTAGGAAGCGGAGTACACCGCTCAGTGGTGAGCTCCTCTCACAGAGCAATCCTGAAAGCGTAACAGGAAGATTAAAAGTAGAGCAGGCCTGGTGATAATGCGGGCACTCCATAAGTCAGGGGAATGCCGCAGTGGTCACACTCTGGCGGTGGTTCCCCCTGCAGTAGGTACCGGTGAGTAAGGCTGGTGTGGCCTATTCGCAGTCTGGTCATGATCGTGTCCTCCCTGAGAGTGATATGGTCGGCGAAGCAATGGCGGCGAGGTGTCTCGCAGATGGAGCGGAGCTTGTTGGTCAGAGGGAGGGAATGCCACTCCCTCTGCCAGGCAGTCCAAACATTCTCCCGGGCAGCCAGCAAAACATCGCATACAGGGACATGGTGTATGCTAGGTGGAAGTCCACAAGCTTCCTTTGCTGCTCGATCTGCGGCTTCGTTGCCAGGAATGCCTACATGCCCAGGTACCCACAGAAACTCACCTCGAGTACCCCTGAGTTCCTGTCGCGCAGTTTCTGGCGAATCAAGGGAAGAACAGGGAGCGAAGTCGAGCCAGATTGGAGGGCCGACATTGCGCTCATAGAGTCGGAGCACACCAGATACCGACGGTGTGTGCCTCCACCGATATAACCCAGGGCCTTTAAAATGGTGTAGAGTTCGGAAGTGAGGACACTACAAATAGGGTGTAGCCCAAACAAATAACACTCCTGGCCATAAATAAATGAACACCAGACATTTCTATCCGAGCGGGACCCGTCTGTGTACAGGCAGTAAAATCCACAGAATTTGTCACACATAAGGTCTTGAAAAAGTGCTCTGTAAACAAAGATTGGCATAGACGGCTTTGCCCATCCCGCCAGGTCGAGGTGTACCACAGGCTCATGTTGGAAAGGTGGTAGCATGTTATGTGGAAGCGCTGTGTTTGCCCAAGCGGTGTGTGCTCCAACACACGCCGGCCTGGTAACACGTGGTTTCGCTGCATACAGTGCTTAAAGGGGGTGAAGAAACGACATATGGTGGGGATGTGAGGGGTCGGAACGGACACGCGCTCCATACTAGAGTAGCAGGTGGTCTCACCTATACCGCAGTGGCAGTTCACCAGCTTCCGCATGGAGGCTCACGACCGGGCTGGTACGGAATGCACCGGTAGCGATGCAGAGACCAGCATGGTGAACGCTCGCCAACTGTTTTTAACACAGACGGCCATGCCGAGAAGTATGCCACACATCCGTAGTCGAGCTTACTCTGAATCAGAGCATGATATAAACGAAACAGGGTCATGCGGTCCGCGCCCCAATCTCGACTACTCGCCAATTTAAGGACGTTGAGCCCTTTGCAATAACGAACTTTCAGGTCTTTAATGTGAGGCAACCAAGTCAGTCTGGGATCATACATGAGTCCCAGAAATTTTACCGTACTAGGGACCGGTAGTACTGAGCCATATAGTTGAATCGCAGTGGCAGGGAAGAGACTGCGCTTTCGGGAGAAATGCATCACCTGAGTCTTAGCATGGGAAAACCTGTAGCCTTAAGAGTCCGCCCAGCTCTCCAGCCGCCGCACCGCAAGCTGGATTTGTCGCTCAGCCATGGCGAACGTGGCTGAGCGGCAAAAGATGGCCAAATCATCCATGTACAAAGCGCATTGCACTGGAGGGTGGACGGCAGATACAATGCTGTTGATGGCCACTGTAAAGAGGGTGACACTCAGTACATTTCCCTGTGGGACACCGTTCTCCTGTACGTACACACGGGAGAGAGTAGTGCCATTACGAACCTGAAAGAAACGATGTTACATAAATCTGAGATAAAAAAAGGGAGATAGCCTCGAAGGCACCAGTCATACAGTTGTTGAAGAATAGTAAACCGCCATGTTGTGTTGTAAGCCTTTTCAAGGTCAAAGAGGACAGCGATAACATTCTGTCTGTGAAGGAAGGAGTACTGTACCAGTGCTTCCAAGCCCACAAGGTGGTCGACAGTCGAGCGATTACGCCTGAAGCCAAATTGTAGAGGGGAGAGGAGCCGCCACGCCTCAAGGTAATACACCAGGCGGGAATTCACCATTCTCTCCGTGGTCTTGCATATGCAACTGGTAAGTGAGATAGGACGGTAGTTGGATGCCTCAGATTTGTCCTTCCCTGGCTTTAAAATAGGTACCAAACTCGATTTACACCTGGTGGAGGGGAAAGTCCCGGATATCCAAATGTTATTAATTAATTGTAATAAAGCAGCCTTTCCTGTCTCCGACATATTCTTCAACTTTGAGTAATGTATGCCGTTATAAAGGTAAAGTTACTCTTTATAGCAAGGAGTAATGAACGATTTAAATTCAAGGAATGTTTGTTTTTCTCTAAGCTTTCATACGAAATGTCATGTAAGAGTTTTAACGTGCTGTTTAGTTTTGTTTTATCTCTGGTTGTTGTTTTGGTTGTTTTAAAAATAAGAAAGAAAAAATGTAACAAGTAGAGAAGATAAAATAATTTAAAACTTGAATTATAATTTTATTTTATGATGTTATAGATGTGACGAGGTAAAATTGCTGGATTGTAAGTGTTGAAATAGCTTGGGAAGTTGGGATTTGTCGAAATCCTTGAAGATAAACTTTAAACTACAGCGACATGAAGCATGGTGCAGGAGCAAGATAAGGAATAGCTGTTGGATTGATTAAGCTACCAGACGACTACTGGTAGTACTGTGCCATCAGCGGGACGATGAAGTGTCGCAGGAGTGTTCCATCTGGTGTTCATGTACTGCCTACATCGGTATAAATTTCCAGGTATTAATATAGAGATCGCTCTACCAAAGGACCTGTAATATAAAAGAACTTCTATAAGGTTGGTCAGTTGGTTGAGATATGGAGAAATGTAAAATTTTACTATTTATAATTATTTAAACTGGAATCGTACTCCAATATAATCATAATTGCACTAGTGAAGGGCCCTTTGTTTATAATAAAATAGTAAGAAGTCAGTCGATTACTAGTAAGGATGAGTAGTAGTTTGATACCCGTATGATTGACGCTTGTTTAAAGTCTGATTTTATTTTCTTTATCTCCACTTGTACAACCCCAGAGGAAAAAAAAACTCCGACTGAGTTAACTAAAGCTTGGGAAAAATAATATCTAATTATAAATTCTGAGTACCACCTACCTTGAGCATTGGTATAATATAACTATTATCCAAAATCTGAAAAAGGTAGTTGTATACAGTCTGGGCCGGCCGATGACTGCCTCGAGTAAGACAGTGCCTTCTCCAGCTCTGTGAGCTTGAATGGGAGGTTATAGTCTTCCTCGCTAGAGGAGCGGAAGTCCACTCCGGCACCCTCTTGACGCGCTTTGAGGTTTTGGAAGGCGGGAGGATACCGCGCACTGCTCGAGACTTCGGAAAAGGCGTGGCCGAGTTGGTTGGCTATGTCCATTTCATTAAGCACAAGGGTACCATGTATTCGGAGATAAGGGATGCAGGTGGAGGTATTGTGTCCATTTAGCTTCCGAATAGTGGCCCAAATGTGCTGACTTGTGGAATATACATTAAATTGTGAAATAAACTCTCTCCAGGAATTTCGTCTGCTCTCACGAATGGTATGTCGTGCTCGTGCCCAGCAAATACGGAATACTTCCAAGCGCTGTTGTGTCGGTCGGGCCGTAAACCGTCGGAGTGCTCGCCGTCTGGCATGGATAGCATCACGACACTGGTCATTCCACCAGGGTGTGCGACGCCGACCGGTGGGCGAAGATTTAGGGATGGATATCTCTCCTGCAGATACCAACATTGAGGTGAATTGCTCCACCGCCATGTCCACATCTGGATTGAGGGTGGTGGGCACATGGAGGTTATAGCGGAATTTTACCCAGTCCGCTTTCTTAATCGCCCATCGAGACGGAAGGTGTGGTGAGAGATTCGACAGGGTCTCCAGAAAGATTGGGTAGTGATCACTTCCACAGAGGTCGTTGTGAACAGAGCAATCAAAATGGGCGATTAAAGCAGGACCACAGAAGAACAAGTCAATGCAGGAGAAACCAGTGTGAGAGGTAAAATAAGTAGCAGAACCGGTGTTTAACAGGTCCAGTATGCTACCTGTCAAAATTCCCTCGATCACACGGCATCTGCTGTCCCGACGCGAGGAGCCCCACAGCTCATTGTGTGCATTGAAATCACCAACAACAATGAACAGTAGTGGTACCTGCGAGAGAAGAGCTTCAAATTCGGCACGATGTAAGCTTTGGGTGGGGGGTATGTACAAGCAGCACACCGTGATCAAGATGCCGATGTAGCTGCGAACCGCCACTGCCTGAATTGGGGAACGGAGAGGAATTGCTTCATGAAATGTGGTGTCCCGTGCAATGATACTCACGCCACCGCATGCTTGGTCAGCCTGCAGGTAGTCCGCGCGATAGAATGTATGCCCTCTAATAGAGGGTGAGTCAGTATGCTGGAAATGAGTCTCCTGCAAGCAGGTAAGCAAGGGTGTGCGCGAGGCGAGAAGCAGGTGCAGTTCAGTGAGGTTGCAGAAGTACCCTCTGCAATTCCATTGGAGAAGAGTCATAAACGTAGAGAAGGGGGTGGGAGGTTACTTATTGGATTTCATTTTCCCTTTATGTCTGTTGAGTTCTGGTTTAAATGCATTTGATTCAGTGTCTGTTTCCTCAAAAGGGATGTCGTCAGATACCAACGCTGTCTCAACTTCAGCAGTCGAAGGGGTAGGTTGGTGGGATGGCAAGCAGCGGGTCGCCTCCCGTTCACCTGCACTGGTACCGGCTGAAGTGGGAGGAGTTGAAACCTTTGCGTTTCCAACCCGCTTCAGTTGAGACTTTCCTGTTGTAGCCGTTGAGATGGTCCGCTTTCCCTGATTAGTAGACAGGTCGCACTGTGTGCTGACTGTTGCTGTCCTGGCATTCGGGGGAGGAGTAGTCTTGGGTGAAAATGTCAGTGGATCGGTCTGTGTTCCCACGTCGGAAGTCTGCATGAACGCGTCTTTCGTCAGTGGGCGGGTGGCCACTACCTTGTTAAACGGCACTGATGGCCGGGGGCCACGAAGTGACTGAAACTTCTTACGCCCATCGAAAAAAGTTATCTTTTCTTCCAATCGCAGCTTTTAGATGGCCTGTTCGTCGTGGAAGACTGGGCATTCCTTAGACCACACTGGGTGTCCTTGATGGCAGTTAACACAACTCAGTGGTTTGCTGCATTGAGGCGAATCAGAAGGTTGCTGTGGTTCAGAGCACTTCGGGCAAACCGCAGGGTTCTTGCAATGGGCGGAAGAGTGACCGTATTTCTGGCAGTTGTAGCAGCGGAGCGGAGACGGAACAAACTGTTTAACCCTTACATTCAGGTAGCCTACCTTTAAGGTAGGAGCAAGGTCCCGGATACCGAAAGTAAGGAAGAGTAGCCGTAGGAGACAGAACACCATCGGATTTCTTATATACTCGGCGAACATGGACTACATACTGGGGTGTCAATTCGTTCAAGAGTTCTGTATCAGGTACATCGAGCCGGTCTGGACACCAAATGACGCCCTTGCACGTGTTCAGCGACACGTGGGGCTTGACCTCAACGGGGAACCTGACGGTCGCCCCGTTGAACATTGTCATCGCAAGCAGCCCACGCGTCTGGGCGGCATTTGATGTCTCCAACAGGATGTCCTTTCGGCCATTAATCTTCTTGCAGTCTTTGACGGAACCACCAGCTGCACCATTAACCACTCTCTGCAGTTCAAAGGGGGACACCTTTTGAAAGGTGTGCCCCTCGAGACCCTGTATAACCAAAAAACGAGGGGTGGGTAGCTTAACAGCGGTCGAGGTGGATTTGCCAGTGTCGCTGTCCGAAGAATCGCTTGTGTCGGCTTTCCGCAATCTTTTGTTGTGGCTGTTTAGGGTGCCACCCTGAGTTCTTTTAGAAGCCATGGTTTGAGTCCCCCCTAATAGGACTGTCGGCGTCAACCTGCCGTTCGGGGGGAAGTAGAATAGAAGCCAGCAGTTAAAACACCCCACGGTTTGTGCCGTTGGGAGGGGGACCAACCTCCCACAGGCCTAAGCTGTACATAGGAGAAGCTACCCTTCACCGCTATTCACTGTAAATCACTGGCCCAGTAGCACATTAGCATGTGCACCGGGCCAAACCAGGGACAAGTCGTACATACGGGGCAAGGCCGGTTTTATTCCCCTACCTGGGAAAACCACCCAGGCTCCCCACTATAGAGGTCACCCTAGGTGCCATTTCAGGGGACTTGTGGTTGATTACACCAGCCTCCCCTGCACAGCGGTAACACGTCGCCCCAGCAGGTATGGCTGTGGGGTCAGGTCGGCCCCACAGACCCCCTGTCAGGGCGGCACCAGTGGTGCTACGTGGGTGTATATGTGCATGGATACGGGCTCCGCACCTAAACTTGCCTGCTGGGACAGTGAGAAGGGTTCACTAAACCGTCACTAGCAAAGGCACCACGTGTGGTCACACAAGTTGGAGGCAGCACTCAAATGCGAGGAGAGGCCCTCATTAGGAAGGAATACATCGCCCTGGCCTGAGACGATGCCGAGGAAAGTAAAGGTACGACGGGACCTGGTGAGGTGAAAAGAGAAAGATGACGAGATAGAGAAGAAGAAAAAGGAAACATGAGGTGAAGGTCCGAATACATTGCAGGTCCCGAACGCATCCCGATTAGTCGCCTCGTACGACAAGCACAAGTCGGCTGTGGTGATATTCTAACCCGTACAACACACGGGGGTTTAGGTAATGTCCAGAGCATTTAAAACCATCGGAAATGGACCATTTGTTCCAACTGCTTTCTTGTGAGAAGCCTGCAAAGTAGTTCGTTTATACGGATTCCATATGTTTGCTTTCCTAATGTCACAAAAGTAGGATAATCCTATCTTCGTTAGTGGTATAAAACTGCAAGGAAATAGTGTGGGTATTAAACAACATACTGTCCTGATCTAGGTGAGACCGAAAAACACAAAGAAATTTATATTAATCATTTAAAATTAATTTTTGTGAGAGACGTTGAGTTCGGCATATACATTCGTACGTTTTTAGACTTACAAAATTTGCGCCACTAGTCCCCACTTTAATTTTTTTAATTAAATATTCAGAAAACATTTATTTATAACATACACAAAAATTACGTGCTACTTAAGCAGAACAGTGGGTCTGAGTGATAACGTGTGTGTCTCTGAGCGCGGCCCCAGGCAGGGAAGCCAGTGGCCGGACGGACTGGGAGTGCTGACCAAGGACTGTGGGAGATTTGACCTACGTAAGCATGTTTCTAGATAGAGCAGGGCTGCTGCCAGTAGTTAGTGGGAGTTAGTCAACGCGTTTGTCTTGCACGCAGTGAACGCATCCTCACAGTTATGTCGGTCACATTAACGCACCGCGAGATTTACAATATTCTCATTAAAAAACGATACTTGGAACCTTCAGTATTTACATGTGTGTGAACATGTTGAAAATAAACTTGACTTGAGCGACAAGAATGTACTTGTCAGGCATTCGGTCTCAAGAATATGTTCGCGTGTTAGAAAAAAATGGTAACAACACTGCAGAAAGGAAGAAAAATTTAATACTGCTTGCAACGAATGGCTGGACAAGACCGTACGGTTCGAGA
The DNA here is from genome assembly GCF_032445375.1 of Bacillus rossius redtenbacheri. Classification (NCBI taxonomy): domain Eukaryota; kingdom Metazoa; phylum Arthropoda; class Insecta; order Phasmatodea; family Bacillidae; genus Bacillus; species Bacillus rossius. The sequence goes on along the minus strand of NC_086337.1, from coordinate 7,999,227 downwards.
AGCCTGCTGCAGAGGAAAGCACTCACATTAAATCAGGTAAACTACATTTTTATACAATGATTACCACTACATCTTATTTCCGTTTATAAGTCGTCTGTCGTTAAGTGAGCACTCCAAACAAAATAACTAAACGTTTGATATCGCGCTTGTGTTTGGTGCTATTAAGTGTTTGAATGATTTACAGAATTATTCATCTTGATGCAGGCATATTGTTTAAGTTGCATTTTTTTGAGCTTTCTTGTTTTTTCTTCAATTTTAATTTTGAAATTTCCATGGTACATATACCACCCAGAACGTTAAGTGAGTTTTGTAATATGAACCGACTTCTTTTAGTTCTTTATCATCAATTTAAAAACCTGAACAGAAATCTTGGTAATGCTGCACCGCTCCCATCACCTTCAACGAAGATGCTGAACGAAGTATTAATTTTTAGTGACAATGTACAAATTCACAGAGAGACGAACGAACGATTTTAGCACAATGTCTCTTACATGAATCACATTTTAAATTCGCAGTTAGTACCATATAAATTTATATAACTTGAACAACAAACATTTAAAGAGGCTTGGCTTCTGGGTTGTAGCCGCGACCAATGCGAATAATTCACTGAAGTTTCTGTAGATATTGCAGTCACCATCATGAGGGTGGATCTACCCTAATGATGGCGACTGCAATGTCAACCGAAACGTCGATGAATTATTCACCTTGGACACGGCTAAAACCCAGAAGCCAAGCCTCTTCAGACAATGACCTCTAAAGACTGAAATGTTTATATACACATTTAAATTACCAGTGTATTTGAGCCGAAATACTAAGAAATTTAGAACTTAAATATTTATGTTATCACTTAAAAATGGAGGGCCTATAGATGATCATATAAAAACTTAAATGAGTGTATCTTTTTTCTACACAGGAGGTAGCCCAAAGAAGGATTTCGAGAGTAGCTGTACGCGCAGTAAAAGAAGAAAAACAGAAGAAGTCAGAGCTACTACTTCAACTGCAGTTCTCACCTTCTCTGCTGGTATGAAGCTCCGTGCAGATGGTAGACATGAAGAAGCCAAGCTCGTAAATGAAGCACTTCATACGACACCAACGCGTGCGGCAGAAATAGCTAAATCATGGAGGTCTACGCAGCAGTCTAAAGCAATTAAATGTTACTCTCCTCAGGAAGCGCTGTCTCTCATAATAGAGACTGACCTGTCCCGCACTTCATACCAGACACTTCGAATTCAGGCAAAGGAGAGAGGAGTAAACTTGTACCCATCCTATAAAATGATCCAAGATGCGAAGAAAGAATGTTACCCTTAAAGGACATCATCATAACAGAACAGAAAGCCGAAATAAAATTGCAGGAGCTTCTTGATTTAACTTCAAAACGGATTTTATCCCTTCAAGTAAATGTGCTCGGTGCATTGCATAAACCGGTCAAAAATTTAGTGTTAATATCTTAGTAGGGATTTGATGGGAGTAACCAAACTATGTACAAACAGAAAGTGACTGAAAGTGATTTTGAAGACTGTAATTTATTGATGACCAGTGTTGTGCCTCTTCAAATGTACTGCCATGAATTTAGAACTGGAAACAAAACAATAGTGTGGCCAAATCCGCGACCATCATCAACTAGATTCTGTCGACCATTAAAACTTGAATTCCGTGAAGAGATCATAGAGATTATAACAAGAGAGCAATAACATATTGAGAGGCAAATTAAATCACTTATTCCATCCTAATTTCACTATTTGGCTATGAAGGTATTTATGTGAAACACAAAATGCTGCTAACTATGATTGATGGAAAAATCAGATCAGCTATAACACAGTCAACATTGCAGTTTGTGTGGAGTGCTCCAAAAAAACATGAATGACATCGATAACCTAGAAAAGAGAACATTTAGCGAGAAAGCATTGGAGTATGGATTATCGACCCTTCACACCTACATAAGATTTTTCGAGTGGCTGCTTCACGTGAGTTACAGACTGGCCTTAAAAGTGTGGCATGTTAAAAAAGAACAACAAACATTTGCTTGAAGAAAAGAAGTTTGCTGTGCAGTCTAGTTTTCGAAAAGAAATGGGTCTTCTTGTAGACATAATTAAACAAGGTCATGGCACTACCAATGACGGCAATACTTCACGTCGTTTTTTCGAAAACCCAATGTGTTCAGCATCGATTACAGGAAGAGATGCGACATAATACTGCGCACACTATCTTGTGGATATGCTGTCAGTGCCCTAGCTTTTCGGCAATATGCACTCAATACAGCGCAGCTTTTATGTTCGTGACTACCCATGGTACCCCATGCCTCCTTCAGTGCATAAGGTTCTTATCCACGGCTCAAATGCCATTGAAGTCGCATTGTTCCCGATTGGAATGCTAAGCGAAGAGGCTCAGGAAGCTAGAAACATAGACTTTCGCAGGTTCCGAGAGAGGAAATGACGAAAAATGAGTAGAGAAGTGACTAACCAAGACCTCCTTAATATAATGCTTATATCATCTGATCCTGTGATTTCCTCTGTTAGAAGTCTTCCACCAAGAAAACTCAAAATACTTAAGCCAGAAGTTATTTCCTTACTTGAAACTCCTTCCTTATCTAACTCTTCTGTTTATAGCGGCAGTGATAATGATGATGATTATTATTATTAGGAAAAAATTATTTAAAGACAAAGTATGCATAATAACAGTGTATATTTTTATTCTAAACCCAGTTTTTAATGTTTTACTAATCAGATTCTTCTTATATTGTTAACTTATCACACCTATTATTGGAAACAATTATAATAAAAAATAGGAATTTCTTCGTACTGGGTACATATTTTAGTGTTAGTTTGCTCATGCAGTGCCAGGGATGTGGTAACAGTAATGATAAATTACATTATACGAGGTCAGAGGTTTTGTCCGGGAAACTCAGCCCTCTGCCCCACTGTGCGCCGGGCAGGCAGCTGCGCGCGCTAACGCGATTACGTCTGCCGGCGCGCAGGGCAGCCAACCCAACAGACCGATAGTTCGTGCGCGCACCGAGACGTCTTTCGCTTCCACTGTCGCTGGGTCCAGTGCGGAAATTCTACATGTGCGATTACTTGAACCTTGTTCAGGCCCTTGAGCCATTCTACATTCGCATCCGCGCCGCGCCGACTAAAAAACGCCAGACCATTTTGCTGGAGGCCCTTGCGAAAGTGCTTCAGTAAATGGCTGTAGACATGGGGTAAACACTGCAAATCCTACATTTTAATGCAAATGGCGTTCGTTCAAAATCCTACGAGTTAGAACAATATCTTTTCGTGTACGGGATAGATGCATTATTTTCGAAAACTAAATTAAGGCCTCACCATCGTTTTAACATAAGTGGTTATACAACTTTAAACCAACCGCAGCACAATAAGGGGCGGCGGCGGCACAGCCATTATTATTAAACATGGAAAAAATCACCATCCTATAGAAATTACTGGCTTAGAGCATATTGAGGCCACCAGCATAACAATTCGTAATAAAAATGCGCCGTCTGCATGTCGGCTGTCTATAAACTACCGAACAAGCCTTTATTATTTAGGGACTTAAATTAATTAATTAATTCAATGCAACATTTTTTCATAGCAGGAGATCTAAATAGTAAAAACGTGAACTGGGGTTGCAGAATTACTAACCCAGCAGGTAGAATATTAACTGAACATGCGACTAGAAATAACTACGAAATTTTGCTCCAAATTCGCCGACTATCTACCCAACTAATGGGGGCATACCTGAAATTCTATATATAGCAGTAGTATAGGATAGCCGGTCCGGGCGCAGGCTTCAGGCTGTGGATTGAGATTGTCGGTCCGCCATCTTGGATTTGTGACGTCACAGCGACAAAAATTCCTCAAAATTGACTCAAAATGACTCAAAATTTCCCGTTTTAAGAAAAAATTTCCCGTTTTAGAGGGAAAAATGCCCGTTTCGAGGGGAAATTTCCGTTTTATTCCTCAAAAATCCCAGCGGCTGAAAATTCCTAAAACTGGCTTAAGCATCCTTAACTCAAGCCAGCGTTAAGCCATTTATAGGATTATGACGTCACCGCTGCAGTTTCCGTTACGCCCGCCATCTTTAAATTTACTATCTAATTTTAATGAAATAAAATTTTTTTTAGATTTATAAAAAAATTCAATTAATAAAATTTTTATAAAAAATATTTAAAAAACATACATTAACGATATGGAGCTCGGAGTCCTCGGTTCGAACCCGGTGAGGGCGGAAAAAAAAAATGGCGACCGATCCTTCCACCACGGAAGTCACCTACAGACTAACCTACCACCACCAATAACAAGGTCAACTAGTATGATGTCATGTCCGCCATCTTGTCTTCGTCTGCTGGAAGCCATCATCATTGTATCGTCTGCTAGAGTGCGCTGACGCCATGTTAGTTGAATTCTCACCCGCTTGAGTGCAGTAATCTTTTATTATTGCTGTGACACCCGCCATCTTGTCATTTGGTCGCCATCTTGGAATCGTGTAATTATTTAGCTAGAAATTCGGGAAAAATTCCAAAATTCATTAAATAAATCACTCATTAAATTACAGATTGATTCGATCAGTTTAAGTCCTTGGTTCGATACCCGACCGATGCAATAATGTTTATTTTGATGTAAAAAAATAATAATTTCATTATACCATGTTTATCTTTCTTAAAGAGACTTTAAAACCTCTACTACCATCATCCTATAAGCCATCAACACCACCATCTTGGAAAATTCGTAATTATATTGCTAGAAATTCGGGAAAAAGTTCAGAAATCATTAAATAAATTTCCAATCAATGTACTGATTAATTAGATCGACTTAGGTCCTTGGTACGATTCTGGACGATGAAAAAAAAATTAAATATAACAATTTATCATAATAGTAACAGGTTCGAGGAATTAAACACCACAAGTTCTTTTACAAACATAATATTTATTACATAATTTCTATTCTACTACAGGATCACATACGAAAGCCAGCAAATTTATAATCAATCATTTAGTTCCGCATCGGTGTGAAATGACTAATTCTTAGCTCCAATCGGTTTATACTAGACAGAGTCCAACCAGAACCTTTACTGACATAGTTCTCCTCTTCTTGACAGAGTTTCTGGATACCGTTTTTAACAGTTTGCTTCACATCGTCAGAACTGTAAATTACTGCAGCCGATGTCTTGAATGCACACTTCTTCACTTTGTCATCTAACGGATACGGCTTTCCATATAGACAGTCCAACCACAAGTTATATTTTAATGGACCGTTTGTTGCTACGTCATCAGTAAGCTGATTGATTATGTCCTGTCTGATATCATCAAGTAAAGTACAAATATCCTTCGACTCACCGAACGTATTTAGATAATAATAGTCTTTCAACGTTCCACGAAATGCAGACTGCGCCAAGTAGAAGCCATTATCGTTTACTTGTAATGCACCGAACACAGTCTTATGTTCATTTCATGTTCAGACGTCATAGCAATCGGTTTCTGCACATCTGTTTTTTTGCTTGTACGCTCACGAGTCTCCAATCTAAAGCGAGGGATCGAAATGTCGGCAGGTAGTTCAGCAGGAGCACAGACTCCACCTTTATATTTTTCGCATGATGTCGCAAACTGTCAATTCGAGTAAACCATTTAAGGCACTCATCACAGCGAAACTTCATGCGAGAAGGATTCTTCGTGCATTTGCTCCGCTCATGTCTTCGTGCATCATGGGAAAATGCGAACGACGTATCACAGTAGCTGCAAGGATACCGTGGTGATGAAGACGAGCCTTTCAGACCTGATCCAGATACTGGCGTTGCAACAGTAGTACCATTTCCAGGCATACTCTTATGCACATCGATGCATCGATGTTGCACCGAAACCTTTACTTTCTGCCACACAGCAGGACCTTTGCATGCCTTCATGTGCGTTTTCATATTATCTTTTCTGGCAAACTGCTTATGACATTTCTCACAAACAAACATTTTATGATATAGGTTCTTGGCACATCCGCTCCTCTCGAGTCGTCGAGCATTGCTGCTGTTTGAGAAAATCTTGTCACAGTAACAGCACCGATGTTCGTTAGTTGTCGTCGATTCGGCATCCATTGAAGCCTCCATTGAGGGCGAAACGAAGTTCGTCGAGTTTTCCTGCACAGCCAGCACTACCGGCATTAAAGTCTCTTCTGCTGATGGTATCGCGTCTCATGAAGTCTCCTCCAGTGTTGTCACCGTGGTTGTCAACGGAATCAGCTCCTTCTCCGTCGTAGCTGTCGTCAAGGTTCCCGTAGACGATAGTACATCCTCCATCGAGTTCGGCGTTAAAGTCGGTAAAGATGCCATCGAGGTCTCAAGAACAGGCAATTACACGACTTATGCACCAGAAGAAACAAACAAGGTGATCCGTACACTGTCGACGGCAGTAACAAACTGAGCGTCCTGCTGTCTAGGACTCGTTTATATACATTAACCGGTTTGAATAATACGCTAGTCAAATCAAGAACAATTTACTAAAATACTAGAGTCAAAACAACCATAAAAATAGAAGGACCATCAACAAAAAGGAAGCACATTCTGGAAGCACCGACAACGAAAAGGCAGCACATTTGGAAGCACCGACAACGAAAAGGCAGCACATTTGGAAGTACCGACAACAAAAAGGCAGCACATTTGGAAGCACCAACAACGAAAAGGCAGCACATTTGGAAGCACCAACAACGAAAAGGCAGCACATTTGGAAGCACCGACCGTGAAAAGGCAGCACATTTGGAAGCACCGACAACGAAAAAGGCAGCACATTTGGAAGAACCGACAACGAAAAGGCAGCACATTTGGAAGCACCGACAACGAAAAGGCAGCGCATTTGGAAGCACCGACAGCGAAAAGGCAGCACATTTGGAAGCACCGACAACGAAAAGGCAGCACATTAGGAAGCACCGACAACGAAAAGGAAGCACCGACAGCGAAAAGGCAGCACATTTGGAAGCACCGACAACGAAAAGGCAGCGCATTTGGAAGCACCGACAGCGAAAAGGCAGCACATTTGGAAGCACCGACAACGAAAAGGAAGCACCGACAGCGAAAAGGCAGCACATTTGGAAGCACCGACAACAAAAAGGCAGCACATTTGGAAGCACCGACAACGAAAAGGCAGCACATTAGGAAGCACCGACAACGAAAAGGCAGCACTATCATCGAAAAGGTCGCACATTTGTCATTGACTCCAATATTCATTGGCTCCAATATTCATTGCTTCCATCAGTCTATTGATTCTATCAGTCTAGTGACTCCATCAGCCATTGGCTTCCTACAGTCATTGGATCCAACTCTCTTTTGTCTCATTAACTCCGCACATATTTGGCTTGAATTCTACGAGTCTAAGAGACTATGAGGCCACAAGGCTACGAGTCTTAAAGGATCTAGCTGGTTAGGAGTTATACATGGCTACGAGACTGCATGACTAAAAGACCGCGTGGCTGCGAAACTACATGTCTTTGAAGCTACAAGAATACAAGTCTACTCGGCTCCAACTACTCCAGAAGCATTATGTTATTATATTGCACGACTACTTGATTACGTAGCTACAATTCTATGAAGTCCCATGACATCATGACTACGCGACTACGAGCCACGAGGTTACGAGACTACACGACTACGAATCTTCAAGTTTACGAGACTGCATGGCTTCAGAGCTACGAAGCTTCTAGAACACAAGTTTATGTGACTGCGAGGATACAGGACTTCAAGTCTACACGAGTACTTGACTACGAAACTACAAGTCTACATGGCTCCAATTGTGGCATCTGTCTTCGTCTGAATTTTCTCTTTGGCTCCAACTGCTACAGCAGCATTATGTTATAATAGTACAAGGCTACTTGACTACGAAGCTACAAGTCTACATGGCGCCAATTGCGGCATCTGTCTTCGGCTGAATTTTCTCTTTTGCTCCCACTGCTCCAACAGCATTATGTTATATGATTCCATGGATACTTTGTTACGTAGCTACAGGTCTACGAGGTTCCAATGCATCATGTTTACGAAGTTTCCAGAACACAAGGTTACGAGACTGTGAAGCTACAGGACTACGAAGCTTCCAGGACACGAGGCTACATGGCTACGAGACTACATGACTCTAAATGATTACAATAGCACCACTCAGTGGTGAGAGTTAGGTTATCTAATGCAAAGCAAATTGATGCAAGTAGTTCTGGCTGTCATCAACAGATGTAGCCACGTGTGGCTTGCAGGTAAATATTAATTAGTTATTTTATGTGGGATGCGGGATGCTCACTAACGATCGCAAAAGAAGGAGGGATTCGCTAGACACCAAGGAGAAGGAAGTTCGTCTTACATGTTAATGCTTCGCTGATGTCTCATGGCATATTATTTGACTGAGTAATGGTTGTTTATTTCTTTAATTCCACCTGATAAAATTATTGCAAGTGTCAATTTATTAGCAGAAATTCACTAATTAAATGTAACTCTGAATAAAATGACATGACTCATTAAGTAAATATCCTTCATGCAGAAATCGATTTCTCACAAATAATCAGCAGCACTCGGAGAAAATCATTAGATGTCATGCCAGGAATAACCAGAAGCACTTGGAGAAAACTATCAAATTATTAACAAGAATAATCGGAAGCACACGGAGAAAACCGCCACAAGTTTTCTTTGTTATCATAAAATTACAGGAAACAAATTAATAAAAAATTAATAAAATAATCACAAAAAATTCAAAAACTGATTCTGGCTTGGACTAGAACTCTATCTTTGCTCAACAATGAGAAGTTCACAAGCTAGCAGAATCAGTTTTTTAATTTTTTGTGATTATTTTATTATTTTTTTATTAATTTGTTTCCTGTAATTTTATGATAACAAAGAAAACTTGTGGCGGTTTTCTCCGTGTGCTTCCGATTATTCTTGTTAATAATTTGATAGTTTTCTCCAAGTGCTTCTGGTTATTCCTGGCATGACATCTAATGATTTTCTCCGAGTGCTGCTGATTATTTGTGAGAAATCGATTTCTGCATGAAGGATATTTACTTAATGAGTCATGTCATTTTATTCAGAGTTACATTTAATTAGTGAATTTCTGCTAATAAATTGACACTTGCAATAATTTTATCAGGTGGAATTAAAGAAATAAACAACCATTACTCAGTCAAATAATATGCCATGAGACATCAGCGAAGCATTAACATGTAAGACGAACTTCCTTCTCCTTGGTGTCTAGCGAATCCCTCCTTATTTTGCGATCGTTAGTGAGCATCCCGCATCCCACATAAAATAACTAATTAATATTTACCTGCAAGCCACACGTGGCTACATCTGTTGATGACAGCCAGAACTACTTGCATCAATTTGCTTTGCATTAGATAACCTAACTCTCACCACTGAGTGGTGCTATTGTAATCATTTAGAGTCATGTAGTCTCGTAGCCATGTAGCCTCGTGTCCTGGAAGCTTCGTAGTCCTGTAGCTTCACAGTCTCGTAACCTTGTGTTCTGGAAGCTTCGTAAACATGATGCATTGGAACCTCGTAGACCTGTAGCTACGTAACAAAGTATCCATGGAATCATATAACATAATGCTGTTGGAGCAGTGGGAGCAAAAGAGAAAATTCAGCCGAAGACAGATGCCGCAATTGGCGCCATGTAGACTTGTAGCTTCGTAGTCAAGTAGCCTTGTACTATTATAACATAATGCTGCTGTAGCAGTTGGAGCCAAAGAGAAAATTCAGACGAAGACAGATGCCACAATTGGAGCCATGTAGACTTGTAGTTTCGTAGTCAAGTACTCGTGTAGACTTGAAGTCCTGTATCCTCGCAGTCACATAAACTTGTGTTCTAGAAGCTTCGTAGCTCTGAAGCCATGCAGTCTCGTAAACTTGAAGATTCGTAGTCGTGTAGTCTCGTAACCTCGTGGCTCGTAGTCGCGTAGTCATGATGTCATGGGACTTCATAGAATTGTAGCTACGTAACCAAGTAGTCGTGCAATATAATAACATAATGCTTCTGGAGTAGTTGGAGCCGAGTAGACTTGTATTCTTGTAGCTTCAAAGACATGTAGTTTCGCAGCCACGCGGTCTTTTAGTCATGCAGTCTCGTAGCCATGTATAACTCCTAACCAGCTAGATCCTTTAAGACTCGTAGCCTTGTGGCCTCATAGCCTCTTAGACTCGTAGAATTCAAGCCAAATATGTGCGGAGTTGATGAGACAAAAGAGAGTTGGATCCAATGACTGTAGGAAGCCAATGGCTGATGGAGTCACTAGACTGATAGAATCAATAGACTGATGGAAGCAATGAATATTGGAGCCAATGAATATTGGAGTCAATGACAAATGTGCGACCTTTTCGATGATAGTGCTGCCTTTTCGTTGTCGGTGCTTCCTAATGTGCTGCCTTTTCGTTGTCGGTGCTTCCAAATGTGCTGCCTTTTTGTTGTCGGTGCTTCCAAATGTGCTGCCTTTTCGCTGTCGGTGCTTCCAAATGTGCTGCCTTTTCGTTGTCGGTGCTTCCAAATGTGCTGCCTTTTCGTTGTCGGTGCTTCCAAATGTGCTGCCTTTTTGTTGTCGGTGCTCCCAAATGTGCTGCCTTTTCGTTGTCGGTGCTTCCAAATGTGCTGCCTTTTCGTTGTTGGTGCTTCCAAATGTGCTGCCTTTTTGTTGTCGGTGCTTCCAAATGTGCTGCCTTTTCGTTGTCGGTGCTTCCAAATGTGCTGCCTTTTTGTTGTCGGTGCTTCCAAATGTGCTGCCTTTTCGTTGTCGGTGCTTCCAGAATGTGCTTCCTTTTTGTTGATGGTCCTTCTATTTTTATGGTTGTTTTGACTCTACTATTTTAGTAAATTGTTCTTGATTTGACTAGCGTATTATTCAAACCGGTTAATGTATATAAACGAGTCCTAGACAGCAGGACGCTCAGTTTGTTACTGCCGTCGACGGTGTACGGATCACCTTGTTTGTTTCTTCTGGTGCATAAGTCGTGTAATTGCCTGTTCTTGAGACCTCGATGGCATCTTTACCGACTTTAACGCCGAACTCGATGGAGGATGTACCATCGTCTACGGGAACCTTGACGACAGCTAGGACGGAGAAGGAGCTGATTCCGTTGACAACCACGGTGACAACACTGGAGGAGACTTCATCAGACGCGATACCATCAGCAGAAGAGACTTTAATGCCGGTAGTGCTGGCTGTGCAGGAAAACTCGACGAACTTCGTTTCGCCCTCGATGGAGGCTTCAATGGATGCCGAATCGACAACAACTAACGAACTTCGGTGCTGTTACTGTGACAAGATTTTCTCAAACAGCAGCAATGCTCGACGACTCGAGAGGAGCGGATGTGCCAAGAACCTATATCATAAAATGTTTGTTTGTGAGAAATGTCATAAGCAGTTTGCCAGAAAAGATAATATGAAAACGCACATGAAGGCATGCAAAGGTCCTGCTGTGTGGCAGAAAGTAAAGGTTTCGGTGCAACAACGATGCATCGATGTGCATAAGAGTATGCCTGGAAATGGTACTACTGTTTCAACGCCAGTATCTGGATCAGGTCTGAAAGGCTCGTCTTCATCACCACGGTATCCTTGCAGCTACTGTGATACGTCGTTCGCATTTTCCTTTGATGCACGAAGACATGAGCGGAGCAAATGCACGAAGAATCCTTCTCGCATGAAGTTTCGCTGTGATGAGTGCCTTAAATGGTTTACTCGAACTGACAGTTTGCGACATCATGCGAAAAAATGTAAAGGTGGAGTCTGTGCTCCTGCTGAACTACCTGCCGACATTTCGACCCCTCGCTTTAGATTGGAGACTCGTGAGCGTACAAGCAAAAAAACAGATGTGCAGAAACCGATTGCTATGAGGTCTGAACATGAAAATGAACATAAGACTGTGTTCGGTGCATTACAAGTAAACGATAATGGCTTCTACTTGGCGCAGTCTGCATTTGGTGGAACGTTGAAAGACTATTATTATCTAAATACGTTTGGTGAGTCGAAGGATATTTGTACTTTTCTTGATGATATCAGACAGGACATAATCAATCAGCTTACTGATGACGTAGCAACAAACGGTCCATTAAAATATAACTTGTGGTTGGACTGTCTATATGGAAAGCCGTATCCGTTAGATGACAAAGTGAAGAAGTGTGCATTCAAGACATCGGCTGCAGTAATTTACAGTTCTGACGATGTGAAGCAAACTGTTAAAAACGGTATCCAGAAACTCTGTCAAGAAGAGGAGAACTATGTCAGTAAAGGTTCTGGTTGGACTCTGTCTAGTATAAACCGATTGGAGCTAAGAATTAGTCATTTCACACCGATGCGGAAATAAATGATTGATTATAAATTTGCTGGCTTTCGTATGTGATCCTGTAGTAGAATAGAAATTATGTAATAAATATTATGTTTGTAAAAGAACTTGTGGTGTTTAATTCCTCGAACCTGTTACTATTATGATAAATTGTTATATTTAATTTTTTTTTCATCGTCCAGAATCGTACCAAGGACCTAAGTCGATCTAATTAATCAGTACATTGATTGGAAATTTATTTAATGATTTCTGAACTTTTTCCCGAATCTCTAGGAATATAATTACGAATTTTCCAAGATGGTGGTGTTGATGGCTTATAGGATGATGGTAGTAGAGGTTTTAAAGTCTCTTTAAGAATGATAAACATGGTATAATGAAATTATTATTATTTTTACATCAAATTAAACATTATTGCATCGGTCGGGTATCGAACCAAGGACTTAAACTGATCGAATCAATCTGAAAATTAATAAGTGATTTATTTAATGAATTTTGGAATTTTTCCCGAATTTCTAGCTAAATAATTACACGATTCCAAGATGGCGACCAAATGACAAGATGGCGGGTGTCACAGCAATAATAAAAGATTACTGCACTCAAGCGGGTGAGAATTCAACTAACATGGCGTCAGCGCACTCTAGTTGACGGAAAATTAAAAAATTAAAAATAGACAAATTCGGTAATTTAGTCACTCAAGTCGCAACACAACCTAGGCAAATGTCTCGCCTTATGCGCACACTAAGAGGCAATGATGATGGCTTCCAGCAGACGAAGACAAGATGGCGGACATGACATCATACTAGTTGACCTTGTTATTGGTGGTGGTAGGTTAGTCTGTAGGTGACTTCCGTGGTGGAAGGATCGGTCGCCATTTTTTTTTTCGCCCTCACCGGGTTCGAACCGAGGACTCCGAGCTCCGTATCGTTAATGTATGTTTTTTAAATATTTTTTATAAAAATTTTATTAATTGAATTTTTTTATAAATTTAAAAAATTTTTTATTTCATTAAAATTAGATAGTAAATTTAAAGATGGCGGGCGTAACGGAAACTGCAGCGGTGACGTCATAATCCTATAAATGGCTTAACGCTGGCTTGAGTTAAGGATGCTTAAGCCAGTTTTAGGAATTTTCAGCCGCTGGGATTTTTGAGGAATAAAACGGGAAATTTTTTCTTAAAACGGGAAATTTTGAGTCATTTTGAGTCAATTTTGAGGAATTTTGAGGAATTTTTGCCGCCGTGACGTCACAAATCCAAGATGGCGGACCGACAATCTCAATCCACAGCCTGAAGCCTGCGCCCGGACCGGCTATCCTATACTACTTATAGCTATTACCAACATCCCGGGAGCACAGGTTACTTCCGAAAAATTAGATGAGTTAGGCTCCGATCATTTTCCTGTGTTAATACAATTAACTTTTGATGCTCAGTTTTGCGCAGCAATTTTCAGCCGATCTTTCGGCGTTACCGACTGGGATAAATTTCACGATTTAGAAATAATTTTTATAGAACCGCCGCAGATAAACAATACTGAAGAGCTTGACACTCAGGTTAAACTGTTTACCGACGCAGTTATAGACGTGCGCAAAAAACACACGAAACTAATAAATAAAAGGGAATTTACGCGAATTAATTATCCAGATATTGATATTTTAATCGTTTTAAAACGCCAGGCGCGGAATAAATATCAGCGAACAAGAACGCCGCAGGTTAGTACTGAATACAATCGCTTTAAGGCCCAAGTTACTCGGAAAATTAAAAAATTAAAAATAGACAAATTCGGTAATTTAGTCACTCAAGTCGCAACACAACCTAGGCAAATGTCTCGCCTTATGCGCACACTAAGAGGCAATAATAAATTTATTTCTACCCCCGCGATAATTACAGACACGGGCATAAAATATGAAGCAGCTGACAAAGCCAATGCGATAGCAGATATTTTTGAGAAACAATTTTCACCAAATGAGAATATAAATGATCCTCAGTTTACTAGAACCACTACAGTAGCAATAAATAATTATCTACAAATAGCCACTCAAATAGAGCCGGCCCTTATAACAATTCACGAGCTACTGAGAGTAATTCAGTCGACACCTCAAAACAAAACAGGCGGTCCTGATGGTATAAATTTCGAATCGCTTAAAAAATTACCTCCTCCAGCACTCGAATATTTATTAAAAATTTTGAATGCTATATTTATTTTAAAAACTTACCCTTCCGAGTGGAAACTCGCGATAGTAATAATGATTCCAAAGCCAGGAAAAAATGCGGATTTACCGCAAAATAGGCGACCTATTAGTCTTTTAAATAGTACTAGCAAAATTTTCGAAAAAATATTACTAAAACGACTTAAAGAGCACTCCGACCTTCATAACATTATCCCAGACAATCAATTCGGTTTTCGGAGTGGCCACTCCACATCTCACCCATTAATTAAACTTATTGAAGATGCCACTGATGGGTTTAATTCACGAGCGAAGTTTACAGTAGCAACTATGTTAGACGCGGAAAAAGCTTTCGACAAAATCTGGATTTCCGGCCTAATTCATAAATTGGTTACTTTTAATTTTCCAGACACATATATTCATCTGGTGGCCCATTATTTATGGCGCCGAAAATTTTATGTCGCGATAGATGGGGCGCAGTCTTCTACTCGGGAACTCACAGCTGGGGTACCACAGGGCTCCCCCCTCAAAACCTTCTTTTATAATGTGTATACAGCCAATATACCACGCGAACATGCCCATGTACAGCTCTATGTGGATGACACTGCGGTAATTTACCAATCCTCCAATTTAAATTTTTCACTAACTATTGTCCAAAGGCAGCTCACATCATTTGAACAGTGGTGCATTAAAATTAATAGAGCCAAGCCTACCACTATAAGTCTAAACAAAAAAACGTGGAGTTCCTGATCGCAAACTAAAAATATTTAATCAAGAAATTCCATACGAAAAATCGGTCCGATATTTAGGCCTAACTCTTGACCCAAGTCTCACCTGGAAACATCAAGTCAATAAAGTTTCACAGTTTGCACTCGGCACTTTAAGAACCTTATACCCAATGTTTAAGGCCCCTCAATTCCCTAGAAGGAAAAAACTTCAATTATATCTACAAATAGTTCACCCTCAACTTCTCTATGCTTGCGAGATATATGGCTATGCAGCCAAGTCACACGTAAAGAAGCTCCAAATAGCCCAAAATAGATTCCTGCGAGTAATTGCCGATTGCGCCTGGTATACTAGTAATTTAGAAGTACATCAGCTCTTTAAAACCGAATATGTTTCGGAATTTATAAAACGACAAAATAGGTCTTTTTATGGCCAACTCCAGGCACATCCTAAGGTTTTTATAAATACTATTTCCGACTACGACACAGCTGTCCAGCGACAATTTAAAAAACCGCGACTTGTCTAAGTCAAGGCCAAAGAAATCCCAGTGCACAAAACACCGAAGCGAGAATAAACAGCCATCGTTAGGCCCATCGGGGCTCTAAAATCGTACATACACAAAATTAGCAGTGTTGAAAAAAAAATTGCGTCAATACTACTTTTGGCCCAGCGGGGCTCTAAATAATTGCGTCAACACTACTTTCGGACCAGCGGGGCTCTAATCTAATATCAGCGACAATTCGACCGCAGACCCCAATTCCTTGGAATTACCAAATCTTTCATTTCCCCACCTCCTCCAGTAGTCCTTGCTAGTTGTTTTCCCCGCTCATAATTAATTAATTAATTAATTAATTCAATGTAACTTTTCATTTTATTTTGCTAATTCCAAATGGTCCGAAGCACGCGGGTGTATAATTGGCCCCCTCGGGTTCACTGCCTGTGTTGCCAGGGCTGACTCGCGATGTCTGAAGGGCGCGACCCGCCTGGCAGGCTTCACCTCCAGTGCCGATTGCGTTTCGGAAGGCATGGAATTTTGAATTGCAAACCTATATTTAAATTCTTGAAACTCTAACCAACCTGCGTTCTCTCCTACATCTGAAAACTTACACGATGATATGCCTCCGAGTGCGACTGGCCGGGTCCAGGCTTGGTGTGTCTGAGTAATGGCACACACTATTGTCAGCCTGACTGTCGAGAGCGGCCTTGGAGCTTTACACTACACGCACGAGTTTAACAAGGCCATTTTGACACAGAATATTCAACAAGCCTCTAAATACAGACATCACGACACTCACATGCATCATTTAGCCAACTGACTGAGGGGAAAGGGTGACCTCCCCACGCCGACAACTACACTAATTAAATTAGAGTCAAGCAACAGAGCGACAGCTATTTTACTACTTGCAGGACCGTGAGCCACCTTTAATCTTAAAATCGCACACTTCGCGCCCCGCCGTCGTTTCTAATGATTCGAATAAAGTGACGGGTCGCAATCTTGTATTGACTTCCCACATAGCGAGTTATGGGAACATAATAGTTCCTGGTATCGCTGTCACACGCTCCCGGCCGAGCATATGAAGAAACGGCGGCGGCAGTGTCCCACCTCGATTCGAGGAGTGACAGTCGAAGGAGCATGATGTAGCTTTGTGCTCCCGAGCGAAAGTCCACCATGTTACCCTTTTTGATCCAGTTTTGAACTACCCCGAGCCGTGTAACATCGTAGGACATAAAACTGAGTGTGTGACACCCAGAGGTGCAGCACCTCGTTGCCTAGCCGCAGTCCTGGCTCTCTGAGTCCCAGGACTGTAGGTCAGTGGGTGCGCCACTCCCTTCTTTTCTGCTAGGCGATCGTTAATTGCCCTTCAGGCCACCCCCCACCCTCCACGCCATGCACCCGGGCGCTGTTGCGGCCCAGGCGGGGTTGTACGACTTTGTAGGAGAACCAGGCGAGACAATAGACATGACGAGCGACTCGCATGCCACAAAACTGAAAAACTCTGATTCCGAGAACAAACAGGCGCAGGATTGCAAGCGCCTCTTGCAGCAACAGGCAGGCGACCCTCAGGGGTGCCGCACATAGAACGCGGGTCACCTGCGCCAGCGTTACCAGCGCGAACCTGCTTTGACCAGCGACCAGCAAGCTTGTGGAATGTCCCCATGTTTTCAAATGGCAGCCCGCACAAAGGAACCAGGCTACCTGCCTCAGCAGGCACCTGTCGCGCGGGCGCCTCTTCCACCTGCTTTACCGGAATGTACAGACCATTCTTTCCGCGCTGGTTGACGCTGGTAGGCGTGTTTTGAAGTACTCTCGATCAGTTTTGAAGGGTTTTATTATTTAGTGTTGTAATTTTGCGTTATGGAAAGAGAACTAAACAATGAAATTCTCATTTCGGAAGTATACAAACGAAGAGCAATATGGGACAAAAGAAACCCATCCCATGCCAACAGGAAGGTCATCGCAAAACTGTGGGCAGAGATAAATACAGACATGAATATCGATGGTGAGTAAAAACAAATTTGAGTATTTTTCCCTATTATTTAATAATATTGTAATAACAGTTCCTGGTATTAATACATATACTTATGTAAGCCAAAAACGTAGCTACATAAACCAATAAACGTGTTTATTTACAATTAAATTTTTGCAGACTAATTTAATAATACCAAATAGTAGCTACTAGCCATACACTAATGGATTGTTTGCGAAATATGTCGCAAAAACATCTCTTACATCTTTTGCACTGTTAGGTGTACGTCCTGATGGAGGCCTGTGTATGCTAGGTAACACACGAACGTCAGATAGGTAATGTTCAACCCCTTCTTTGTCTAAAATGGTGTTATGTAAAACGCAGCAAGCCTTTACAATAGAGTCTACACTACTTATGTCACTCTCTAGGGTTTCATGACAAATGGAAGCAGTGGATACCCCTCATCGGCGAAAAATACGTGGGGTGCCTTTACATCGGTCCCTGGTAAAAACGAAGGTTCTGGAAGTTCAAGTTCATTGTCAGTTATAAGTTTGTAAAAATCCGAGGCTTGGAAAGTGCCACCATCACTTTGCTTGCCGTACCCACCAACATCAATAACAACAAACTTATAGTTAGCATCTACAACACCTTGAAGAACTATGGAAAAATATTTTCTGTAGTTGAAGAACATGGATCCGGACTTTGCAGGGCACTTAACTCGAATGTGTTTTACATCTATGCAACCAATTACATTTGGTGCGTTCCATATTTGTTGAAATTCAGTGGCCATACGTTCAAATGTCTGTATTGTTGGCACCGGCATGTGCACACAGTTTAGCTCATCCCACAGCACATCTGTTGTTTGACGGACGATGTTTCCTATGGTTGTTTCCCCCATTCGAAATGTAAAGGCGATATCTGCAAATAAAGAATAAAAATATAATGTAACTTATGTAAAATATGCTATCAATAGGCAATGGCACACTATGATTTGAAGAAAACCCACTAAATATCAATAATGAAGAGAAATAATTTTGTTTAAAAATATTTTTAAAACAACCAGAATGTTATGCTACTTATACTTTTTTTAATAGTAAAGATATAGTGTCTAGTTATTTAAATTTTTTCCATCATTTTTAGTTAAGTGTTAAGTGTAGGTATTAATTAATTTACACAAAGAATTAATTATATAACTGCTTATAAAAAACTGTATCTGTATCAACTGCACTGCTCTGATAGTGTTCCCACAACTATTTTACTCGTGTTCTACAGGGATGATTTTTTATATTTTCAGATGTAATACTTACTGAGGAGGAAATGGAAATATCTACGAGACCAGTTTGCTGTTGAATGTGGGAAAATTCCGAGAATGACCACAAGAATGGGTGCTGACGAAGAAAATTTCCATTCTAAATTGTCATTTTTTAAATCTTCTTCTTTTCCTCAAAGATATTGTTGCGCCAAGAAATTCCACACGAAACCTCTCTGCAAAATGGTTTAAAACTAAGAGCCATTGTCCTAAGAATGTTGGTGCATTTTCCTCAACAAGGCCTCAAGGGGAAGAAAACGAGTTCACTGCTTCTCATCCTCAGGACAGTGAAATTGAAACAGAGTCACTTGAAACTAATCGAAATGAGTTCATTGATGATGAAGAGAGTGGAGAAAAGGAACTCAACCAGGAACCTGTGGCCAACAGCAGCACGTATACACCAACATCCAAAAAAACCTCTAAGAAATGTGGTATAAGTGAAGAATTCAACTCCAGTCTTCTAAGAATCGAGGAAAAGAAGCTGGAATACTTACTCACGAAAGGTGATCAAATAAAGTCTTTGGAAGATGATGCGGACTTATATTTCTTTAAAAGTGTGATTCCACATGTACAAAGAATCCCGGATGAGAGGAAAATGCCCTTCAGAAGTCGCATTCAAAGCATAGTGGATGGATTTGCGTATCCATATTCCAGAGTACATGAACTAATGGTGACACACTCTCGAATCACCTCTTCTTTTTCCTCTGCTCTTAACACTGCTGCCACAAGCGAAGATATAACAGATTCATTTGCAACTGCATTTATAAATATCTGACTTCGTTTATAAACAATAACATTAGGTGGCAAACTTTAGACGTCAATTTTATTTTTTATAATTTATATTTCATAATTCAGTCATATTTTTATAGTGTGTTCTTTATGCATATTCTTGTATCCATTTCAGTCTAACTAAATAATGTAAATGTATAGTAGAAAATATATATGGTATAAATGGTTGTTTTTAATAGTTCTTAAACACTTAATAAATAAATTGAAAACAAAATCTAAGCATAAACTTAAAAGTACCTAATTATCAATTTTCTGGTGGTGAAAATTTTTCTGTATTACTTACCTTAATGTAATGACAAATCATTCCTCTGGGAGAATTGCTTGTGTGTGCCAGTTGCACCAGTTCTTCACTAAACGGTGTTCGATTTTCGCCAAAATATAATCGAAGGTTTCACTCGACATACGAGTGTATTGAAAGAACCGTCGAGGTTCGTTCCTCAGTTCACCGAACAGATGATGGTATTCGCCATACCTATACCTTCCTCGATTTATCTCATGGATTCCTGTACGCTTTATTGGTATTCTATTTCTATAGGCATTATCGAGAAGAACGAACTCTTCATCAGACGAGCTAGACGACATGTTTCTCACTTGACATCCAACGGCAAACTGAATCGCGCTGGTTGAGCAGGCTGGCTGTCCTCTGTGCGGCACTGCCTGCTCTACCAGCGTTAACATACCTGCGCCAGAAGGCAAGGTTGTGGCTGGTGAAAACAAGTGCAGGTTACCCACGTTCTATGTGCGGCACCCCTCAGGCATGCGCGCGCGCACCTGCGCATGACGCACTCGGCCCAGGCGACACGCCCAGCCCTAATGACGACACAGGCGGGCAGGACCAGCACCTCCCCCCCCCCTTTTCCCTCAGCGCCCATCACAGTAAAACACGACAGAGACCATCCCTACGAGGAGCTCAAAGACGCGCTGCAGGCCAAACAAATTACGTTCACGCCTCGAGACACAGCAAGGGGAACGCAGTACATATTTACTTCGATACAAGATTACCACACTGCACTAAAAATAGTCATGCAAGCTCCATATGAGTACTTTCTGTCGTAGCTTAACTCAGAGAAACCGTTTAAATACGTGATAAAAGACATTCCTGCTGGCACAGACACAAGGCGAATCGAAAGTAACCTCAAAAGACAGAATGTACCAGTAATAGTAATACATCAAATGTACAACAGGCATAGGGTACCCCTGAAAATGTACCAAATGGATGTGCCGCGCGAATATGAAGCGGCCAAACAAATCACGCACGTCCTTGGCCTCAAAGTGCGCATCGAAGACTACAGACACCCGAAAGGCCCCTTGCTCTGCGGTAATTGCTGCAGGCTAGGGCACATCACACCGCAGTGCGGCTTTAAATCAGTATGATGCTACTGCGCGGGGCAGCACAAAATGGCCAACTGCAAGGCCAACCACAGTGTGCAAACTGCAGGGCACCACACACTGCTACATACCGCGGCTGCCCAGCTTACCTGGCAGCACTGCGACAAAGCTTCCCGCAGCAAGCTGCAGCAGGCCCGCAACAACGCACGCAGCAGCGCACGGCCCAGACACGTGCTCCGGCACCACAAAGGCGACCTGATCTGGAGGAACGGCAGACCGCCCAGAGCCGCCCCAGACAAAATCGCTGGCATCAGAGAGGCCAGCAGCAACACCATGAACAATACAGCGAACAGCCAGTGGAGCACTACAACCAGTTCCAGCCGCTCTCCGTGGATGATTACGAATACAATTTCCCCCCACCTGTGGATCTACGGCAGCGCAGGCCCCCACGAGGCAGAACACAGACGCAGCAACCAGCGCAGCAACGCAGGCAACAGGCAACAGGCACCAAAGCAGCCTAGAGCCCAGAAAATACCCCCACGCTCTCAGCTGCAAGAGCGAATGGCCGCAATAAAGAAGGACACCAGGCTACTCGCACCAAAAAATGGAATCATGCTATCGCAGCATGATGCAATGGAGATGACACAAACCCAGCCCCCCACGACTGGCGAGAGCCCACCAGGAGTGCAGGCCATGCAAGCATGCCCCCCAGCCATGCACTAGCAAACCAGACCAAGCTGCAAGCAGCATCCAGCTGCCACTGCCTCCACCGCCAGCCTGCAGCCATGCCGATGCAGCCAGCGCAGTACAAAATAGCAACATTCTCTACAATACACTTCGCGCACAAAAGGAAGTGAATATCACGGAATCTGGTATTCAATTTGCACTCGACCTATGCAACCTATTGGCTGCATGGGCTGACCCACAGGTTCATTAGGTGCACAAGATTAAACTGGCAGCAGACCTTGCTATAACAATGTTTGGCCTCATTTCTCATGCCAATACACCCAAAAAACAAACACCCACGCTACTCCTGCACAAACTAGCAAGGTGGAAACTCACAGAACTTCAAGACTTCCTGAAAAAACATGACGTACAAGTCCTCGCTCTCCAAGAAACTCACCTCACACAAACATAAACTATACATACCAGGCTATAGTGTGTACAGGAAAGATCGGCCTGTCCCTATTGCTGCAGCACCTGGCCCCCCTGCCAACTGGCATAACAGTGGGGGAGTGGCCATACTTATTCGCCCCGACATAAAACACCACGAGATCCAGCTCCCTGATATGGGACAAATTGAGGCAGTGGGAATTGCTACACTGATAAATGGCAAACCTTGCTCCATCCTATCCCTCTACGCACCTCCTGGCAAAACCATTACTGCCACAGACCTAGACTCTCTCACCAAAAACTCCCACACCTTCCTTGACCTTGGCGACCTCAAGGCCAAAACCTAGAACTGCGTCGGAGCCACCCAGAATGGCCGACTCCTATACAAGCACCATCAAAACCACCCCTACACGGTCTGCGCTCCCTACCATCTTACCCAAATACCTGACTCCGAACGCCAGCACCCAGATATCCTTGATTTCTTCATCTACCAAAACACCTCCTTCATCTATGAGATGGATGTCATTAATGAATTAAACTCAGACCATCTCCCTGTTCTAGTTCTCCTTGAAAATGCCCGCACTGCAGCAGAACACTCCTTACCCATGCCAAACTATCAGAATGCCAACTGGCACAAATTAAATATGTACCTGGATCGCCACCTCAAGATTGACATGCAACCTCATACACCTCAAACAGTGGACCAGTGCATACACCATTTCACCACATCCCTACAGCCAGCCATCAAATAAGCCATCCCGCACAAGAAACTGGCCCCAAATCCAAACCTACAGCTGCCAGACCACATAACTGCACTAATCACGACCCGGAATCACACAAGACGACTGTGGCAACACCAACATCCAGTTTATAAATCTGAAGTAAACAAACTCCAGAAACAAATCAAAAAGGCAATAGCCCAGCACCGAAGCAACACCTGGGACAATAAAGTAAAAGAATTGAGCACCAAGAACAACAGCATATGGAACATGACAAAGAGCCTCATGAAACAAACAATTAAAGTCCTGCCACTCAAAAGTGGCGATCCCACCTCGCCCATTGCCTTTACACCGCAGGGCAAGGCCGACCTATTGGCTACGACCCTGGAACAAGCCTTTCGCCCCAACACAGCACCGACGTCCCCGAAGCACACCACAACCACTACGAGACCAACCTACCCCCACAACCGACAAGGAAATGGCTGCGGTAATTAAGAAGCTAAGGCCAAAGAAAGCCCCTGGAGTGGACGGCATCCAAGCCATCGTCCTTCAGAACATGGGCCAATCAGCGATCTCCGCTCTCAAACATTGCATAAATGGCATTCTCTACACCAGAACCTGGCCCGCAACATGGAAGCCAGCAAAGGCAAGGATGCCACAGACCCCAACAATTACCGGCCTATCAGCCTACTTAGCACGGTCTCAAAAGTGGCTGAGAAAATAGTCATCACAAGACTTAATTCTCACCTAGAACAACATAATACAATTCCTGATGCGCAGTTTGGATTCAGGCCAAGGCATTCCACAACACATCAGCTAGTTAGGATTACTGAAAATATCACCACAGGATTCAATAAAAAACAATACACCACGGCAGTTTTTCTTGATATAGCGAAGGCTTTTGACCGTGTATGGCACGATGGTCTACTCTACAAGCTATACACTATAGAAATGCCGGACTGCTACACCCGCCTGTTGTCCTCATACCTACATGGACGGACTTTCTACACGAGCCTGACAGGTGCTGAATCAGCCTGCAGACCAATCCAAGCTGGGGTCCCGCAAGGCAGCATTCTTGGTCCCACACTCTTCAACATCTATGTGTCTGACCTGCACAAACTATGCTATGCTATGACCTGCCCAAGCTATGCTGATTACACCATGGTGTACGCTAGCTCCACACGGACCTACCTAGCTGTCCGAAAGGTACAAGAGGCCCTCATCAAACTAGAACACTGGCTCACAGACTGGAAGATTGCTGTCAACATTGGCAAAACAGAAGCTATCATCTTCTCCCGGTGTCTCATACCGGAATATCTACAACAACTAAAGCTCTACGATGAGAAGATAGCATACACCAAATGCGTCAAATACTTAGGGATTCACATGGACCGTAAGCTCATATGGTGCAACCACATGAATACTAAAATAGCAGGAGCCTACTCCAGAATGGCACAGCTGTACCCACTGCTACCATTAAGAGCTCACTTTCAAACAAAAATGGTGCACTGCTCTACACGACTTGTATCAAGCCTATCCTCACATATGCAGCCCCTGCTTGGGGGTATGCTGCAAAAACGCACAAGGCCAAACTACAAGTACTACAGAACAAGGCGATCCAGCGCATTGTGCAAGTGCCACGGTATGTCCCGCCAACACCTCTACACAAAGAGCTCAACATCGAAACAATCCACGACAACATGCGAAAATTGGCAGAAAGATACTACAATACTCACGGACATCAAACCCCACTAATACGTGCTTTGGGACAATATGACGAGACAACACACAGAACATACAAGCGGCCGAAATTCATGCTCGTGCCCAAGCCGCCATAAAATATAAAAAAAAATATTTTAAAAAACCCTAATTCAGCCGCATCAATGCAGCCTACACTATCAACAACTATACACCAACTATTCTCGACACCCTGGAAAGTCAGCGACGACTCATCGAAGACTCGTCCTACCACCACCACCATCTTTATCACCACAACACAGCAACCCACAGCCCAGGCAGGAAGGAGGGATGCAGTGCAGCGAGGACACCAACCACAGTGCACGCCAGCCCTCACAATACCCCCTCACCCCCACTAGCCATCAACCTAGCTCGCGAGTGCTTTCAGTGTATTTAGCGAATAAATCACTAATAGTGCTAAATATAAAATATGAATATCATACCCCTACACCCTTCTCTCACCAAGGCCCACGACGCCTAGAGACGCCAACCACAGTGCCTGGTTGCCGTGGTAGCCATATTTCCTTACGTAACAAATAAAAAATCAGTGTTATTGTATTTTTCTTGTTTCAGGCAGCGGAGGCTTGTCCCGCAAATCACTACTCCAGGCGCGCCTGACGCCCTTACAGGCCCAAGGGCTACAATGTAAGCCAATGCGATGCTACTCCCGCATCGCAATGGCTTACACCAAATCCCATTATACCCGCTCCTGTCTAACTCCGGTCTGAACGGGCGTACTACCATCACTGAAATCGGGCTACAGGTTTCCTCCAAAGCATCGCTGGTTTACTGTAGCTATCCCAATTTGCTACATCCCTTAGGCTGCCGGTGCACTAATTTGGCAGTGCGCCTGCAGTCTTATAGTTTTGCGCATAGATGCACGCGGGTCACCGTGGCCTCCCCCATGCGAGTGGGGGAGGCCACTGACCCAATTTTTACGATACAACGAAAAGCGTATAGGCCTTCCGCCTGGCACATATTATGAACCTCCCTTAAAATCACTCCCATTTGGTTAGTATGGCTCGCAATCACTTCGGTTGTGCGAGACAGACTTCAGCATGTTGTCCAAAAAAAAGTGTCCCACCTCGCTCGGTAGCTCTCGTGGTGTGCACATCACTGGGGAACAAATAAGCTGACTGCTCTGCCTGGAGGTTCATTGCCTCTGACAGAGCGGGAGGGGCGAGAACCATTTTGTGTACATGGCGAGTGCCTATTAACATTACAGTCGCACAACCAGATTACTAGGCCACTTTTGATGCAACACTTTACAAGCCTCAAAATACAGACATCACGACACTTCCATACGTCAGTTAGCCACCTAACTGAGGGGGAAATGGTGACCTTACCCCGCCTGACACCTACACTAAATAAATTAAAGCCAAGCACCATAGCGACAGCTACTTTACTACTTACTGGACCGAGAGCCACCATTTATTTTAAAATCGCACACTTCGCGCCCCGTTGTCGTTTCTAATGATTCGTACAAAGTGACCGGGTAGCAATCTTGAACTGACTTCCCACATAGCGAGTTATGGGAACATAATAGTTCCTGGTATCGCTGTCACATGCTCCCGGCCGAGAAAATGAAGAAACGGCAGCGAGTGTCCCACACTTCTTACCGAGCACTGGTCGGGGAAAGGTCAGCTCTCCCCTTGCCTAGCCTGGTTCCCAGTAAAAGGGTGCTCAGGTCAGCGGCCAGTGTGTGGATGCAGGTCGGTCAGGTAGGATTCGGTGAACAAACACGTTAGACAGCTCGGACTGCACGCCTGCTGTGTGTCCTGCTTTTTCCAATGTGGGGCGCCTAGTAACTGCGATGGCGAGCGACAAGGAGATGGAGTGCGGCACTGCGACGAAGCGGCTTCACGAGGGCAGCGACACTGACGACTCTGACTCGGTTCAGAGCAAAAAAACTTTCAGGGCCCCAGCACACACAAACCGATGACAACAGTGGCTTCACGACTGTTGAGAGCAAACAGAGTAGGCGTAACAGCAACGCATCGCAAGCGACACAGAAACCGCAACAGCTGAGCAACGAGGCCCCGCGCTACAAACAGATCCCATTCGTGGTAAAGAATAGTCAGGCAATCGACAGCTTGGGCCCTGCTTCGCGCGACTCGGCATAAACAACCGCATGTCCCTGAACAAGCACCAGGAAGTCAGCAACACATTCGATGCGAAAGCAGACCAGGACAAGGCGACCGCGTGGTTTAAGGTAAATGATGTGCCCTACCACACCTTCTCCCAGCCCATCGAGCGAGGTGAAAAAGTAGTAATCAAAAATCTCGGCACGTATACCCCGGTAGATGCAATCTCAGAGGAGCACACCGCACTAGGCTTCAAAGTGAGCTTCATTAAATAGTTAGGCGGCTCACACACCGGAACTCAGGGCAGGTGTACTACGAGCCATCACCGTCATTCGTGGTGGTCGTAGGACCTAGCGCGCAGGACATCTTTGCAGTAAAGCACCTATACTTCACGAGTGGCATCAAGGTCGAGAGATACACCATTCGCGTGGAAGACATCCCGTTATGTAGGCGGTGTAGTTCATTCGGCCACACCACAGGCAACTGCTCCCAGGTGCAGAAGTGCATAATATGCACGTGTTAGCATCCCCGCAGCGAATTCCCAGTCCCCGAGGAGGCACCAAAAGTGTGCTCAAACTGCAAAGAAATAGGCCACACCATGGCCTGGCAACAGTGCCCAGATTTTCTTAAGCTTGTAGTATCCAGGCGACAGGCCACAGCGGAACAGGCAGCACAGAAACTCGCACGCACGGCCCCGCAAGCAAGCTGGCCGCACCGACGCGGGACAGTTTCCCCCCTCCCCCCGCACCAACCAGGAATCTTGTTCCTCGGCCCGAGACAGAACGAAGTCCGCGCGGCGTGTATATTCCGGGAAATGCACGACCCAGCGAGCAGGCCAGCCAACCGGGCAAAACCACATCTCAGGCAGTAGCTTCAACGTCTTACGCAGCAGCGACCTCAGGGGAAAGCGCACCGCTGCACTCAGCGGCGGAAATTGTGCAGGCTCGAGTCGAGAAAAGCCGGCACAGAACAGCCACTGCGCCAGAAGCAAACGGAATGAACAACATTTCCAGTTTCGCGGAATTAGCTGAGATTCTTCGCATGTGCGATTACTAGAACACCGCCAAATCATTTTATTGGAAGCATTTGCGACAGTGCTCCAGTAAATGACAGTGAATATGGGGGAAACAGTACAAATCCTAAACTTTAATGCATGTGGTCTCCGCCTTCGGTCTTACCGAGTTGGAACAGTGCCTTGTAATATTTGGGATGAATGTGGCGTTCATCACCGAGACTTTCCTAGCACCTCATCATCGTTTTAATATTTGTGGCTACACCACTTACCGCACCGACCGTGCCACTCGTGGGGGCGGCACAGCTATATTAATTAAACACTCGATTCATAACCATCTCATAGAAATAACTGGCTTAGAGCACCTAGAGGCCACCAGCATTAACCCGTAATTGAGGAGTGTTTGTGGGAAACGGTATAAGTGCCAAATAGTAAGTTTCTCAGGAAATTAAAAAAAACGTGTCAAAAGTAATTTTATATACCAAATGCTGCAGTACATATATTTTCGGGATTATTCCTGTGACAAAAACTATTACAAAAAAATTTAAACATGGTATTAATAACAGGACATACAATTATTTCAATGATAAATCTCAAAATGTTACTTTTTGGCACTTATACCGTTTCCCACAAACACTCCTCAATTGACACACATGGGTCCTGGGGACCTGTGGAAATTTTAATTTCGCTCTACATCAGTGGGGGTTTGTAGCACTGTCCCAGCCATCCAGGTAGTTTCCTAACCCTCAGTCGGCCTTGGACTGGTGTGGTGTTTATACCTTTACAGGTGCTTGTTGATGCTATAGAGGTATGTTTGGGTCCTCAGGACCCATGTGTGTCAGTTACTTTTACAACTACGTGTTCTGTACTAAGTTTTGCAATATGGATGGAGGTTCGGATGAAGATCAAGTTTTGGCAGCTGCAGACCGAACATTAAGTGATACTGATTACATTAGTGGTTCAGATAGTGACTATGAAGTGAACATGAATATGGAACGGATGAAAGTGGAGATAAAGAGGACACTAATGTTGAGTCTGAAGGCTCAAATTATATTTATGGGAAAAACAGAATGAAATGGTCATAACATTCAGTTATACGAGGTAGAACACTACAGCACAACATCATACCAAGATGTCATTTACCAGGTATAAAAGGAGAAGCTAGCCAGATAGGAACACCAAACCCAATAGCATTTTTGGAGCTTTTGTTTACAGCTGAAATGCTACATGAAATTGTTCTTCGGACTAACGAAAGAATAATTTCTGTAACTGAAGGTATCAACAAACTGTCGTATCACCATGAAAATGATGTTACTGAAATAAAGGCCCTATTAGGTTTGTGTTATCTGTGGGGTGCTTTCAATCCGAACGATGAAGATCTGTTGGCTGTATATGCTAAAGATGGGACTGGAAGGCCAAATTTCGTGCAATAATGCCATACAAGAGAGTATTTTTTCTACTACGCTGCTTGCGTTTTGATGATTCAAAAACACGGGTTGAAAGACAGCAGTCAGATAAGCTTAATCATATCTCATGGTTATTTGCGAAATTCATAGAGCAGTGTCAGCACAATTATTCAGTAGGTCAGTACGTAACTATTGATGAGATGCTTGTTGGTTTTCGAGAAAGATGTTCGTTTCGCATGTACATACCCTCGAAACCCAGAAAGTATGGGATAAAAATATTTATCCTGACAAATGCCAAATTGCACTATTGTTTGAATGCTGAAGTGTACTGCGGCCGAACTGTAGGACACCAATCTACATCATAATCTAGCTTGTTAGTTCCATCAATGGTGGTACTGAGATTAGCAAAACCTATTAAAGGAAGCAATAGAAATATTACGGGTGATAATTGGTTCACGTCAATATAACTTGTCAATGAGCTAAACAAAATGAACCTTACATACATAGGGTCCATAAAAAAAATAAACGTGAACTACCTGCAGCATTTGTCAACTCTAAAGGAAGAAAAGTATCATCTTCTTAACATGGTTTCTCTGAAAGAATCACATTAGTTTCCTTGGTTCCTAAAAGAGGAAAAGTTGTGAATATGATTTCAACAATGCATCATACCAAAAACATTGACGAGTCTACAGTTGTTATAATGGACTACAACCAAACTAAGGGTGGAGTGGATGCACTTGATCAGAAATGTCACAATTATTCCACTGGGCGTCGCACTCGTCGATGGCCAATGGCTATTTTCTATGCATTGCTAGATATTGCAGGTAGGAATTCAGGGAGTGCGTCGTTAGCCCTACAGGCGTTTGCCCTAAACGCATTTTCGAAGCATATTCTCGCATTCCTCATTCCAAACAGGTGTTTGCCCTTAAAGCGTTTGCCCTAAGGCGTTTGTCCTAAAGTCGTTTGCCCTACAGGCGTTTGCCCTACAGGCGTTTGCCCTAAAGGCGTTTGCACAAAATGTTTGATAATCACATTCGGACCAAGCTCCGGCATTTGCCCTAAAGGCGTTTGCCCTAAAAGAAGTTTTTCGACAGTCGTTTGCCCTACAGGCGTTTGCCCTACAGGCGTTTGCCCTAAAAGTTTGCGAATTGTCAATAATCCGAAAATGAATGCTTGCCGACGTTTGCCCTACAGTCGTTTGCCCTAAAGGCGTTTGCCCTAAAGTCGTTTGCCCTACAGGCGTTTGCCCTACGAACCTTTTCGAAGATAGATGTCCTTACGCGTGTCGCCCCTGTTGACAAATGTTGGAACCATTCTCCAAATGAGTACAAAGTACAAAATTCACAAATTAGATGGCAGCACATACGGTTTGCTTTCCCAACTTTTAAGTCTAAGAATGCAGCTGGTAATTAAACCTTACAACAGATGGTGCGCCAATCTCAGTGACTGGATTGTATTTTTTAAATAATTTTTTAACAGAGAGGTTGATGATGTAATATTTTCCAAGGTGGGGGGGGGGGGGGGTTAACTAGAGAACGAATTAACTTAATTTAATATTGCT
This sequence comes from Bacillus rossius redtenbacheri, assembly GCF_032445375.1. Lineage (NCBI taxonomy): Eukaryota > Metazoa > Arthropoda > Insecta > Phasmatodea > Bacillidae > Bacillus > Bacillus rossius. Next base: position 7,968,526 of record NC_086337.1, on the reverse strand, counting down.
GCTATATATAAAAACAAGAGTTAACAAAAGGAGCTTACAAAATTTTAGTATCCTTGCCTGCTGGAATTTTCACTTAAAGTCGTCCTAAAAACGATGACCCTAAAATAATTTAAGGCAGAAGATTATACATATGAATTTATAAAAACATTTTCAGTGTTTAAAAGTTACTGTTAAAATAGCCACCGAGACCTTCATGCCTATTTTCAATTTTTATATAACATGTGCCCAACTGAATCTGTCGATTTATTAATATGTTTGTAGAATGCGGTGAAAATACTTCCATCGAGAGTGTGCATATTTTGCTAATTCACCCAATAGGTTTATCCAACCCGACTTGCTTGCCTTGGTCGGCCAATATGTTGGCTGTTTTCTCTGTTAGAACTCTGGGTATCGTGTGTATGGAGTAATGAATTCGTTCTTCACTTCTGCTAATGAAATTTATATACCCACTTTTATACCCGTGGGTATAATAGAATATAAAGCAGAAATTGGGCGTCGTGTGGGGCGGGCTTTGTAACGCCCCTCGTGCCTCAAAATTGAATTATTTTAAATTAATTAAAAAGAGAGCCTTGGAAACTGCTGGGTAAAAAAAAATAAGAAAAATTAAGTTATTGACCAGAGGTGGCACGAGGTGGAGAACAAGATAATTTGGAACTCCCTGACACAAGCAACTGGGGAGTTGGTGGATCTTTTAAGGGAACAAGGTATATCATAAATAAATTAACACTACACAAGTAGCTTGGTCTATAGGTTCCCTGTTTTATTATTAAGGAATTTTGTGTTCGTATTATTCAAACCTGACAATAAAAATCTTAGTAAATAACAAAGTTAAAGGGGGCGCCCCAGGAGTAATTAAAACAGTACATGTTACACCTTAGCAAAAATTATTACATAATTAAATTTTAAAAATTGCACCAAATTTGAATGTCCCAACAATTACATCGCTGATTAGTTTTATTGATTCTACATATTCTTGAGAAAAGCACTGTTCGCTGGTAGGCTATTCATTCGATTTATTTAGTTCGTAGCTAGAAAGTGGGGGGGCTGTTGATTTCACATTACCACCCGGGTCTTCAAAAAATAACGTCGGGTCGCGGAAACCTCTCTTCTAACGTGACCCGCAGTGGAGGTGCAGGACCACGAGCTGGGAGTAATTTCTCTCTCCAGCACTTCGACCCTGTCTGAAACCCAAATCAAATTCAAAACGAATTAGACTTGCTTCCAGACAGTCCTATACCGTCGGCGCAAAAGGCCAACAAACAGGATTGGGGGGGGGGGGGGGGGGAAAGAAAAAAAATTACTCACCAACCAGGGTGTAGAGTTCGGAGCTCACTAGGTGTCTCGCGCCGACATCAGGATGCCGCGGACCGAGAAATCAGGATGCGCGGATGAAACCGGAATTTTTAGAATTAAATAAGAAGAAATAAAAATTTAACTACGCATGACTTTTCTAAAAACTACCTCTGCCTGGCTACTGTACAAACGGGATCACATCCCTTAAGCAAACTGACTACATTCTCGTGCACGCGAAAATCACCGTTCCCGCAAAAAGCCTCTTAGCGCAGAGGACGTAGATGAGACGAGGTCAGTAGCCGAGGTCAGAGGGCTGAGTCCCCGCAATCGGCCAAAACCCCTAATTAAATCGGGCGGTAAGGCCCCGGGTCAAAGGAGGGGGTAGGTTCGGTTCTAAACCGAAAATTTCCGAAGGAGTCCGAGGCGGTCGTGGCAACAACACGACATGCGCGCTCTCTACCGGACCGAAACGAAAACAAAGAACAATCGACTTCTCCGGGCCGCGAGAGGAAAGCATAGTGCCTTATGGCACCGCGACGCTGCCTTCTAGCGGCGTAATGGGGAACTACTTGAGGTGGTGAGCAGACTTGCCACCAGGTGTCATGAGGGTAAGCTCTGCACGCTGGCGACCAGGCCCGCGGTTACTTTTTTTTGCCGCTAGATGTCAGGGATGTGTCTGTCGGACCCGGGAGAAGGTTTTTGCATCAGGTCATCGTCCCGTCCGGTCACTGCTCTTAGCTTAATTTCTCAGAACTAAAGTGAGGAGGAGAGAGAGGAAGGGGGGGCAGAAATAGCCACTAAGGTGGGAACGCAGCTCCACTGGAGACTGCTTCGTGACGAGACATGCTTTTCTCAGCAGGCCTCTACAAGGTAGCAGCTTGCAGCCCAGGAGCTGCTCAAAGCAGTTTTGGTCATGCAGGGAATTAAAATTACAAACTCGGGGCGTGACTGCAGGCGAGAGAAATTTCAACCGGGCTGACCATGTCCACATTAGACAGCAAAATATCAGATTGGCCCCCTGGGAAGGGGCTTCGGTCCACTGGCACAAAGTTTAAATCCGTGGCGTACACCGGCCTAACAAAAAGTAAATCACCCCCATTAACAACCAGATAAATTTAAAAAAAATAGAAACCCCGAAAAATTTTAAAATTATAGAAAAAATTAAAAAAAAGTGACGAAATGCCTAATTTCCGGCACATACTCCCCCGCTTGAATGCGGAGCATATAGGGAAAATAAAACAAACACTTACACTGCTCATTAAAACTAGTACCATGTTCGCCTGTATTCTACTACTTATATTCTAACACCTTTGAGACGCGTCCGCCTCTCAGGCACAACATATCGATAACCCTTAAACAATATTATTAACTAAGAGCTTATTAACTAAGTGGCCACCTAAAACTAATACAACGTAAAGCTAGCATTCTTATTTCTAGTACCATGGATTTTTAAGACCTCGAGGATTTCTGGCATGCCTAATATTAGAGAGTCCCCTATGTTAGGGTAAAGAAAATTAAACACATCTACTTTAAGTCAGCCTGTGTTTTCTTTAGATGAGAGATGTGCGCTCTGGTCACGAATTCTCCCGAACTGGGGTCAGCTAGGCTAACCGTAACTGGCGTTAAAAATCGCTGTATTTGAAAAGGACCCCTCCAGCGGTACGCCAGCTTGGCGGAAAACTTATCCACTGCCTTGCTGAGTGGGTGTGCCTTACAAAGCACAAAATCGCCTACCCTGTAAGGGTTAGGAGATCTGTTTTCGTTGTATTTCTTTTTTCTGCTCTCATGAGCCAGATTAAGATTTTTACGAGCTCTTCTCCAAATCTCCCTGATGTCTCTCGGATCATCGGGCAATAGGTCATTCAAAGACCAAAGATTTGAAAGAGGGGTATTTGGTCGGTAAGTGAACATGAGTTCGAAAGGAGTACTTTTGTGTCCTTCATGATGTGCATAATTAAAGGCCATTTGCAGCCACACCAAATTCGAATCCCATTTATCCTGCTCCTGCGCATGGTAAGCTATTAAAGCAGACCGGAGATTGCGGTTGAATCTCTCAGCATGCGAGGGCTGTGGATAATAAGGCGAGGTTGTGACGTGCAGAATGCCATGTGAGAAGCACATGTTCTTAAAAATCCTAGCCGTGAACTGGGTTGCATTATCTGACACTACTATAGACGGGACTCCCGACGTCTTGAAGATCTGATTACGTAGCGCAGATACAGTGTTTTCTGCGGTGGCTTTTCGTATGGGGATGAGCCAGACAAATTTTGTGAAGGCGTCGATACACACCAGCAGCATAGTGTTTCCTGTCTTTGAGCGCGGGAAAGGCCCGACAAAGTCGATAAACATCTTTTGCATGGGGCGCTCGGCCACATCTGAAGTTAAATAACCGAAACGAGTGTTCTGCGCTGGCTTACTCAGCGCACAGATTTTGCATAGTTTCACCTGCTCGGTGATGTCCTTGTGCAGGCCGTCCCACACGAAATGACGTCGGATACCCTGAATGGTCTTATATATACCGAGGTGTGCGCCCACCGGCGAGGTGTAATAATAATGGAATATCATATTACGTAGATTTTGCGGGAGCACGATTTTGTATGTTTTTGATTGGGGGGTGCGTTTTTGCAACAGCCCCTTAGACATCCTAAAGTATTTTGGCGCCGTTCCTGAACTAAAACGTTTAATAATACTGGAAATGTGTGGGTCAGCTTCCTGCTGGCTCTGTAAATCCTGAAATGCCAACGGAAAGTCTGTCAATAGGGCTTGACATAAGAGTGGTGTTCCTTCGGGCGGAGTCTGGGTTGGGTTTTCGAACATGCGAGACAGTGTGTCCGCTACTATATTCTGTGTGCCCCGAATGTGTTGGATTTTGAACTTTAAAGAGGAAATTTTTGCAATCCATCGCCCGAGTTTCCCTAATTGTTTCGGGTGTGCCAAAAGCCAGGCTAATGCCTGGTTATCTGTCTCTAACAGGAATTCCCTGTGTTCTATAAATTGACGGAATTTGTCGATGCCAAAAACCACGGCGAGGCATTCTAATTCGTAGATCGAGGAGGGTTTCCTCTCGGCGTGGGTAAGTGTCCGCGACGCAAACGCAATGGGCTGTCTACAGCCTTCGACTTCCTGTGACAGTACTGGGCCTATAGCCACACTGGACGCATCAGTCTGTAAAATGAAAGGTTTGGTGAAGTCTGCCATGCGGAGTACAGGCGGGGAAGAAATCGCCTGTTTCAGGAAATTAAAAGCTTTTTCTTGTTCCGGACCCCATGTGAAAGGTGTGTTTTTCTTACGCAACGTATTTAGTGGTGCTGCGTGCTCAGCGAAATTAGGAATATATTTTGAGTAAAAATTTGCCATACCAATAAAACGTGAAATACCCTTAGGGTTTGTGGGAGGCGGAAAATCACGAATAGCTTGAGTACGTGAAGGATCAATGGTGACTCCCTTGCTAGAAACCAGGTGTCCTAGAAAAGACAGTTCTTGGACTGCAAACTTAACCTTTTTTGTGTTGACAGTTAACCCCGCTTTACGAAATCTACTTAGGACTTCCTCTAAATGTTTGATGTGTTCTTCAAATGTTTCTGAATATACGACGACATCGTCTAGGTAGTTGTACACTGTTTTGAATTTTAGATCTCCTAGTATCTGATCCAGGAGTCGAGTTAGTACTTGGGCTCCCGTGGCAAGTCCGAAAGGTACTACTGTGTATTGGTACAAGTTCCAAGGGACACAGAAGGCTGTGATGGGTTTTGAATCCGCAGTAAGGGGAATTTGGTGGTAGGCAGAATTTAGATCAAACACACTAAAATATTTGGCTTTACTGAACCAATGAAAAGCAGTGTTTAGGTCTGGCAAAGGTATGTTTTGTATCACTATTTTCTCATTAACTTTTCTGTAATCAATTACACATCGTTGTTGATCCTTGCCCTTAGGCACCAGAAAAGCTGGGGAACTGTAGGCGGAGGTCGAGGGTTCGATTACCCCTTTTTCCAAAAGCTCCTGAACATGTTTGCGCATCGTCTGCATCTTAGGGCCTAAAAATTGATAAGGGTGAGATCTCACTGGTATTTTATCCGCTAACTCAATTTGGTACTCGACTAATTTTGTGCGACCTAATTTACTAGTCAAGACATCTGGAAAAGTTCTGCATAATTTATCAATGGCGGCCCGCTGCTGTGTATTAAGGTGCTCGTGTGAAGTGGTGTTACCCTGATCCAAGATGGCTGCCGTTGGCTCGGCCGGAGCTGAAACTATTTGTTCAGGGGTTCCACAAGGAATAGGATTACCCATGTTGAATTTGAAAACGAAATTCTTCGCCTGAAGATTAATGATTAGACCTGTCTTGGCAATGAAATCAGACCCGTAGATTAGGTCTGTGGCAAGTTGATCAGACACCAAAAATGGGAAATTCCATGAATATAAATCAATCTTCACCTTGATCACAACTGCTAACGTAATATTTAATGGCTGCTCTGAAGCTGTGAAACATTGTAACTTAGTGGTCTCAGTTCTTAGAATTAATTTGCTCTGTTTTAACTTGTTAAATAACTGCCCAGAAATCAGGCTGCGCGCTGATCCTGTATCAATTAGTCCCGGTACAGTGTGTTCGCCAATCGTTGTTACTGCATACGGAATTACTGTAGGAATATTGCCAAAAATTTGGTGGCACTTTCTCTTGCCCTTATTTGTAGGATCAACACACGTTTTACATGAGTACGTGTGCGTTGAATTACCATTTCCCTTATTTTTGTTATTTCTCCTGCTATTGTGCTTTCTTTGTTTATGTTTGTGACCTCGCTTGTTACTTTTATTCCTGGACTCCTTGTTGTTAGGATTATTGTTTTTGTGTACTGGTGTTTCTTGTGTACGGCCATTACTTGGCGCAAGTTGAACTTCCCACTTATAAGAAAAATTTTTAACACTTGAATTTTTCGGTGGCCCTGAATAAGGTTGTTCAGGCCACCGCGTTATGCGTTTTTTGGAGTGTCGCCATTTTGTTTGTTGTTTTTGTGGTAACACTGGGACAGGGAATGTCCGTCTCTTTTACAGAAAGTACAATGTGCATTTTGTTGATATCTCCCTTGTGGCCTTGAAGAGAAAAATGTATTGCCCTGATGTTTCTGTGCTGCATTCTTATGTTGCGAATTACTGCGCTCCGTTCCCGCGCTGCTACCTTGTTGACTAGCGAATGTGGCTTGTTTATTTCGCTGAAAATCAGCGTATTCTATGTTTGTGGCGTGTACGCAAAGTTTGTCTAGTTCAGCATAATTTTGGGGGCGTGCCTGGAACACTGAGCGCGAGCGCTCCGCTGGGTTCAAACCGTCTAGAATCGTACTCACGACCTCTCTCTCGGAAACCTTTAACCTGAGTACCTGGTTGGCTTCGCGTATGTCAGCCACGTAATTTGGCAAGGCTTCATTACGCTGCTGCAGGCGGTTAAACCACTCCAACCGAATGTTTGTGAGTAGCCTACTCGGTATACAAAAATTTAACACGTCTTCATGAAACTCATCGAAAGTGAGGTCATTCTCAATGGCTGCCATGATCCGCTCACTTAAGGGAGCTTGGGTGTATGGGTAAACAATTTCAAAAATTTGTTTGTCGGGAATCCCTCCCTTTTGTCGCAGCTTTAATAAGACTCGAAGGAAATCAATTAGTTTGTGTGCGTCCAGACCCGACGCCTCTGGCAAATCCTTGAGTAACCTTTCTACAGGATGGGTGATTTTTCCGTAGAAACTGTAGCCAGTTTCTGGGGCTGTCGTGCTCCGCAATACTGAGTCGTGGGGCTGAGCCGCGGCTCCTGCCGGCTGAGGTGAAGGCTGGTGTGACACCGGGTGCGACTGAGTCTGTTCCCGAGTCGCACCCGAGGGGCTGATTTGTGGTGGGGTGAGCTGGGGCGTAGTGAGTGGCGGCTGCAGAATACCAGCACTCGGAAGTGGGGTGGTTTGCCATGAAGGAAACTGTGGCTGAAATTGAGCATAAGGATAAAAATAGCCCTGAGCGATCGGATACGGGAAAAACATGTTTGGTGGGTATGGTTGCGTCATGTGGTGTGCCATGGTTGGTAATCCCTGTGAAAATGTCACGCTAGTGACGGGGTGGGTTGTCACATGACTCGTTGTAATGTTTGTCGCCGCTGTCGTCGGCTGCACAAGCGGCTCTGAATGAGTGGTAGATACGTGTATCGGTTGGTTTGGAAGCGACGTTAGTGGCTGTGAGTCAGGGGCTGCGTCTGGTAATCTTTTCGTTTCCGTCTCCTGTCTGTTTACCGTCGCCCGTACTTCAGATTGTCGCGTGTCGGGTTGCTCTACTCCCAGGGGCAAGCTAGGAGCGTCCCCTTCCGGGAAGGCGGGACAATCGATGCCTAAAGCCTGTGCCCCAGCCACATAATGCTGACTACGTCGTGTGTCTTCCAAAACGGCTGCTCTCGCCGCCAATTTTGAATGGAAACCTGCCGTCTGTTGCAAACATCGTTCTACCTATTTTATATAAATTCCATGGAGAAGGTCTGCCGAAAGCTGTTTCAGGTTTTGCAAACGTCGGGTAACATGTTTTAGCCTGACTATATGTCGCTCGACATTGGGTAAATTTTCCTCCACATCTAGATAGCTTACGAAAGCCGATATATCATAAAACTTGGCGCAAGCAAGGTTGAATTCTTCAGTTACATCTAAATCCAAATTCGATACACTAGTGGGCACGCCATCATGAAGGGCGGCCCTGAGCCTCTTCCTGAGGACTTGCACATTGCCACTGGAGGGCAAATTGCGTAGCTGTAACTCATAGGTCAGCTCGTCTGACAGCAATAACTCCGGCTTAAACATACTGCTCGGACTTAAATTACTCCTAATTAAAACAAAATTTTAACACACATGTACGATTCAAACGTACACCATAAATACTCCTCCCTTAAAAACTATCTTAATTTTAAATACCTCCTAAGGCTTCCTATATTAATATAAACTGCCAACTAGCCCCAATGCGCGGGGAGTAAGTCACACTTTCAAGGTGGGGGAGTATGTGCCCAAACTTATTTGCGTAAAGAGTCGCCGTACTACTCAGACAACTGCGCGAGCTTCCCCTGTCAGTTTGACTTGCCAACCTGTATACTCAACAGGGGGACTGACCTGCCGCTCGCAAGGTCGTCTCCCACGATGGACAAGGAAGAGGGGTGTGCGGGAGGAACAGGGCCGTGTCGTCGCCCTCAGATAACGGGCGTGTCGCTGGCTCAAGCGGGGTGATGGGGGGGGGGGGGGGGGACCGCCAGCTGAGGCGAGAGATAAGACACGTCTCGCTGCCGGCCTGCTAGCGGACCGGACGCCGCGACTTCTTGCGCTGCGCGCAGACTAAGTCCGCACAGGACTTTAAAACTCAATCATAACTTTAAAATAGAAAAGCAATATAACTACCGGGTGTACCAGCGATCAGTTCACAATGTTATTATTACAAAATTGCTATCACAAAAATTAATTAATTTAATTTTTTAAATTTTTTTTTATATTTTATTTTAGGTATGCCTACTTTATTTAGGTATGCCTATAGACCAAACCATGCTCTGCTACCAATTTTGTAACGCCCCTCGTGCCTCAAAATTGAATTATTTTAAATTAATTAAAAAGAGAGCCTTGGAAACTGCTGGGTAAAAAAAAATAAGAAAAATTAAGTTATTGACGAGAGGTGGCACGAGGTGGAGAACAAGATAATTTGGAACTCCCTGACACAAGCAACTGGGGAGTTGGTGGATCTTTTAAGGGAACAAGGTATATCATAAATAAATTAACACTACACAAGTAGCTTGGTCTATAGGTTCCCTGTTTTATTATTAAGGAATTTTGTGTTCGTATTATTCAAACCTGACAATAAAAATCTTAGTAAATAACAAAGTTAAAGGGGGCGCCCCAGGAGTAATTAAAACAGTACATGTTACACCTTAGCAAAAATTATTACATAATTAAATTTTAAAAATTGCACCAAATTTGAATGTCCCAACAATTACATCGCTGATTAGTTTTATTGATTCTACATATTCTTGAGAAAAGCACTGTTCGCTGGTAGGCTATTCATTAGATTTATTTAGTTCGTAGCTAGAAAGTGGGGGGGGGGGGAGATGTTGATTTCACATTACCACCCGGGTCTTCAAAAAATAACGTCGGGTCGCGGAAACCTCTCTTCTAACGTGACCCGCAGTGGAGGTGCAGGACCACGAGCTGGGAGTAATTTCTCTCTCCAGCACTTCGACCCTGTCTGAAACCCAAATCAAATTCAAAACGAATTAGACTTGCTTCCAGACAGTCCTATACCGTCGGCGCAAAAGGCCAACAAACGGGATTGGGGGGGGGGGGGGAAAAGAAAAAAAATTACTCACCAACCAGGGTGTAGAGTTCGGAGCTCACTAGGTGTCTCGCGCCGACATCAGGATGCCGCGGACCGAGAAATCAGGATGCGCGGATGAAACCGGAATTTTTAGAATTAAATAAGAAGAAATAAAAATTTAACTACGCATGACTTTTCTAAAAACTACCTCTGCCTGGCTACTGTACAAACGGGATCACATCCCTTAAGCAAACTGACTACATTCTCGTGCACGCGAAAATCACCGTTCCCGCAAAAAGCCTCTTAGCGCAGAGGACGTAGATGAGACGAGGTCAGTAGCCGAGGTCAGAGGGCTGAGTCCCCGCAATCGGCCAAAACCCCTAATTAAATCGGGCGGTAAGGCCCCGGGTCAAAGGAGGGGGTAGGTTCGGTTCTAAACCGAAAATTTCCGAAGGAGTCCGAGGCGGTCGTGGCAACAACACGACATGCGCGCTCTCTACCGGACCGAAACGAAAACAAAGAACAATCGACTTCTCCGGGCCGCGAGAGGAAAGCATAGTGCCTTATGGCACCGCGACGCTGCCTTCTAGCGGCGTAATGGGGAACTACTTGAGGTGGTGAGCAGACTTGCCACCAGGTGTCATGAGGGTAAGCTCTGCATGCTGGCGACCAGGCCCGCGGTTACTTTTTTTGCCGCTAGATGTCAGGGATGTGTCTGTCGGACCCGGGAGAAGGTTTTTGCATCAGGTCATCGTCCCGTCCGGTCACTGCTCTTAGCTTAATTTCTCAGAACTAAAGTGAGGAGGAGAGAGAGGAAGGGGGGGCAGAAATAGCCACTAAGGTGGGAACGCAGCTCCACTGGAGACTGCTTCGTGACGAGACATGCTTTTCTCAGCAGGCCTCTACAAGGTAGCAGCTTGCAGCCCAGGAGCTGCTCAAAGCAGTTTTGGTCATGCAGGGAATTAAAATTACAAACTCGGGGCGTGACTGCAGGCGAGAGAAATTTCAACCGGGCTGACCATGTCCACATTAGACAGCAAAATATCAGATTGGCCCCCTGGGAAGGGGCTTCGGTCCACTGGCACAAAGTTTAAATCCGTGGCGTACACCGGCCTAACAAAAAGTAAATCACCCCCATTAACAACCAGATAAATTTAAAAAAAATAGAAACCCCGAAAAATTTTAAAATTATAGAAAAAATTAAAAAAAAGTGACGAAATGCCTAATTTCCGGCACAGCTTACAGGACAGCAAACCATAACAAAAACTGTTAGCATAACAAATATGTATCAAAAGTAGTATTAGTTGTGCACGCGTTGTTCATTTCCACAAATTAAGTTTGTACGTGACTATAATTTTTTTTCTCCGGAGATCGTTTTTAGGTAGATTTCGCAGAGCGACTTACAGAAAATTTCACGATATTTTCTCCGATCTAGGTCCTATGAATTTCAGAATTTCTAATTGAGGTACATATGAATATCTAATGGATTGGATTTATATCCCATACATATTGTTGAGCCAACAATTAATTTGCAATTTATTGTTACATTGTATATTCTAGAAATATTCATAAGATTTTACATATTTATTGAAACTTCTGGAATTTTTCAGAAAGTTTATTTTTATATTGGTAGGCCGCACGGCACCTTTCCGACTGGCTGCCATCAGGGATTTTTCATTTATAATAATGGGATATATAATTTCACACTATTATGCACACAGACGCTTCATATTTAAAACAATCTTATTCAAACGAAAGGTTTTTAATTTTTTAATAAGACATTTTTTTGTGACAGATATCTCAAAGAAAACAAAACCAGTAATTTGGCAGAATTCTATACGAGCCTCGTTGCCAAATTTAATGGACGCAAAATAATAAATTACCTACACACAGACACAGCGAGGCTCTTTTCAGCGTAAATGTTACATGGCAGGACAAGATTCAAGAAGTCCTTTCAAAAAAATGTCAGGTAGGAGCCCTGGTTCAATACACAAGAAAGTCATTCGTAAAAAGATTCGACACGGGCAACTCGGCGTAAACTAGCTTACCAAGATGATAGTCGGTTGAAACTAAAACGGCGTGAACTCCGATCGACTAAACCCAATGTAGACAATGGATCCTCATCAGGGCAAGTTACTGATGTACAAGGGTGTGATCTTCCTGAAAAGGAACTATTAAGTAAGTGTGAACATTACATCGCGTCACTGCAAGTCACTTTGGAAGAAGGAAGGAATATTGTGGAACAAACAAATATGCATACAATCCCTCAAGGAAAGTCGTTCTGTGTGCGGTGGACTAAAGTCACATTATTATTATTGAGAAATACCATTACGTATCTTCATTATTTTATTTTGGGAATATAAGTGGAATCCACTATGGAAATATGGGAAATATTATGGATATATTTAAATATATTATATTACGGATATAGCCTATTTTAAGAATCATGCCAACCAATGACTATTATCGGCCAACTCTTATAACTGAACGTCAAAATGATCTAACACAAACATTACAAACTAAATGCAAATTATAGAAACCCCAGAACAAAACGAACTGGAATACTTATTCAGTTTTTACTTCAGCTGTATGTTGAGTATACATTCCAGAATAAAATAGTATGAACAATATGTAGGAGTTTAACCGCATTAGTACTATTATGCTAATTAAAAAAATGTTTAACAGCTAGTATTCGCATTATTTACCTATATGCTCGTAATATTTTAAGTAATCATAGCGTAATGCACGTCTGACAGCTGAAATTGAAATAAGCAAAGCCCCGGAAAAAAAGTTGAACCTTTTTCCAGCGATATTTTTGTTAAATCGCCAATACTGTTTTTTTATTATACGATTTTTTTTTGTCGAAGACCTTACATCACCTAATGTTCCGAAATATTTTACAGAACAAATATTTGATAACATTGAACTTAGCGCAGGGAACCAACCATCTGTTGGTGAATCTAGGAAGTTCATACCATATGAATTCCCACCAAACCTCGATATAGGCTTACATAAGTGCCATCTAGCGACGGTTTTGTAAACTTTGCATTTAGAGGGAAAACATTTATTTAGGTACTGCCACCTGCGGAGGAAATATAAACTACAAAAACACTGTTTGAATCGATACATAGTTAGAAAAACATACATTACCCAAAATAACCTAAACTTCGTTTACCCTAAAGTCATTTGCCCTACAGGCGTTTGCCCTAAAGGCGTTTGCCCTACAGGCATTTGCCCTAAAGGCGTTTGCACAAAATGTTTGATAATCCCATTCGGACCAAGCTCCGGCATTTGCCCTAAAGGCGTTTTCCCTAAAATAAGTTTTTCGACAGTCGTTTGCCCTACAGGCATTTGCCCTACAGGCGTCTGCCCTAAAAGTTGGTGTGGTTTCGTTAATCCAAAACATAAGTTCTTGCCGGTGTTTGCCCTACAGTCGTTTGCCCTACAGGCATTTGCCCTACGTTTAGGGCAAACGCCTGTAGGGCAAACGATGTGTACCCGGAATTCATATGTTTTAATCAGCGGCAACAGCCAGACACTTGAAGTGGACAGAAGAAGTTTCCTTGTTCAGTTGGGAAAAGAGCTTGCCAGTGAACATATGCATCGCAGACTGCAGGCACCAAAGCTGAGGAAGGACATCAAAGAAAGTATAGAAACCATTCTAGGAATCAAACAAGAAACAAGTCAACCTTCTACATCAGGAGAAAATGCTTCTGTCACCAAATCTAAGAGGAAAAGATGTTCTTGCCCGCCCAAAAGAGATAGGAAGACCTTTCATAAATGTGTCAAATGTCATGTTCCTTTGTGTGTTCAGTGTGGGAAAATAGTTTGCTCTAAGTGCATTTAGCAAAATTTTTATACCTATGTTTTGTGGTGATGTGTTTAGTAATAATTTATGTGATCACAAGGAAAGCAGTACGGACTTCTGAACAGTTATGAAAGAGCCTTCAAAGAGCTGCAATTTCTTTTGTGTATTATCTTTTCGAAAAATTTGTGATACTTGAAGATAAAGACATATATTGACTATAAGACTATAATGTTTTGATACTGTATCTTAATTAAAAAACCAAGATATAGTTCCACTTAAAAATCACAATTCAACAAAAAATTACAAATGCACTGATTTCAAAATTATTTTTTTGTAATGTTTGTTAAATGTATTTTAAAAGACAGATTTTTGTAATTAAAGGTAATAAGTGTTAGAATTCAAACATTTTTTTCAATTTCTTAAACAAGCAACATACTTAACAGAAACCTAGAAGAAAAAAATTGGGTCCCTGGGACCCATGCATGTCATTAATGTATTTTTTTGTGTGTGTGTTGATTACGGGTTAATATTCGTAATAAAAATGTGCATGTCTGTATGTCGGCAGTTTATAAACGCCGAGATAAGCCACTACTTTCAGGGACTTAAATAAATTAAAAAAAAAAAAAAACACAGCAACACTTTTTCATAGCTGGGGATTTAAACAGTAACACGAATACTGGGGATGCAAAAAAAAACTAACCCAGCAAGCAGGAAATTATCCGAACACTCGATAGCTAATAATTACGAAATATTTGCTCCAGGCTCGCCAACATGCTACCCAACGAATGGAGGCATGCCTGACATTTTAGATATAGCAGTTACAAACATACCAGGCGCGCAGATTACTTCTGAAAAATTATATGAGCTCGACTGAGATCATTTTCCTGTTCTAATACAATTAACTTTCAATGCTCAATTTTGCGCAGCGATATTCAGCCGAACTTTTGGTATTACCGACTGGCACAAACTCCGCGAAGACCTGGAAATAACTTATTCAGAAATTCCAAAGGTAGCTACAGCTGATGAGCTCGACACCCACGTACAACTTTTCACTGACACAGTTACAGGCGTGTGTAAAAAACAAACGAAATTCGTAAATAAAAGGCAATTTACAAGAATAAACTACCAAGATGTAGACATTCTAATCGTTTTAAAACGACAGGCGCGGAATACATTCAACGAACGAGAACACCGCAGGCTAGGACAGAATACAATCGCCTTAAAGCTCAAGTACCGCGAAAAATTAAAGATTTAAAAATAGAAAAATTCGGAAACCTAATCACAGAAGTCGCAACTCAACCTCGACAAATTTGGCGGCTTACTCGTACTTTACGAGGCAAAAATAAATTTCTTTCTACCCCAGCCATTGTTACAAATGCAGGCATAAAATACGAAGCGATCGATAAAGCCAATGCAATAGAAGACATTTTTGAAAAACAATTTTCGCCAAATGGTGACATTAATGATCCTCATTTTACTGGGACTACAACCTTAGCTATTAATGATTATTTACAAATAGGCACTCAAACCGAGCCAGAACTCGTAACAATTAAAGAGCTATTAGAAGTAATTCACTCCCGACCAAAAAATAAAGGGGGCCACCTGATGGAATAAACTTTGATTCTTTAAAAAAATTACCTTTTAAGGCTATTCAATTTTTTCTTAAATTGGTAAACGCAATTTTTCTTTTGAAATCCTGCCTATCATCATGGAAACTCGCTAAAGTTATAACCATTCCTAAACCTGGATAAAATGTGTGCCTACCACAAAACAGGCTACCCATTAGCCTTCTAAATAGCATGATAAAATTTTCAAAAAATATTATACTCAAACGACTTTAATACCATGCGGATAAACAGAGAGTCATTCCAGATAACCAATTTGGTTTTAGAAGTGGCCATTCTACCTCTCACCCCTTACTTAATCTCATAGAAGAGGCCACTGACGATTTTAACTGAAGAGCAAAATTTACTGTCGCAACTTTTATAAATGCAGAAAAAGCTTTCGACAAAGTTTGGATACCTGGCTTAATTCAAAAACTAATTACATTTAATTTTCCAGGCACGTATGTTCATCTGGTGGCCCACTATTTATGGCGTCGCAAGTTTTTTGTCTCAATAGAAGGGGCGAAATCATCCACTCGAGAGCTTACAGCAGGTGTGCCGCAAGGATCCCCACTCTCGCCATTCTATAATTTATATACAACTAATATCCCGCGGGAACATACCCATGTACAGTTGTATGCAGACGATACCGCAATAATTTATCAATCTCCGAATCTAAAGTTAGCTCTAACCAAAGTTCAGAGGAAGCTTACCTCACTCGAACAATGGTACACTCGCTGGCGCATAAAAATCAATACTTTAATTTTGGCTTAAAAAAACACCCCTTCCAACCGCAAATTAAAATTTTTTAACCAAGCCATCCCATTCGTCAAATCGTCTAGATATTTAGGATTAACCCTTGACACAAGGCCCATCTGGAAACTTCACACCACAAAGGTGGCAAAGACTGCTCAGGGCACTCTGCGAAGCCTTTATCCAAAGTTTAAGGCCCCACAATTCCCTAGAAATAAAAAACTACAAATATATTTAAAAATAGTTCGTCCTCAAATATTGTATGCTTGCGAAATCTGGGGCTATGCAGCTAAATACCATATCAATAGGCTCCAGGTAACCCAGAATAAATTCCTCAGAGCCATTGCTTATTGTGGCTGGTACACCAGCACTCTAGAATTACACCAGCAACTCCGAGTAGAATATGTAGAGGAGTATATTAAACGGCAAAACAGGTCTTTTTATGGCCAGCTCCCTGATCATGCCTATGTTTTTATAAATACAATTTCGGACTATGACCCATCAGCACAGCGACAGTTTAAAAAACCCCCGACGCGACTTGCCTAAGCCAGGTTTAACTTGACTCCACACATCCCATGTACACAGGACAACTCAGCGAGACTAACAGTCGTGATTTGGCCCAGTGGGGCTCTAAATAATTGCGTAAACACTACTTTTGGCCCAGCGGGGCCCCTAATATAAGCGACAACTCGACCACAGACCCAAACTCCTTGGAGTTACCAAATCTTTCCTTCTCCCACCTCCTCCAATAGTCCATGTTAGTTCTTTTCCCCGAGCATAAATTTATTTCTACGCAATCTACTTATACTGCTAATTCAAAATAGACCGAAGCTTATAGTATATTCTAGATATTTAATGTCTAACCAACCTGTGCTCTCTTCCACATCGGAAAACTTACACGATGATATGCCTCCGAGTGCGACTGGCCGGGTCTCGGCTGGGCGTGTCAGAGAAATCACACATCATGTAAACAGCCTGACTGTCGAGAGCGGCCTTGGAGCTTGACACTACACCCACGAGTTTAACTAGGCCGTTTTGACACAGAAAATACTACAAGCCTCTAAATCAGACAGCACGACTATCACATGCATCAATTAGCCACCTGACTGAGGGGAAAGGGTGACTTCCCCCTGCCGACATCTACACTAATTAAATTAGAGCCAAGCAACAGAGCGACAACTATTTTACTACTTTCTGGACCGTGAGCCACCTTTAATCTTAAAATCGCACACTTCGCGCCCCGCCGACATTTCTGATGATTCGAACAAAGTGACGGTTGTGGGGGACTTACTTCAGCGTGGAGGGGCTGTTGTCTAAAAAAAAAAAAATTTGACAGTTCTGCGGAGGCAGGGAGTCGAGGACTGACAGTGGACAGAGCATCATGTAGGAGCCTCGCTCCCAGACAAACTTCCGCCAAGTCACCCTAGTTACTCCAGTTTTGAACTACCTACCGCGATTCTCCGAGATACGTAGGCAGTAAATACGAGTGACACACACCCAGAGGTGCAGCACCTCGCTGCCTAGCCGCGGCCCTGGCTAACTAGTCCCATGGTTGTTGGTCAGTGGGTGTAGTCACTCCCTTATTTCTGTTAGACGAGCCGTAATTGCCCTTTAGGCACCCCTCCCCGCCCCGCCATGCACGAGGGCGCGCTCTTGCCCCAGATGGGGTTGAATGACCCGCAACCCAGCACGAGTACCACGCCGATGCATACGGACGGTCCAGCTGTCCGCAAGCGCAAGGCCACAGACCTTCCTGAACAGGTCACGAAAATCCCCGGACTAGACCACCACGTAGTCGCGGACACACCCGCCCCTACAACTAGCGAGCACGACATTTCCGCGCCTGTGACGCAGCCAAATGACGATGAAAACGCGGGGCTTGCACAAGAACAGCAGCCCGGGCGCGCGGCGTTTCAGTCGGCGCCTATAACAGTCAAACACAATGCCAACACGCCATACGAGGCTTTGTACGATGCCCTTCAGGCTCTCAACATCCCGTCCACGCCCCGCGATACCGCGCGCGGAACACAGCATACATTCACAAGCATCGCGCACTACCATGCTGCATTAAAAATAGTGCAGGCAGGAAATTATGAACACTTCCTGATGAGGCACATCACAGAGAAGCCCACCAAACTCGTCCTCCGCAACATCCCTGCAGGCACGAACACCGAGCGGATAATGGCTGACCTGAAGAGGCAGCAAGTACCTGTAATTGTCGTACATCAGATGTACAAGTACAAATACCCACTCAAAATGTACCAGTTAGACGTACCAAACAACTACACTGAATACAATGCAATCACGCACATCCTGGGACTGAAGGTACAAGTCGTGCTATACCAATACCCAGTGGGCTCGCTCCTTTGCGGCCACTGCAATCAATTCGGCCACATCACCCACCAATGTGGCTTCGCGTCGGTGTGCAGGTACTGTGCCGGCGCGCACCGGACTTTCAACTGCACTGCCACCACAAAGAGATGTGCCCACTGTGGTGGCCCCCACTGTGGCAACCACAGGGGCTGCCCCAAATACAAGAAAGAACTGCAAAAACGCTTCCCGCAGCAGCCACACGACCAGCGACCACCAAGGCAGCAGCAATGCCCGGAACCACCGCGCCACCAGCAGCAGCACACCCCACAACCTGTGGAATGGCGAACAGTGCCACCGATGACCCGCACGAACTACTGGCAGCAAAGGCACCACCAGACCATCAGGCCCCCAATGTCCCGCAGCACAACCACTTCGAGGCCCTGTCAACCGATGACTATGACTATCAATACCCAAGCCCAGTCGACCCGCGCCTTCGCCGCGCCCCTCGCACTGGCCAACAAGTGCGCCAGCCGAGGAGAGTCCCCAGGCAGCAACAGCACCAGCAGCAGCATCACCAGCAGCAACAGCAGCCACAGCACCAGCAGCACCACCAGCAGCAGCTGCAACAGGAGCAGCTGCAACAGGAACAGCTGCAGCACCAACAGCTGCCACAGCACCAGCAGCAGCTGCAACAGGAACAGCTGCAGCACCAACAGCTGCCACAGCACCACCAGCAGCACCACCAGCCACAGCCGCAACAGGCCGCTCAGGCGCCAGCACCACGACCCACATCGCAACCACGCCTCGAGAAGGCCCAGATGCAGCGGCACACTCAAGAGGACACAAGGCCGCACCACGACACAAGGGATACCATCGCCGACGACACCGCCATCATGCCCCAGTAGACGATGGCAGCGACACCACCAGCAACGCCACCAGCAACGCCACCAGCAATGCCACCAGTGCAGCAACCACGAGTAGCACAATGCGGGATCTCGCTAACTCTACTGAAACCACCAGCACTAAGCCAAGAGGAAGCAACCACTGCCCTCAACAGCAGCAACACACTCTAGAACGAGCTACAACACCGACAGGAAGCCAACCTGACAGACACCAGTCACCAGTTCGCCTTGGACCTCTGCAACTTCCTGGCAGCATGGGCCGACGCCGCGATACAACAGCAACACAAGCTACAGATGGCAGCTGACCTCACCATGAACATTTTAGGCATCATCTCTCATGCGCAGTCAAAACAGTAAGACACCAAGCACAGCACCACTCCACACAATGGCGACATGGAATGCCAGCAGCATCAAAACAAAAACACTAGAAACACAGGACTTTCTCCGCCGACACAATGTACAAATCTTCGCCATACAGGAAATTCACCTGCACCCCTCTGACACACTGACGCTTCCAAGCTTCAAAATATACCGCACAGACAAGCCAACTTCAGCTCCGCAGCAAGCAACCCCCCAACCCCCTCAGCCCATCCGAGGTGGGGTAGCACTCGCAGTCCGCCACGACATCAAACACCACGAAGTCCCACTCCCTGACATGGGGAAAATTGAGGCAGTTGTGTCCACCACAATAAATGGCCGGCCGTGCACCATCATGTCGCTGTACACCCCTCCAGGTAAATCCATTACTGTAGCCAACCTGAAGAACTTCGCCAATAGCTCCACCACTTTTCTGGCCCTTGGGGATCTAAACGCCAAGCACCCCTCCTGGAACTGCAAGGCGATGGCCGCCTCCTCTACAACCATCAACAGAGGAACACATACATGGTCTGTGCCCCCTACAGACCCACCCACTATCCCGACATCTCCAACCACGTGCTCGACTTCACCATCTACAAGAATACCACATTCATATACGAACTAGATGTCATTAACGAACTACACTCGGATCACTAAAGCTGCAAACGCTACCACCGAACCCGCTACACCTATTTGAACTATGACAAGGCAACCTGGAAGAAATTTAACAAGCACATGGAGCAGCACCTCAGCCTCCCAGAACCACTCACCATACCACAAGCAGTCGACGAAGCAGTGCAGCACCTCACAACACTCCAGCAGGCCATCAAGGTAGCAATCCCTGCGAAGAAACCACCGAAGACAATTGGATACACACTCCCAGTACACATTGCAGCACTCATCACCACCCGCAACCACACACGACGCCTCTGGCAGCGCCATCATCTCCCAGCCTACAAGACAGAAGTAAACAGCCTACAAGAGAGAAGTAAACAGCCTACAAGACCGCATAAGGATAGAATTGGCTGCACACAGAGCTAAAGAATGGGACTCCACAGTAGCGGAATTTTGCTCTGGAGATAACACGCTCTGGCACATGACCAAATACCAACTGCCTACACACCACAGGATAAAGCAAACACTCTTTCGGACACACTACAGCAGGCCTTCTGCCCCAACGACACACCCTCGTCCCCAGGGCACACCACTATGGTAGAACAGCGACTCAGGGACTTACTACACCAACCAACTAAATACATCCCAGCACCAACCTGCAGCAGGGAAGTTGCCAGTATTATCAAGCACATGAAGCCAAGAAAAGCCCCTGGGGATGATGGCATACAGGCGATCATCCTGAAGCACCTCTAGGGCCACTCCATCAATGCCATCACCACATGTATTAATGGCATTCTTACCACACACACCTGGCCGATGCTCTGGAAACCGGCCAAGGTCATTATGTTTCCCAAGCTTGGGAAAGACCCAACCTCCCCTCGCAACTACAGACCGATCAGCCTACTCAGCACCATCTCTAAAGTGGCGGAGAAAATGCTACTGTCCCACCTGGACGCGCACCTGAAAGCACACCACACCATCCCGGACCAACAATTTGGATTCAGGGCCCACCACTCCACCACCCACCAGCTAGTCCGTATCGTAGAACACATTACCACTGCTTTCAAAAAGAAACAATACACCGCTACAGCATTACAGGACATCGAGAAAGCATTCGAACCGAATATGGCACCAGGGGCTGCTATACAAGCTACATGAAATCAGTCAACCAGACTGCTACATACATCTTCTAGCATAATACCTCAAAAACAGGACATTCTACACAAGTCTCCCCGGCGCAGAATCCATCAACAAGCCGATTCTCGCAGGCGTACCACAAGGCAGCATTCTCGGCCCAATCATTTTCAACATCTACGCGCACGACCTGCCTGTTCCTGCCAGAGCGCACACAACCTGCTATGCAGATGACACCTGATTTTCGCAAGCTCCACGCGGCCCTACCTTGCGGTCCGCAAAGTCCAGGAAGGGCTACGACTAATACAAAAATGGCTGACTAAGTGGCGAACAGCTGTCAACGTAGGCAAATCGGAAGCGATATTATTCACCAGGCATAGAGCAACAGAATGCCTGCAACGACTACAACTCCTCGGCGAAGACATCCAGTACAAATCCAGCATAAAATACCTCAGCGTATACATGGACACGAAGCTGATCTGGAAGCTACACATATCGAACAAAATGGCGGCCTCCTATTCCCGCATGGTGCAACTCTACCCGCTACTAGGCCCACGAAGCACACTCGACCACCACACAGCCACTCAACTCTACAAGACATGCATACGCCCCATCATCATGTATGCAGCCCGAGCCTGGGGCTACGCAGCTGCACAACACCTTAAGAAACTACAACTGACACAGAACTAGGCCTTACGATGCATCGCTTAAGTCCCGCGCTACGTGCCGACAATCCCGCTACACAGGGAACTGAAAATAAACACAGTGCGAGAAGCAATCCAAGCCCAAGCTGAGAAATTCTACAAGTCCGTCCCAGCACACTAAAACCCACTCATTCGTGCCCTGGGACAATACAACACAACAGCAGTGGAAGCACCGAATACCGAAGCACCTGCTCGTCCCGAAGCCACCATAAAAACATAAATTAAAACACTCCACATTTCCACCTCGCAACTTCATGCGCGAGACTGACCACACACTGTGCAACGCCACGTAAACTACACAACCAACAGCACGGACACGAGAATTCTACATTTTACTGCACACACCTCAAAATTCAACCGACCGAATCGATGCAATAAACTGACAACCACCGACCAAGTTACGAATTTACTGGCTCCTACTTGAATGGACACCAACCATAGTGCCTGCTCAATAGATTTAATTACCCCAGCTCTGCATCACATCTCTTGTATCCCCTCCCCTATTCAATATATTGCGTTTCGGGAGTGCTTACAGAGTAAAACCGATTATATAGCTTCCTTTTTAGTGATAAATTGGTTTTTTTCACTACCTGAACTACTCCCCCCACCTTCAAAAATCCCCTAACCACAGAGCACAGACTAGCGCCTATCGCTTCTCACGTACTGCTAACTCCCTATCCAGAGACATCAGCCACAGTGCCTGGATAAGGAAGCAGCCAATCAGGGAAAAAAAATATTAGCTAATATTATTAGTTATAGAGTTCATTGTTGCAGGTCGCGGCATTCTAACGCAGCCCTTGAGTAACCTCAGGGCAAACCAACACGATGTCCGGCAAGCCTGGTGCCTCAACAGCCTAAATGGCGCAACATATGCTTCTGCAACACACACCCATGACGCAGAGGCACCAAAACTATCCTACATTCCTCGCTCCTGCCCTCTCCGGTCTGTCGGGCGCGATCTGCGTTTACATTCGGGCTTCAGGTTTCCTCCAATGCGTTCGCTGGTTTACTGTAGCCATCCTACTTTGCAACTTCCCAATGGCTGCCGGGGCGCTAATTGCAGCGCCCCTGCAGCCTTATTCTAGCGCCAGACGCACACGGGCCACTGAGTCCTCACCCACGAAAGTGAGGGAGAGCTCTGGCCATTGTCCCATTTCTACGAAACGCGTATAGGCTTCGGCCTGGAACGTACTAGGAACCTCCTGTAAAATAAGTCCCATGTTTGTTAGAAGGGCTCACAAACAATTCGGCTGTGTGAGACCAACTTCAGCATGGAGAGGCTGTAGTCCAAAAAATAATAACAAAAAAAATAGTGTGTAGAGTCCCTCCGTGCGGAAGAAGTGAAACTTCGTAATGTGGAAATGAAAATAGGAAAGGGGTAGAAATTGATTTTTAGTGAAATCATATTGTTTCTTTAAGACAAACTTTATTAACATTGCTTACAGTTCACAATTGATCAGATATTTTAATTATCACTTTCGAGTGGAGAAATATCCAAAACTATAACATTTACAATGGGATTATGATAACTAAAGTAAGATACAAAATGTTTGAGTTCTATTTTTTCAATATTTCTTGCAAAAAACTGCATCAATGGTAGTTCCCCCTTTGGTTTTCACGATGCTGACACTGTTTACTTCGCTGCATAGCAAGAACACCACGCGCATGTGCTTGGGATCTACCAACTCACTCTCTTTCTCTCCCCTACTTTCTACCTTTGTGTATATTTCTTTCTATCTCCCTCTTGTGTTGGAATATTGGACGCTACTCATTGTTAACGCTCGCGCATGCGTTCGAGTGCCACGTATTCACTCTCGCTGTCTCTTTCTATTCCCCCTCCCCAGGAGCGTTGAACGTTTAACGCAACAGTGCTTTCATACCCCCTCCATGGTAGCGTTAAATGTTTAACACAACCTTGTTCGAAGTCGCATTAGAAGTTTCACTTAAAAAAAAATGGCTGCGTGTACTTAGGTACGCGTGTGAGAAGTTATACTTCTTTGGCATCATTAAAAAATAGTTTTTAATTGCATGCAAAAATAGTGCGTGGAGTCCCTCTGCACGGAAGTGAAACTTCGTAATGTGGAAATGAAAATAGGAAGGGGTAGAAATTGATTTTTAGTGAAATTATATTGTATCAAATCAAACTAAAAAATAAATCATGAAATCCTTCAACGATAAAAGCTGTTTATTTAATTAAGCGGACGGGTTCGCCCCAAGGAGAAAATTGATGCGGAGAGACCACATGGACATACAGAAATGACACACACTCACTACTTGTGTGTCTATGAAACATTATTTTCTGCAATTTAAATTGTAATATACAAAAAGGGTATTGAAATTGAAACAAATATGGCGACACAACAAACTGTCAGGATCTTTATTTTTTTCTTACTCTCTTAGTTCCTTACTCTCGCTCTGTCTCTTTCTATTCCCCCTCCCCAGGAGAGTTAAACTTTAACGCAACTTTGTTGGAAGTCGCATTAGAAGTATAACTTCAATAAAATTACAGTTCTGCGGAAGCATCCGGGCTGAGCAGTCGTGATTTTAGCAGTTCCGTCGTGCTTCAAGAGAGAAGAAAGGGGCAGACGGCTGCTTCCCCTAACCACCGGGTTAAATCCCCGGGCCACCACGGGATTCAACACACGGTATTGTGAACGTACAGTGACGCCACGTGGTGGCTATAGTTATCATAGAAAATCCCCTAGTGTGCATGTGCGTGTGTGTGTGTGTGTGAGAGCGAGGGTTATTGTAGCATGTGTGTGAGCGAGTGCATGAATGTGAGGGTTGTAGTTGAGAGTGTGGGTGTGTGGTGTGTAAGAGGGAGTGTGAGGGCTGTTGTTGCGAGTGAGTGTATGTGTGAACGTGAGCATGGTTGCGCGCACATTCTACCCCCCCCCCCCCCGGGACGCACCGCATACTCCTGGTCGTGGTGCCGGGAGTAGTGTGATCAGCAGCCAACACTATGGGGCGCAAGTAAAGTTAAAAAACCAGGCGCAACACGTTCGCTACAGAGTATTAGCGTAAACAATGCCAACAAGGGGAAAAAGTCCCATGACACCACCACGCCATTTTCGGCTCGTGATTTACCCCACAGCTCCCCAGGGAGCGACGACGTGGACGTGTGCAACGTCTCGCAGGACTCAGTAACAAAGCAAATCGACGCAGCAGACCTGAGAGATCTCTCAGACCTGTTCACAACGACCAGCGACAATAACAACACAAACATGGACGACGTGACAACACAGGACTCACTGCCCGGGGCACTCAGTAGTCAGGACAGTAATCACTGTGTCACCCCAGCCCCCGTTCTCACCAACCAGAGGGACGCAAGTGCGTGCCGCAAGGCCCCCTCTCCTCCCTGGACTCCCCTGACTCACCACCAGGCAGCTCCGACAGTGAATCCCTGGAGACACCGACAAGTCACTCAACACCGCAACTGACTAGCGACCAGGTCCCCGACCAAGCAACAGGCTTGGACGGTTTCAAGGAGCCGAAACCTAACACCAAACAGAGGAACAAGAAGCGTAGGCCACCAGCAGCATGCAGCCCCTCAGGCGAAGCTACGAACACATACACGACAACACAGCCTCCACAGACACGTGACCACCAGACCAAACGCACCGAAAGGTAGTACTTTAAAATATATGACAGAAACTGCTACCAACAAGCAAACAAAATATTCAAAGACCACTGCAAAGCACGGCATACTGTAGCGCTCACAAAGGGGAACAAACTCCGCATGCGAGTCGAGACGCACGAGGACCATCCCAAGATGAGCATGGAACTGCGCAAAACCAACATTCCAACAGCCTGGCACCCGGTAGTACGCAGCAAGCCAGTGTTTGTAGTAATACGTCACGTGCCACCGTGCGTCACTCAGCAAGAGCTGCTGGAGGCGCTGCAGAGTGACGACATACCGGCCGAACACTGCGAACAATTCACCACAGGGAGAGAGATGACCAAATCACTGGACAACACGCGAAAATCAATTTGCCATTGTTTAAGGCCAGATTACCGTCAGGTTACCACATGGAGGAACTATTCACCTGGCACAGGGTGGACCACTTGAGGTGCGCATTTCAGCCATACAAGCCTTCATCACCAGACTTCCCACAAAGCCATAGGTGTCAAATGTGGCAGCACACCAAAAATGGCTGCAATATGCAATCAAAGTGTCTGAAATGTGCCGAACCACACCTGACGACGGAGTGTACAAAATCTTGCAGAGCCGGCAACCTGCGCAAACTTAGGGGGCCCCCACCCGGCCAACTATAAACAGTGCCTAGTGTACCAGGCGCTGATGCCAAGATGCAGGAAGCAGCAGGAGGGCAGTAGAAAATCTACGACAGTAGAAGCTACACAAGGTCACGTGCGTAGAACAGCGAGAGCAGAGCCAGCAAGACACGCGGGAGACATTTCCCACAGCTTCGCTGAAGCAGCATGCCAAAGTTGTCAACAGACAAACACGTGCTCGAGAGAGGCAGGGCCGTCGGCAGGGTTGGGGGGGTAGAGACCTGGAGGCCAGGCCTGCCAGTTCCCCTTGCTCCCCTTGCCCAGCAGCCTCCGGCACGCAGCGACGGCCGCCATCCCCTCCACCGCCCCGCACGAGGCTAGCTCTCCCCTTTCTCCTCGCAAAGTAACACAGGGCATCGTCACCGGTTCTCGTCCGATCACTGAGCAGTTCGCAAGAAAAACGAATGCGAAATTTTACCGCGATTCAGCTATTAATGTGCAAATTAATTCTCTCGGGAGTGATTTTCGTGTGCCATGAACATCGGCGGATGCACACAAACTGTGGTAAGCAGCGGTTTTACCGCGTTTTGCTGTAAATAGTGTATATGAACAACAACAAAGACCTCAGGTCATGTAGAAATAACGAGTACCAAAGGCTATGTACAGATTGAAGTGGCATCGCTATTGATAGTAATCGATGCTCAGCAGAGAGTGAACAAACAAATAAAAATGTTTTGGGCATCTCTAGCATGGCATCCCAAATAAAGCCGCACATAATTCCTAGAGGAAAAATACTAGGTGACAGCAGCACAATCAACTTTAGCACTAAAGAAATCATGGCAAAAATCTTAATATCACCACAAATAATCCCTCCGATTCAAACCAAGGCGAAATGGCATCCAGCACTGTTCACAAACTATTTGAACTGTACTGCCCTGCAAGACGTGAACTAGTTAATAGTGACTCAGTATACGAATACTTCGGTAATCTTTTTTATGTCGGCAGTGATGGTGACAGAGACATTATGCTCATGAGTACACCTCAGAGAAATCGAGCATGAAGTGACACTGGCACATCCCTACATCATTTGCAACAGAAGCGAGTTTATTCCTCAAAGATTTAATTTTGAGGAGGAAGCTATTCCACAAATAATGCGTGAGGAGGAATTTGTGGAATATATTGTCTGATACACCAAAGCTCACGAACGGGACACAGTGACAATGACGCCCAGGAAAATTACACCACCACCACCTACCCAAATGGACACAACCAACGAGTGGGAAAGCATCACGCTCGCTGCAAGCAAGAAGAGGGACGCCTCACACCTCCTCAACAGCCCAAACACGACACCCAGCACAAAAAACAGATTCCAAGTGTTCATCGATGCTGGAGTACCTCCACAAGGATGGCCAACCCCTCCCAAGCCTGGGGAGCCCAGACCCTCAACAAGCAATATAGCATTGACACCCAAGACTACCACACAACTACCACCAACATCCCACCAGGAAAACCGCACAACAACCAGCCACATCTGACAATTCTACACCCCCGACTATCACACAAGAGCGAACAACACCCACCATTCCAACATCCAGCTTCAGGATGCCGCCAATAACGGTAAAAACATCGATGAACCAAGCGCACAAGATAGCATTGAATGGCCTGGTGAAAAACAACTACGCCATCGTGTGCTCCAGGTTAAATATAAAAATAAGGATGCAAACAGCAGCAGACCATGACGCAGTCTGCCAATATCTGAAACAAAAGAACTTCGAGAGCTACACCCACCCCAGACCTGCCCAGCGAAACGGCCGGTTCGTGGTCCGAAGCCTTGGGACGGACTGCGACACAGAAGAACTGAAGGAACACATCAGTGCACTAGGTGTAGCCACCATAAAACAAATGGACAGGAAAATGCCAGGAGAACTAATACCAGTGCCACTCTACCTGGTGTCACTAAATGGCACCACACAACTGGCATCAGTCCTGGGAGTGTATTCTTTATATCGACGTTTCATAAAGACAGTCACAATGATTGTCTTTATGATAAAGAGAGCTACAAAGATACTTACTTGTAACTATCTTTATGTCATATTCTGTAAGTGGTATCTTTATTGAAATCTTTGTTTAATAATGAATGCTTGGCAACACCGCAGGCACCGCTTCGAAAACACGAAAATTGACTAACCGAAACAATATTTCTGGCTGTTTCCTTCTATCTTGCTTGCATCCTTCCTTTTCGGCGGAGCAAGGTAGTATGTATAAACTGTAAACATGGAAAAGAAGTTTCGCGCTAGAAAGACCACTTCGAAGCAATTTGAAGTAATGCTGGATTTTATGCGAATGCATCCAGAATTTTTGAGAGGGAAGTTTTCGGCGACTTTCACAAAAATTAAAGAAGAGAGAATGTGGGCCGAATTAACAGAGAAGGTGAATTGCCTGGCATGTGGTCCGCCAAAATCAATTTCCCAGTTACGAAAGGTAGGTACTAATTTGTCTAATACTGTTAGACGAACACTCTACCCCAATACAGAAATTTTTATAATGGGCAAGTTATTCACGCTTCACTTCTTTAAGCTCATTTTTTTTTAAATTTGAATCTCATCTACCTAATTGCTTTATTCACAAGAGTAGGATTTGTCAATTTTAATTGCTATTTGATGTACATGCTGCCTAGCGTAACAAGTTATTAAATTATTAAAACTAAACTTAGAGGACATTAGTAAAAATGATAGCATTCATCTAAACATGTGCGGCAGTTAACCTCAAAGCAATTAATGTAATGTAGCATTGAAATTCGGCACTAGATTGAAACATTTACGTGTTTATGTAGTACCGTACTCAAATTAACATTCTATTGCAGAGAGTATAACTTATTTAAAACAGAAAAGACAAGCTCGAGTCATGAGTCTGGCACATAAATGGATAGTTTCCTATGCATCCAGTCGTAGCACATGTACCCTACATTGCAAGTTAAAAAATAAATGTACCTTATGTTAAAAGGTTGTATGCCTACTTGTCTGAAATATGTTATTCAGGTATTTAAGTCTTGGTAGATAAATAATATATATATATATTATTTAAGTGAGGATAATCCATGTAAATAAAGATAACTTACATCTACAAAAAAATAACTAGTCAGGGGTTTGACTTTGTTCAGTTATTTTTCATTTCATTTCATTTATGTTATTCAGTTAGATACAGTATAGTGATGAAAAAACATCACCGTATTGGATTTGTCAAGTAGTATTATCAAAAGATTACATACAATCAACAATTACTAATCATTTTAACAAACAAATTACAAATCTACATTATAGATAATAAACATAAAATTGTAATAAACCAATTTAAATTACAAAATATGGTTAAAAATGGTCAAATCAGTAGTAAATTTTAATAATAAATATTATAATGATCACAATATAAAATTTTATAAAATTATTAGTAAAATATATATATAGTTAGGTTTCTGCACATTTCAGTCATGGACACTGTGGAAAGCTGCAACAAAAAAGAAGGCCAGGAATATTAAGGCACATGCTATGGGCACAGGAGGGGGAGGTCCTTTGAAAGAAATCCTAAACCCACAGGAAGAGCAGCTCCTGGAACTTATTGGCAAGGAGTGTGTGGATGGAATCAGTGGTGTTCCTGCTTCTGGTGATGTAAGTACAAATTAATGAAGCATTGAGATATAGCCACGTCTGTGCTGTATATGGTTTACTGTAGTGTAATATGAAACTACATTATATTATGTAAGTGCATTGGTTAATATAATAGTTAAATGTTTATAAGTATGCATTTCGAATTGCAGTGATGTTCCATTACATCATTTGAACTAACACTTGATATTTTCATCAAAATTTTACAAGGCACCCAATTAAAATTTTCTCATATCCAAGGGGGATGGCTGATTTTAAAATTCATAACAGGGCAATGTTTCAGGCTTTTGTTTGTAAGGAATTTATTTTTGTCTAGCATTGTGAATAATGTATAAAATATGTAAATGTTGATAGTTATTCTGCCACTGACAGTTGCATGATGTAATTCGTAACATTAACCTAAATGCACTGTACTTGGCAGTACGTCAGATATTTACAACCTTAAAGTTATGCACCGTATTGTTAATTTATAGTTTCTTCTTTGCCAGCCATATTGTGCAGTTAATGTGATAGTACTTAATATAAGGTTGAAGAACAAGATTTGTGTTATTTCTCAAGATTTTGTATTAAACTAACTTCAATAGGATTCAGAAGGTTATATTGTTAAGTATATATATATATTGTGTACAAATTTCAATTAAATTTCTGGTGGAAAACTTTGTTTCGTGCCATCGTCTTTGTGCGGAATTACCACAGTTCAGTTACGAACATGTATCCATGGAGGACCCTCTACAAATGGATGTATTGGACAATGATACAGATTGTTTGTCTTCTGGTGTGTCTCGTCCTGTAGAAGATGAATCGCGTCAGTTGGAAACACTTGAGTCATCCACATCTCAGACGACAAGGTCTAAGCATGTTTCTGGTAGGTAAGTTTTGTCTTGTGTTTCAACAGCTGTATGATTAAGGGGTCTTCCTGGTGCATGATGGTCGAACGATCACAGTCACTCTGTCCCTGGAAGCTGCAGGACGTAGCGCAGGAAAGTTCAAATTCGATTTCACAAACACTATATACAAGTCCAAACAATCATAATTTTATGCTTGGACATGTTTTAATTTTATTTGTAAACAGTCAATACATATTTAGCTGCACTATCTTCAGTCGTGGAACTATTTTTCTGCAGTCATATTTGACACGAACTCTGAGACAGACCTCAAAATTGATAAAACTTGTTTTTATTGTCCAAAATTTGAATTCATCATAATAAATTTGGTTACAGTAGATACAGTATATGATTTATCACTTAGCATTTAAAATACCACTGCCTCACAAAGTTCCAAAATCATAAATTTTTAATATGTAATTGTTGAAGACAACAGTTTTAGTGTAAATGTGTACCCATTTTGATAAACATATTGAGAAAGAAAGTAATCTGTGAAATTGTTCATGAAATGTATTATCCCACTCTAGCATGGTTTTTAACAGTGGTACTTTCTTAGTCAGGTTTCAAGTTATGTCAGAATTTGCATTTTGTGCTTTTAACCAGTCAGTAAATGAAATGTGTGCTCCTTGACGTGTTTGGTAAACCCCCATTTATGTACCCCCTCCTTAAAAGAATAAATACTGGAGTACTGTGAAGAAGTTTACTCTATATCATACTGTGACAGATAGAAAGCACTGTTGTAATATTTTGTACAACTTTTTGCATGTCACAAAAAGCGTACGTAAAATGTATTTAGGCAAGAAGACATCATATAAACCTATAATTATAGTACGTAATTTTGTCTGTAAGGAATGCACATTGAATAACGGTAACGATGTTTAATTTTTTTCACCTACAACACAGATGATCACTGCTGCAGAACTGTATAGGCAGAGGTGAAAGAAATCTTTCACCACAGTAATTTTTGTGATGTAAGAATATCATGAATATTGCATGAGTGTTCTTTATTATAAACATGAAACTTTATACTTTTTTATAAATGAAAAGAACTTCAATTTTTTTTGCAATTTTTTTTTGTCTGGCAGAATTGTCAAAATTAGTTGGTATTAATTTTGTTTTACGAATATTATTTACTCACCTGTCCGGATCCACAAAATCTGGGTTCTAGTGTATTAGTACTGCATTGGTGATTATTTTGGTATTCAAGATTTTGCTGAATCATAATTTTCTTATTCATCTCTCAGCTCACCAATCTTTTGTTACTGAATCCTATCATGTCAGCCATTACTGCTGAAAACCTTGCTGTGAAGCACTAACTTCTCTCGAAAGAAATTAAGGACATTGTTGATGTAACAACTTGGGAATAAATGTTTTTCAAATTATTTGTTTTATAGTTGTAATGTTTTGTGGTTTAATAAACAAAATAACATTTCAGGTAAACAAAAGGACAAGAAAACAATGTATGAATCTGCATCAGATTTGATTTGGCTAGGGAGGAAATAGTTAATCTTGAAAAGGCAAACCTGGAAGAGAGAAGACAAATGAGAGTTGCTTTAGAAAGGTTGGCAGCAGCACAGGAGAAGATTGCTGATGCCCAACTTCGCAGGGCAGAAGTTGCAGAAAAGAAACTTGCCTTGCAAGAAAGTTTATACTCATAATTTTATTTAATAAAATTAACACTCCAGTATGGTTGGTTTTCTTTTATACTTTGCTTCAGACATTCCTTTGTGCTGCCTACAACATAAGAAATGAATAGCAAGTAATGCAGTATTGGTATTACCACATACATTAAGTGTTCAGCATTGACTTGCATTATTAGGTTTGTTAATTTTTCATAATGTGAGGAATAATATCACATTTATAGTTAGATGATGAATTATATATACTTCACACTACAGTATAAGCAAAAAAGTTGCTTCAGATAGTTGAGCTCATAAAATTTGCTTATGTGATTGTGCCAAAATTAAATGTTGACGTGTCCTGTAGCTGTAGGTACACACAATTTCTGCAATAATGGCAAAATGAATATTTTTCTTAGTGAAGCATTAACAATTGGAAAACCTAATATCGTGGCAAGTAACACCAAACTTTAGACATCATTAAAATATACGTGGTGAATTTACATGAGTAATGGTAATAAGTGCTGCCAACACCATATATCTAATTATTCAAGTTTTTTTCATGGATCTCAAAACTTGGTTGTGACATACACCTACCTATACTGTAATATGCAATACATACATTTCCTACATAATACACAGGTGTATTAATAGCTTGTAAGGCATTTACCATCATTAACCCATGGCTTTGGACTAATTTTCTTGTATGTTATGAATTTATATACCCAATTATGAAAAAGCAAACACTGCCTAAATGTTGCAGTTCTTGATATTTTCCTTACAATACTGGCATGCAAATATTTAATACACATGTAAATAGTTCATTTGTCAACATAGTTGACTTACAGTTAAGCAGGAATCATTGTGAGGCTTTGCATTGGACATTACGGCCAAATGTTATAAATGCTTGATCATTCTCTTTTATACCTTCAACTTTGAAATTTTAAAACTTCCTCTGCAAAATATTTTGTGATTTTTCATGGTATGTGGTTAGTTAACTCTGTGAGTATTGAAATGTCCAGCTATAGCAGAATATGCAAAGAGGTCTAGTTTCTTTCTTACTAAAAAATTAAATTTTGATTCCCTTCGTAAGTATGAAATGCACTTAATCCATCAAATACTGTATTAAACTTTGCCAATTTTTTTTTTAAGTAAATCGAGCTATTCTGAGGCCTGGGTTCAAGGCTAGTGGGAGTCATTTAAATTGGTTTTCTAGTAACAAGTAATGTATGTAGGCCTACCTTAATTGCTGCACATCAGTAAATACAGAAAATATTTATTACCACAAAAGGTATGTCTACTACTGTAAAACGGGATGAATAGAAACATTCTACTCAAAGAATAGTCAACTAAAAGTACTTTGATGAAATTAGCTTAAAATAATACTGGTAAATGTCATAAAGAAGTATATCTATCTATGCCAAACATTTTACATATAACAATTCTTCAGACAGACCGTTTTCTACTCACCCTATCTTATGTTACACATCCACAATTATTACAAACAATTTTTTTTGTATTTGTTTG
Source organism: Bacillus rossius redtenbacheri (assembly GCF_032445375.1). Classification (NCBI taxonomy): domain Eukaryota; kingdom Metazoa; phylum Arthropoda; class Insecta; order Phasmatodea; family Bacillidae; genus Bacillus; species Bacillus rossius. The sequence continues at coordinate 7,934,805 of NC_086337.1, read as the reverse complement.
GCCTACAGAAACTGCAGTTCACATATTTGGGGTCCCCTTACATGTGAGCCAATACGGTAATAAAAATAATTCTTTATAAACGTTTATCAATTTAGTCACTTTGATGCATGTATGTACTTTATTAAAGGTATATTGTCGTATTTCTATCAGTATTTATCAAAAGTACTATGCAACAGATGTTCGAAGGAACAGTCTGCATAGTATGCTACTGGCATCCAAATTGAACTGTGTGCATTATTTTAACGGAATGTAGAACACATACAATGATAATTCATTTAAATACACATGCAAGTAGTCTATCAGGATATACCAAAGATGAGTACTCACAGGTTGGTATTTGAAAGATACACACATACATAGAACAATCGCAGAATCACGTATCACAATTGATTTATATTTGTACCTAAAAATTGTACATGCCTCACGTAAACACATGGTAAATGAGAAATGTACAATCTGCTGCCGTAACAACTTCCATTACATTATAAAAAGTAGTAAATTAAACCTTGTTTTTAAAAGTGTACACAAGCCCAAACTTCTGTACATACTTTTTATTCTAGAGATTGTAAAAGTTGGTAAGTATTGTATCTATTTTATCTACAATGAAAACTGCCTATACTAAAACAATTAGCAAAGTATTGAACATTCCTTCAAAATTTGATTGCAACATTTTGTATTCAATGTGTACATAGCACACAAAACATTACATAACCGTTTTTTTTTTTATTAAAAATGGTAATATGGAAAATTTTGACCCCCAGGATTGTTTAGCAAGTACATTAAGAATCACATTATTGAAAAATATCTTTACTTATATAGTTTTGCTAACTTAATAAATTACTGAAAATATCTCCTGATAAGGAGATCAACTGTCTGTCGTCCATCATTTTGAATATCAATCTCATGATCTGCCTCATATTGATCCTGGTAAATCCCTTCGATGTCTGGCACTGGTTGTTCACCAACAGTGAGATACAGAGGCAATTTGTTTCTAACACAAAAGTTGTGCAGTACCACACATGCATTGACTATTAGCGCTGCAGTGTGTGGTGCATAATTCAATTGCCTAGCTTTCGATAAACATCGAAATCTACTTTTGAGCAACCCGTTACATCTCTCTATTGCACATCGAGCACTACAATGACCGTCGTGTATCTTGCTTCTGGCGTTCCATCTGGAGCATGAAGAATTGGTGTCAGTAACCACGGTTAAAGTGGATATCCAGAATCACCTATTAAAAAATTAAAAAAAATTATTCACCCTTTTGTTAATCAATTTTGCCATCCACAGAAATGTTTAAATCACTGTTAATTTTGGGTATGTCACAAATATAACAGTAAGCTTTCATAGCACTCAATATAAAACCTTAATTTCAAATTTAAACCTAAAAATAAATAATCATGAAGGGAATTCTGAAGGAGACATTACTTACAATTAAATTAATATCACAGTAATATCAACACATAAATTTCCAAGTTACTTTAACTGTTATTTATGTAAATAATATACACAACGTAGATATTGATTCAATACAAAGGAGAAATACTACTTATGAAACTTGCTTTTATATCTCATACTTATGTTAAAAAAATCAAGAACAGGTAGATCTAGACAAATTATTAATTGGCTAACAAAAATATAATTTTTTTTAAAGCTATTGAACTAGCCCTCTTTTCTTGCTGATTATGTTTCTAAATAAATTAGCATTTAGAACGATTGACTACAACTATATATATGTTAAACATATAATTATATACCAGACTATTAGGTTACATTTCAGCGTGTGTGATATTTTTATTGCTAACATAGTTAAAATGTAGTAATGTTACCCCCTACAAGTTGGAGCCAACTGAGTATGTAAATGATGTTGCCAAGCTTGCATGGTCATAATAGCATGCCTGATTGATATCGAACAAACAGATATCTTAAAGGCCGCTAGGCTACTGACTGCATAAGACAGAAGACAGGTGGTTTCATGTACTCTAGAGAATAGCACTTGTAGACAGAAACACACACGAGGATGGCACATTTCACGCCGGTGCGCGATTCACGACGATTGAATACTAAGGCTGGTAACTGTCTGGACTTGGTAATGTATTGATGGGCCCCAGCGCCTTAGCTTTGCACTATTGTAGGAAGGAGGTAAAGACCTAACTACTCTTGTGGTGTAGCAGGAGTTAAAATTCTTGTTATGAGATGCTGATGCTGCCCATGCCACATTTCAAAATACGAACTTTGACTAGAAGATGGGTTAAACCATTGAAACGTTGTGAGTTGTGCATCCGCGTGAAAATGTGCCATCCTTGTGTGTGTTTCTGTCTACAAGCACTATTCTGTGGGTACCTACAACCATCTGATTGTCATTGGTTACGTTTAGTTAGTTGAATCCCCAGCTGCTGGCAAATTCCCTATCTAAAAATATAATTCTGCATTTGTTATTAGAAATTGGTTACAACTTTCTTTCAGCCACCCCAAAATGTTTGAAACTGCTGGCATACTTAGGACATGTATGTTCCTACAAAATATAAAACAAAACTGTTAACTTTTTCACCATTCTGTATTCCCGTATTGGCACCTCAAGTTGGCATACCCAGTATCCATGAATTGGTGTCTCCATTTCTGTAGCGCCTCATCAAAGTCCTCTTCACATTGCACAGCCTCCAGATAGCTGCATCGTGTGTACTGCCAGGATATCTGGCGTTGACATCCATGACAAGCATGTCGTAATTGCAGATCTGTTGGTCATATTAATTTATTACATTTAACATAGAAAGTGTGTAAGTACAAGTACCTTGCAATGATGAAGTTTAGTATCATAATTTGAGGCATGAATGTCTATAACACTGAATATTACTACCAAGCAACATGTGAGAAGTGTTATTTAAAAACTGATTTTATAAAAGATTGAAACAGTTTATTAAAGGAAAAAAATGAACTATTAATGCAAATACAGCAAACTGAACCACAACAAATACATGTAAAATTTAGGAAATGTAAAAAAGAAGTGTAATGTATATAAATTAAACAAATGTTTTTAACTACAATTCTAAATAGTATATACCTATTGACCTTTTACTGAGCTGTAACAAAATACAGCACGTGAAGTAAACATAACTGAAAATATTCTACTCACAAGCTGAACATTAAGGGAGTGGTTGTGTTTCCTGTCCACGTATACTGCTTCCTCATCGCCAGTTGGAGAAATAATGAGAACATGTGTGCAGTCCACTGCTCCCATTACACCTGGAAAGCCTGTTGTATCCATGAACCTAAGCAATTACAATGAGTGTGCAGTGGCTTATCATATTAAATTTGACTACATTAAAAAAGACAATTCAAAAACACCACAAAAATAAATGAAAGATTTACACAATAATAACACTATTAACACAAATACTCTTTGGCGCAAGCTCAAGTCACTAATATTTTAAGCTCGGCCCTGTGTAACTAAGGACATAGGCCTTTCTTATCCAGAGATACATAAGTAAAAACTACTATTTCAGTTATATTAAAATGATCGCTGGAATTAGAAACTGTTATGTTATCTATCACTAAAGATTCTGTTTTGGAAAACAAATGTCACTATTTTCCTCTCAACAAACTTAAGTATTATGTGTATCCAACAGACTACCACTATAATAACCTTTTGTACAATGCACTAGCAATTCTTTTGGAAGGGGGAAGTGGGGGGGGGGGGGATTTTTACCTAACTCGTAAACCAGCTTTTCATGTTGTATTTCATTATTTTAGTGCCAAGTCCGTGTGCTATTTGTACACACACACATACGGACACACACACACACACAGAGTAAAGACAGGTTAGTAAAAGATTAAAGTATGAAATTTTTAAATTAAGCTACATGTTCCAATAAATGTTACAGTTTCAACAAAACTACTGCTATTAAAGTTAGGAAAAACCAAAACAAAAGATTTGTTATGAAACAATACTAACCTTTGTTTGTTCAGTTGCAACTCGTTTTCATTTTCTGGGAAGTAAACCCAGTTGTTCAACATGGTAGTATTGATTGCCCTTGTGACATTTCGGATGGCTCGACTAACTGAGGGTTGGCTTACACACGTCAGCACGCTATCACCAACACACTTCTGGTACGAGCCACTTGCATAAAATCGAAGAGCAATGAGTACCTGTAAATATATTGGTTACTGTACTTTTAATAGGATTTCTAACGGCATCACAAGCAAAAGAATAACATCTGCAGTTCATTAATCACCCATATTGCTGCTCTTCTCTCCACCTTCACATTTGGATTTTATGTGTTGACAGCATTAATGTTGTTCGAATACACAAGTGCACATTCAATCTTTTTCATAATGTTCTAATATTAGCTGGAGTCCACAAAAGTCACATACACATCTGACGCTACACAACAAAAATAATAACAACACAATGAAGGATAAGGTTCAAATAGAATATTTTCTCTCGACTGCGAATAATTGAATACTGCCATAAAACTAACCTTAAATTACTTACTTTTATTTCCTCCGAAATGCACGTTATTCGCATCGGCCTTCTTAAATGCAGCTTCAAAATCTGTGTTAGTTCTAGTGCTAAGACAGGAGGTAACCTGTAAGTGACCCTGAATTGTTCTTCTTCCATTTCTGTGAATGGATTTAGGACGTCCCGAATCCCCCGTCGCAGCAGCTTAATCTTTTGACGCCCCTCTTGTCTCTCAATGTCGTCAATTAAGTCCAACCGTCTCAATATCGCTGCCATTTTATTATGTATAGGTACACACTTCACTGGAAAAAAATTAAATGTACACAATTAATTAACAGCAATGTGCTGTTACTATTTTCAGAATGCACAGAAAGTTATGACTTATTTTAATGATACTATTATTTATAAAAACTTATATTGACTGTTATTATTATTATGAAATTTTATTATTTAATTTGTATATTGTTCGCCCGCAAAAGTTATTAAATATATATTCCTATTAATTAGGTATATCTATGAGAGATATGCTCTATGTAGTGGGGAAGACATATATGGACCGGCAATTAGATATACCCCTCTAAGGACCAATTGAACAAAACGTATAAACTGTGTTATTATACGTGTCATATACGAAGGATGTGGCATTGTTGGAAATTCTGTTTTTAAATTTAATTCAGTTTTGTGTTTGCAACTTTGTTAATACCTTTTGTTTACAAGATGTGATTCTGTAAATTTCGTTAACAGCATTCCGCCCCGGCCAATCAGAGGCCATGTTTCAAGTAGAAGGCGTCTAGAACGTTTCTATTTGAGAAAGAGTTATGTAAGAGATGGTGTCCCAGTGAGATGCAAGGGCGCGGAGCCTGTCAAAAATTCAAAAGAAAAAAAGATATTAGCTATTTCAGACCATCCGCAACAAAGGATGAGTTTTTTTCGTCGTGTTGTTAAATGTTTACTAGTTTGTTAGGGCATATTCTGACGAATATGTACCCAGGAGTGATTAGTTTATGTAAGTAAAAACCCTCCATACCATGTGAAACAGCGCCATACTAAAGTTGTTATAGCGACGTACTAATTGAAAGAACATTGAGTTTAAATTATATTATCAACATTTTAAAAGACTTTAAATAACCAAAAACAGTAAAGATTATTGTAATTGGAAACTATCTAATTTATCAATTTAACCCAGAGGTGAAACGAGAGAGATAGTTTTGTGTTCTACCGATCGTAAAACTGAGCTAAAGCCTAGGTACGCGAACTCTACAACGAACTGAAATTGTTATTTAAATACTTGATTTTGTGGATTGCTAACTCGTTGATCACGCAAAAGTGCAACATAATATTACGTATTTTTGAATGGACCTAAATGAACTGTTGTATCGTAATCATGTGTGCGACGTAAATATCCAGATGATTAACGAACATGATAGTCATTCCACAACCCAGTTCAGTAATTTATTGATAATAAATTTTATTTAAAATTTTTGCAATTAATAAAGTTTCAACGTATGTTAATTTTCCTTACCAATTTACCGAGATATGAATTAACTTGTCATATTAACCTATGTTTTGTGTTGTGTCTAATACTCATTTGTGTTAAGTGGGTTAGGCCCTTGTGCAGCAATAGGCGCCGATGTAATAAATTGCCACACATGTAATTAAATATTACACATAATTACCAGAACCTGAATAATATCTGTGTTGTTTGACCTACCCTTATACACTATTACAAATTTTATATATATATAGATATCAATATCGGCAGAAAGTAATAGTAACCAACAGTCAAACCTATCTAGCATAATAATATTAGAAAGTAGCTGAGTGGGGAAAAGCACAGCACAGCAATTTCATGTATTATTGGTGGTGTTTCAACAACATAATATAAATACGGCGGCCATTGTATTTACGTTGCTGCTCATAAAGATTCAACAGAAGCCTGTCTTAATATAAAGATAGTCAGGAGTCCACTCAAAGACAGCCAGAGTGACGCTTTGCGGTAAAGAATACCATTTCCTCTCGTAAAGAGGGTTACACGTTAACCATCTTTAAATAAAGACAGCAAAAAGTTAGAGAATTCCGGCCCTGGGCACGCACTACCTGGACCACACGTAGGTCCGGTTTGAGGCATACCGGGGCCAGCAAGAAATCAACTGCCAATGCTGGGGGCACTCCAGTTTCTGCTGTGACGTGAGGTCTAGGTGTGTGCGCTGCCCCGGCGACCACCGCTCCACCAGCTGCCCCAGGACCAGGGAGGAAACCTCCACATGCATCAATTGCGTCCAGCACCACCTTCACACCACCCACATCGCAGCTGCTAGACACTGCCCAGTCAGGATGGCCCTGCTGCATGACAAGGTGACAACACAAAACAAACCACCTAAACCACATACAAACAGCACAGGCACTTTCCCACCACTGCGACCACCAAACACCACATTCGCTAGCACACTAAATCCTTCAGAGCACAGACACAAACAACGCACCTCAACACCCAGCCCAGACCCAGGCACCACAACAGGACACCCGCGTACCCCTAAACTTCACCCCCCGCCCACTAAGAGAGAACAAACCACAACCTAATACTCAAAAAGTAAACACGGAACCCAATCCCCTCAGCGAATTTACAGAACTTATCAAAATGGTTAAAGAATTAAATCTACTCAAATGGGTTCCTTTTGTCCTTGATGCAGTTCGTAAGTTCAAAACAGCGCAGAATTACGACAAGTCAACAGTGATTTTCTCCCTGCTTGAAGCCCTAACTAATGCCTTCCCTTAAACTAATTATCTGAAATAGCAACATCATCGCCAACAAGACTCCCGAGTTTAACCATTTCATCTCATTTCACAAACCAGGCCTGGTATTCCTGGCAGAAACTTGGCTCAGGGCTGGTGTTCCGTTCACAATACCATGATATGTGACGCACCGAGCTCAAAGGATGGATGGTGCCCAAGGAGGCATGGCACTTCTTGTGCGCCAAACCCTGTCGCATCACCGACGGCAAACACCGCAACTACACCACGTGGAAGCAGTGGTGGTCCGGCTGCACATAAACCCCACGCCTTTCACTGCCATGACTCTCTACATCCCACCAACCACCCCATTTCCAACAGAGGACCTCAACAGCCTCCACCACCTCGACTATCACTCACGAATGGATTGGTGTGGCGCTTCGCCTGCAGTTTCCGCTCCACGAGTTCAGAAATCCCACCTCTAAAGGTGGACGATGGCATGGTGGAGTCTTCGACTGACAGGGCTGAGTGCCTGGCAGATCACTTTGCGAAATCATTTACCCCAGCTCCCATACCACCTCATCTATCAAAGCTCCCCACTCACTACCAACCTCCTCCCTCCCCTCCGCCTGGCTCCCTCAAGCTAGCCACACCCAGGCAGGTGAGGAAGGAGATAGATCGTGTGCGCAGCAATGCTGCCCCTGGCTCAGACAAAGTCACCCCACACCTCTCAAATCCATCTCCCACAAAGCCATCTACCTCACCATCATCAACAGCAACCTCATCACAGGCCATTACCCACAATCATGGCGTGAGGCAACGGTAGTCCCCATATTCAAGGGGAAGGGCACTGCCAGCCGGCCAGCGTCGTACCGCCCTATATCTCTGTTATCTGTGACATCTAAGGTAGCGGAACGCATAGTCCTGGCCAGGTTGGAGGCGGAAGTGGCGCGCCTACAACCGCTGCCAGAATTCCAGTTTGGTTTCAGGCACAAGCTGTCAAGGCAGCATGCCCTGGCTCATGTCACCGACCAGATCACCCTCAACTTCACCCAACGAACTCATACCGGGATGGTGTTGCTAGACCTGAGTCGTGCATTCGATACTGTCCATCACCAAGCCCTTATCATAAAGCTAGCCTTTCTGGGATCCTGCCCTGCGCTGCATCCTTCACTCTTTCCTTGAAGCCCGCACATTCCAAGTGCGGGTGGAAGGGTCAATTTCATCACGCAGAGACATCACCGCAGGGGTCCAACAAGGGTCCACACTCTCATCTCTTATTTTCCCTTTACACCCATGACATCCCTACACCCCCCGAATGCATGATTGTCATGTACGCGGACGATACCACGCTGATGGTAACACATCATGACCCCATTCAAATCAAAGCCAGGCTGACCTCGGCCATCCGCTCAGTCACAACATATTTGACATCCTGGGGCATCCTCCCGAACCCCTCCAAAACTGAAGCCATATTTGCCACCAGCACTGTTTGTGGGGGGGCACAGTGATCAAGTGGAACGATTCAGTGAAATACCTCGGTGTGATGCTGGATCGCACACTGCGCTTCTCACCGCACTTCTCGTCTGCCACTGCCCAGGCCTATCGTGCATTTCACTCGCTATCCTTCATTCTTCGCCCCCACAGCCCCCTACCAGACCATGATCGTGTGCGCCTCTTCAAGGCGTACATTGTACCTATCTTGTTATACTCCTCTGTAATCTTCGCCCATGTACCCGATATCCGCTTCCACCAAAAAAAACATGTTTTAACAAATTACTCAGAGCAACACTCGGTAAATACAAATATGTAACTAACATTCAGCTACACGAACTTGCAGACACACCATCACCATGCCAATTAGTTATTCAATATACAGACAAATTTTTCAATAAGGCAGCACAACACCCGTCCACACTCATTCAGAACATCAGACAACACGACATAACATACCCGCACCCACACAAACTAATCACAGAGTACCACCCTCGCAGACCACCCTGACTGGGCAACAAGTGCAACCAGTCAGAGACACCAACCATAGTGCTCATCCGAAGTGAATAGACATGGACGCCCACCACAGTGCCATGTATGTATATAGTTAAATTTTATTTATTTTTTTGTTTTTTAGTCAGTGCAAATTATTATAATTATGTACAGTGAAAGACAAAGTGTTTGTAAGAACGTGTAAATAAATAGTGTAAATATGTTTTTAGGTATAGGAACCAAACCAAGACAATGAGCCAAACAAGGCTCCAAAAAACAATATTAAAGGTTTTTTAAATTGTCCTTTTATGCATAACATGCTTATTTAAATAATTTCTTATACATATTATAAAGGATAATTTTACACTTTATAGAAATGTAAATATTTATTTTATTTAATATTTGTTTTATCTTAGTAACTTGTGAATTTGTACTCGATGTTTCATTTTATTTTAAAACACATCTTAAGTTATTTGTTTGTCTATGGAATGTATGTTTAACTTGGTTTTTTTTTTTCCTTTTAAAAAGCAAAGTTTAAATATTCAAAATTTCAAGCTGTAATTTTCTGAGTATCATTGTGAACCATATAAGTATTTACAGTTCTTTGATATATAAATAAAAAAGAGAGGATCAAAGTTTGAAAAAGAATGAAGGAAACAATTTTTTATAACATTAGTAAGAATGATTTTGGATAAAGGAAAGAAGATTTGATTCATGATTATATAGCTGATTTAAAATATGGTCTGAAAATTATTTAATACTACTTATTAAGAATATTGATTGAAAGAGAAGACATAAGAAAATTATGTAAGAAGAACCGAAGGTAAAATATTTCAAGAAATCAATTTAGTCCCAGTTCGAGTGCCATTACCAAAAGAAGGAAGAAAGGAAGGAAGCCAAAATCAACACGGTCCCAGTTCGAGTGCCATTACCGGAAGGAAGGAATAGTGCGCTTGCAAATGTACAAAAACTATGTCCCGTGGGATTTTTGATGATACAAGCATGGGAGTGGTATTAATCTCTTCGTTATAACATGGAGCATCAGTATTTGGATGGTGGACAGGAGACACTAGTGGCAGATTAATCTTATACACAAAAAACCAAATGGCAGCCACTCTGCCGTACATGGTATTGGTTTTTCATGTTTAGCTCGTAAAATACAATATTTACGACAAAGTGACTTCTTACAAAAAGTATTCAGTATTAAATTATACACAAAACATGTTCTTAGAGTATTTTGTGTATGGCTAACCATTAACACAGAAATTAGGCTTTTAAATGAATAATTTATGATTTTGTTTTCCAACAAGTACAGTGTTTTTTTTTCTTTTAAAGAAAAAATACTAACTTTTTCAAATTAATTACATTATCTAAAATATAAGTAGACTTCAAAGTTTACACAAATATATAACATATGTCTACTGCATTTTACTAAAGCAAGGTTTATCAAATAAAATCTACATTCTAAATCTCGTCATCACTTTCTATAGTTGATTCATTGCATTCATCTATGTCTTCTGTATCCTTAGAGTTTCCACATAGTTCTGGATCGCCTTCACATGTACACATTTCTGTGCACTTTAGTCCATACGTGAGACAGGTTCATGGTGGACAACAGTGACGTAGTGAGCACGTGCAACTACAAAGCTCTGCCATAAGGTCTGGAACACAAGACAAGGTGCACACTATTGGTTCAAACGTTCCTCCAACGTACGTCCATCCGAAGCTGAGTGGTGATGGTATGACTGGGTTTTGTTTGATATCTTGATTCCACTCAAGTGCCTGAAGATGAGCTCTTAACAGTGCTGGAGTTAGAGCAGCTTTTGTTGGTGGAAGATTTTCATCTTGACATTGTTTTTTTGTGAATAGCCACCATTGCATATCTCCAATCTCAGTCATTGTAGTTTTTGGAATATATAATTGACAAACAAATGACTCCAAAGCGTTTCTGACCTCATCTGGAAGAGTGGGTGTTGTACCAAGCTTTGCTAGGGCCTCTAGTAGGTCATCGTTAATGGAATTAAATGCTTTCCACCACTTAAGATTCCCTTTATTGGCAAATGATCCAGTGACATCTGAACCTGATAAGGCATGAAGTCCAGGGAGAGCAGCAGACTTGAGTAATCCCAATGATTTGTGGATAGGGGCTATGTCAACAAACCTTTTCATTCCCTGGCCAAGGAAAATTCCAAATTGTAATATCATTTAAGGAAATCGCCTTAATGCTAAAACCAGAACATCTGTATCTGGCGAATAAACGTGCGTTGTTCTGTATCCTTGTTGTAATACGTATACTCCGTGAAGTATGATTTTTGTATCTGCTTCTTCCTGTGTGGTCCGAAGGCTTGAAACATCTGTTCCATCTGATGATGCAGCTTGATCCCTCCAACTAACTATATATGTCTTGTTATTGCTCACTCTCCATTGTAATATGTGACTAGATAGGAACTCTGTTAGCTCATATTTGTTTTTATTATGAGCAAGCAAATTCTTCATTGAAGTTTTGTTAACTATCATTCCAGGCGTTATTTTGTAACGGATGGGATCACTGCTCAGTTGCCGAATACATCTCATTTCATTTTTTTATGAATTTTCCTTATACGTGTCAAACACAATATGTACTGAATTATAGGCATTAAATTTTTTACCAATCCACTCGCTTAAGTGCATTCCTAGATCGTGACACGTTTATACTGTCTTAGGCTTATTGTAAGTGTGCAGTAGAGCCATTCCATCAATTATAGCCGCGATATTGTCCGATCCTTGAGAGTATTCTGTTGGATGTGGTGAACTTCTATCAATCTGTTCTTCATTTGAGGGCAATGACTCCAAAATCGCTGCAAGATTTGATTTGTTGGAACAATGATGCATTTTCCCATCACAAGAAAACAATGATTTTGGGAGGGGTGAAAATTCGTAGTTGCTCAGATTGAACTTTATGTCAATATCATTTCTGCTTCGAGATGCTATCAATAGCCTAGACATAAGTGAGAGATCTGTTTTCATAGATACTATTTTGTCTTTAAGGACAACTTTAACCTTTTTCGCTGATGCTTTACGAGTTTTTGTGGGATATTTCTTCATTGGAGACCAAAATTGTGTTTTGTTGCTATTTACATGCTCTGCCATAAAAGATTCCTCTTACTTTTGACCCACTTCTTCTATGTTACTTATAAAATCTTGCAAATCTTGCACATCTTCCAGGAACACTCTTTGAGTAAGAATGTGAGTAAGTTGTTGGTTTTTACACTGAAAAGGGCTGGTACAATTTATAAATGCATCTTTAGAGTTTCAATACATTGCGATCCTGGTGTTTTTGGGCAGTATCTAGAAGCCCTTGGTGTTTTGTCTGTCTACCAGTTTTCATCCCAAGCAAAATTTGTCTCATTTGAAATTCTGTTCAGTTCGGGATTTACAAGGAAGAAACGATTTCTGGCATTATCATTTTGTGTAATACCTACCAGTCCTCCTTGCACTTTCAATTTACAGTTTTGGTGCTCTAAAGCTTCATCTGCACCTAGGGCACAGAAGCGTACAACATTACGATTGACAACCCATTTTCCCTCGATAAAGTTTTTCCAGATATCTGGATCTGTTGATTGTAATCCATTCATCTCAGCAAGATACAGTAAAATCATCCTTGCATAATTTAGTCTATTTAGAGCAAAGAAATATTTCGGAAAGTCATGAAGAGCAGCCAGGCTGAGATTCCAATCAGATGTTCTAACAGATCTGATAAAGCACAACATAGACTGTACCATATCCATATATGAACATGCCATTTTGAAGACTGGTTCCACTGATTTCCTAGAACCCAAAAATCTGTTAATTTCTTCAAGTATCCTATTTTCTTTAATGAAAGACATTACCGCATCATGTTTTTGTTTAATATTGGTTTCATTGTGAGATTGTAAACTTACTGCCAGTTCATCCAGTAGAGGCTGTAACAATGTAATTTTTCCCGGTCGTTCTTTGTCAAATTCTTCTAGAAGAAGAATATTTAATGTGGTTGCAGTTGTTAAATGGGCTTCAATAGCTCTCCTTACATGTCTTCCCTCCAGTATTTGTTTCATAGTCACTGATGAGTACAAATCACATTCCACCCACAGCTCTGGTATTCCACTTCCACATACAAACTCACCAATTGTTCTAAGTTGAGCTATGATTATGTGCAGTTCTCCAGGCTTCAATATCCATTTGCCCTTGCAATCTTCTTTTGCCATTTCAAACTGCTTTAAAGGTTTATAAATTGCCATGTCAGCAGTAACAACGACTTTGTTTGTCGTTTTATTCACATATTCGTTTAGTTTTTCAAGCTGCCTCATAACAGTAAACTGAACAGAACTATTGGTTGGAGACTCTGGAATTACTGGCAGCAATGAAACTCTGGAAACACATTTCACATCTCCTAAATAGCTATTATACCCTATCCATGTGGGAGAGTATATAGATATATAATTACCATTTAATATGAATCTTCGTAACAGGAACCAAACACTGTCAAAACATATTGCTTTTTTAAGTAATTCACCATATTGTTGGACAATGTTGGAAACGACTGGTTCTGGACAACATGTATTCCAGTTCGTAGGTTTTGTACAATATAGTATTTTTGGTAAGGCATCTTCAAGATTTGGTAATGGCAAATTATTTGATGAGGCCAAAGATATTGGAGCATGCCGATCAGACTCTTTTACATCTTGGTAAACAGTTACAGCTGTCCCATAAAATGTCTTTCTTCCATCAACGGTGTCTTCACAAAAGTCAATATTGTCCATAGCACAATGTATAAACCAGTCAGTAACCAAATCTGGTGGTATGTATATGCCATCATTGCTAATAATCCTATTAACCACACTTCTTGCAATATCTGTTTCAATTCTCAGGACTCTTGAGTAATCAATACTGCAACCAATGTTATACATGAGTTTGATCAAAGACTGACTTCGTGTTGTATTATGAATAGTTGAGCCACAAGCCACCTGAAGAGGTAGTTCTCGACTGTGATGGAAACAAAGATGTTTTGTTTTCTACTTGTCTTCGAGAAAGACAGTTTGACATGAGCGTCTGTGACATATTGCTTGCTCGTCTCTGTACATCTTCGTTCTTTGTTATTTTATCTACATTAATGGTATTTTTCCCTGCGATACACCATTTAAAGAACATTTCAATTCCTTGTGGAACAATTTCTGTGAGACTTTCTGGAATAACACCATCAAATGTCCATGATTTTTCTTTAAAAATGTGTTTTCTTATAATGCTTGCAGATTCAAGCAATACATTCAATTTTCTCATCATTTCATCACCACAACTTTCCGCTTCAGCGATCAGTTTGTCTCTAGTACATTTCATTGAAACTCTTTGCGGCTTGTTAGCCTGGTTTGGACGAGAGAATTCAATGTCTTTGTCTGATAGTTCTGTTTCAATGAAAACTTTAAGTTGTTTGCGTGTCATAGCATTACGCTGTACATTGTTTGAAGAACAAATATTTAAATAAGTTTCTTCCAGGACATCCATTCCAAATATTTTTCCTGATGACACTGCTCCAATATATTTATAAACTCTACACATGCTGCCATTGAAGCAACATCCTTAATCTGTTGATTTGTGTCCGTATTCTTCGGTCGAAGGATGTAAGTGACATTTTTTGCCCAGCATTTAGTCACGTCAATTGCATGAGCGTCATTTGGGTCTACAGCTTCGCTAAGCCGTACTCGTAAAATGTCATCATTATTTAGTTCAACAGCATGGCGCAAGTTTTTCCCAGCAGTATTAGTCGACACTTTTCTTAATTTAAGTCTTCTAGAACCTGGCTTGTCACAAAAAAAAAACACTGTTCTTTTATATAGTTTCTTGTTTGAGATCTTGTTAATTTGATAGAAAAACTTTCAGAGGTTGACGCACATGCCTCTTGCAATGGCTCATTTAATATTTCCTCGTATTTCTTTCCTAAAAGTCCACTATGCTTTTTATGGGTTATACGTTGATAACACGACCTATGCCATGCAATCTTTGTGTTCTCATAGAATCAACACTAAAATCATCATCAAACTGGTTTACTATATTTTCGCATTGTTCATCACCATAACATTGTCTTTCAGCTATGCAATCCACAAGTTTCTTGTAAGTATCACTAGATGGATGAGATACTAGTTTTTCAGACGATGACGAGGTACAGAGGATACAACTAGGATTATTTATTGTCTTCCTCTTCTTCGCCAAACTACAATGGTATGCAGCATCCATTATTACGTTTTTTCTGGTTACTTCTCCAAGTTATCTGTAACAAAAATAGATTTTATATTAGCTTAATATTGAATGCATACAAATTTTAAATGTATACATAACATGTACAAAGTTACAGAAAGCTTATATTGGCGAGTAATACTGGAGATTTCTAGCATCCGAGTGAATTATTCATTTAACCCTTTCACTCCTGGTGTCCACTGTAATGGACACAAACTTTGAACGAAGTTTTATTTCAAACTAAGCGGCATTTTGCTCCACACAAGTATTGGAACGCACCCTTATTCAACCCAGCGCACTACCTGACGTGTGGTGCTATCTTGTGACGAAGGTTGGAACTGCCTGGCCACTCTATCTCTTGCATGTCGTCATGGCGCGCAATAGACAAGGTATCATCATTTTGTCCTTACATTTTTAATATTATTTTTAAGTGGTTTTAAATGTTTTATCATTTGTGATTGCATTGCTAAGATAGAATGAAGTTGTAAAAATATGTATACCACTGTTAATCTAAAGGTTTTATCATAATATGACTTCAAATTGTTTGTCCATTAGAATGGACATATCGTTTGAAGAGTTGCAAATCGCCTTCAAGCCTTTTAAATACTTTTGTCCACTGGAATGGAAATTTATTTGATATACATGCAAATAAATATTATAAAACTTTACATATATGTATGAATAATGTATAATTAATAATTACACCTGTCTACAAAATAAATTCTAGTATAAATTTCATTTTAGAAACAGGAATAATTTGTTTTACTACATTTTGAAGAGTTAACTTTATGTTTACTTGTTTTTCAGAACGTTTCAATCTGTCGGATCCTAAAGACGTGGCACGTATTTTCGATTTATTGGAGAATGCCTACAACACTCTTGAAGAAGATATTCCTCAGAGAGATTTTACATCTCCTACAAACAACTTACCAAAACAAAGGATATAGGGTGGAGGCGAAGACCTTTCGACCCACCAAGTATTGAGTGGAATGATTCCGAGGTGTGTGATAGTGGAATATCAGAATTGACCCCTGTTCAGTACTTTAGTAGATACATTTCAGATTAAGACATTTCGACTATTTCATCCATGACCAACATCTTTGCTCTCCAACAAGGGACTTCTTTTATTCCAACAAATGACTTGGAGATACGAGCTTTTATAGGGTTGCACGCAGTCATGAGTTGTCTGAAGTATCCCAGGATAAGCATGTACTGGGAAAAATCACTACAAGTAAACATTTTTCCAGATACTATGACAGTAGATCGGTTTTACAAACTACGTTCACATATTCACATTGTAAACAATTTGCAACGACCAAACGATAATACTTACAAATTCTATAAAGTCAGGCTGATTTATGATGCAGTACGTTGTCGTTGCCTAGAGTTGAATGTGGAACAAAATGTTTGTGTAGATGAGCAAATGATTCCATTTCGAGGAACACTCCAGACAAAACAGTTCATGCGAGGAAAGCCAAATCCTTGGGGGATAAAAAACTTTGTTCTTTGTGTGAAAAGTGGCTTATGTTATGGTTTTCTTCTTTATCAGGGTAGTAGCACTGAAATCGACCCAAATGTGCTGAAAACATTTGGTTTTTGTGCAGCAATAGTGATACACTTGTCAATAAGACTGACAAAAGAGCATCACATTCTCTTCTGTGATAACTATTTTCATACCTACAACTTAGTTGAACAACTCAGGCAGCAGAAGTTACACATTGCTGGAACTGTTCGTGTCGCTAGGTTTGGTAAGCCTCAATTTTTGAGTGACAAAGAGTCAGCCAAGACAGGGCGTGGATTTTGAGAAGAGCTTGTGAGTCGAGATGGAGAAGCAGTTCTCGTGAAATGGACTGATAACCGCAGTGTACACTTGGCATCCAACTTCATCGGCACTGGTGAATGTGATGAAGTCAAGAGATGGGACAAAACTAAAAAATCTCATGTAAATGTGAAACGTCCACAATTTGTCAAAATGTACAATGAAAGCATGGGTGGGGTTGACAAATACGATATGTTAGTTTCACTCTACAGAATTTACTTGAAGAGTAGAAAGTAGACCCTACGTATGTTTTCCATGCAATAGACATGGCTATCGTGAATTCATGGCTCGAGTACAAGCAGGACAACAAACACATAAATGACAAGAAATTACTTGATCTTTTACATTTCAAGTTGAGGTTAGGCGAGTCACTGGTGAAAATGTACAGACCTACTTCAGGTTCTGCAAAAAACCGAGGGCGCCCGAGGCAAAGTGATAGTCCAACAGTAAAGTGCAAATCTCTTGAAAAGCGACCACTGGAAGAAGTTCAAAAATAATTGACAGATCATATGCCAGAGTATGATGATGCCAAAGAAGCAACACGTTGTAAAGAAAAGAAATGTCTTGGAAAAACACATGTTTATTGTGATAAATGTAAAGTTCATTTGTGTTTCGTGTAAGGAAGAAACTGCTTCAAGAATTTTCATATAAACTTGACTTCAAATTTACAGAAAAAATCTTCAAGTCAGAGTGTAATTTTCTTGAAAGATATATTCAGTGTGCATATCATCTGCTACTGACAATTATTCTTTGGCTAAAGAATTTTTTGTGATAAGTGTAAATTTATTTGTGCCAAATATGTGTTTGAAGAAATTTCCACAGACGTTTTCCATGGATCGTGTATCTAATGACTGAAAAAAAAATTTTGTTGTACAATTGAATCAGGAATTTGCAAAAGGTACAAAGTCCACTTTTTAGCGAAAATGAGTTATAACCATGAAAATGATCTATGAAGTAAGGGCTATCTGTTCAGCAGGAAAAGGTCCAAAGTCCAATACATTAAGCACAGTTAAATGCACTATGAATTTTTAGGGAATTTGCAAAAGGTCTCATGTCCTGGACATGGCACCTTTTGAAAATGAAAAGTATATGTCGTGGACTTGATACTTTTTTTCAAATGAAATATTTGTGAGGTTCCTTCATAGAGATAATATTTTATGGAGTGGTAACAGCATTATATACAAATAAGCAAAATATGTTTATGATTTCTTGTTATGTAAGCTTCACTCTATATAGTAAAACCTCTATGGTTGTAGGAACAACAGTTGGCAACAGTGGCATTTTATCGTAATTATTTTGTTTACATTTAGTTAACATTGTTTTGTTTTCTGAATGGAACACATACAGTCGAAAATGGATAGCAACTGTACTAAGAAACGAAAAGGTGTAAGAAATGATGATAGTTATAAGCGAAATATGATAAAAAAGGCAAAAATAAAGGGTTTGCCTCACACAAACCATGCAGGAAAAGAAATTCGTGCCAGACAAACGGGATCCCAATGCAAGTAAGTGAACCTTTCAGTACATAAAAATGCAATCATACCCAACATAACCTACGTGTAAAGATATTAACATTATATTATTGTATAAACCTAAAACATCGTGTTTATTCGACATTTTTGTGTGTGCTATTGTAAGATTATTAATTTGTTCTAATAAAATATGTTATGTTTCTTACAGCTGCAAGAAACGGTGCTTTGGACATTTTACTGAGTACCAGCAAATTGATGTGATCCAAAGGATAAATGGCTACGACACAAAGAATGAGCAAGATATTTACCTCCAAGGAGGCGGAGGCGGAGGCGACCCCGAAGTGGTGAGGGCTCAACAAAGGCAAATTCTTTCATTTATAATGTAGTATGTGATTCTGAAAGGATCAAAGTTTGCCGCAATGCTTTTATTGCCTTACATGGTATTACGGCAAAACGCGTACGCCGTTTATGTACATTACTTTCACAAGGTAAAATCCCAAAAGAAAAACGTGGAAAACATAGAAATGGAAGAGAAATAGCAGGTGAAGAGCTGAGAAAAATCCACGAACATATTGAATCCTTTCCGGTACATGAGTCTCATTACTCGTCTAGAGATGTATTTTATTTAGATGCTAGGCTCAATGTAACCAAAATGTATGGTATGTTTAAAGAACAGAATCCAACTTCTAAAGTCTCTTACAAATACTACACAAAATATTTCAGAGACAACTTTTCCCTTTCATTCGGCCAACCGCAAGTAGATACGTGTTCGAAATGTGAACAACTGTCAGCCAAATTAAAGAATCCACATCTGACGGCTGGTATGAAGGGTGTTGCGGAGACTGAGAAACTAGTGCATCTTAGGAAAGCAAACAAATTTCACCATCAAATGAAACTTGTTACAGAAATGTGTGCGCAAGATGACAGTATTGCAGGAATAGTTATTGATTTCATGCAAAATGTACCACTGCCACATATTCCTGTTCAAGAAATATTTTATTTGCGCCAATTGTGGGTTTTTGTATGCAACATTCACGATCTGAGGACTGGGAAGTCAGTGTTTTATATTTATCACGAAGGCCAAGCACACAAAGGACCAAACGAGGTGTGTTCATTCATTCTCGATTATATTGCGACGTACATTAAGTCAAATGTTAGAGAACTACATGTATTCTCAGACGGCTGCCCTGGTCAAAACCGAAATAATACAGTTTCACGGTTCATGATGGCTTTAACTGATACAGGCAGATTTCAGAACATCCACCAGTACTTTCCACAGCGTGGACATTCATACCTGCCATGCGACAGGAATTTTGCAGTTGTTAAAAGAGCTATCAAACACATTGATAGAATTTATACTCCTAAAGAGTATGTAGAAATCATTGTCAGCTCTTCCGCCAAAAACAACTTTGAAGTGAAAATGGTTGACTCGTACGATATCCTAGATTTTAAGGGATGGTGGCCTTCGTGTTATAAAAGAACAGCTACCTCGTTAGAAACATCCAAACGAGAAGTACCAAGAGATCGAAAGGAACACTTCACTATTTCCAAATATTATGACTGTACATACACATCAGATGCAAAAGGTACTGTAAGTGTGAGCGAACATATTAATGGACTTATTCGGCATACGTTTTACCTAAGCCTCCCATACAAAAATGACATCCCTACACTACCAACAAGACACGCATATCCAGAAGGACATGTTGCAATCAGGAAGGAAAAACTCCTCGATATTGCGAAATGTAAGCAGTACGTTACAGTAAGTGAAGAAGCTATAGCATTTTATGAAGATGTGCTTCGTTTGCCAGTCACAATGGACAATCACTAAGTGCTACCTACTGTTTCCAGAACTAATATCATTCATTGCTAACATGTGTTTTCAATTATTATATCTCTTAAATACATAGAGTAACATTTTTGTTTCATTTTCAGAAGTGATGCCAGTGACAGTTTAGGGTTATATTTGTAAAAGGGCATAAGTCCAGCAGATTTAAATATTTGTACATATGTTATTTTACGATGTAACACAATTATTATCATGTGCCATCATTTCTGTAGTATTATGGTGTGTATACAAAATTCCATTTAATGCTAGAATTATATGGCCACATGCAAACCAGTTTTTTGTGTTTTTCTCACAATTCATGTTTTTGGACATGCGACCTTCTGCAAATACCTGATTCAATTATCTTTATTTTTATACATTACAAGGGTAATAAATGTAATTGTAATAAGTGTACAGTTTTGTATGCTCTGTAAAAGACGGGACATGTTTCAAATCAGCGTTCACGGTCTGAAGCATAAAAACCTTTGTAAATGGAATTATTATAAACATGTAATTTCCTCAATTTGAGGATCAATATCACTTATAAATGTCTTAAACAGTGTTTATGCTAATATATGACTTGAATTTTCTGTGTCTGTAACAAATTTGGTGTATGTTTACTGATTTTATTGTAATTTTTTTACTTGCAGCATTAAAAATAATTTCACTCTAAATTGTCACGGTTGACTCTATATGTCCACTACAATGGACGTAATCAAATTGTATAAAAAAATTAAATATTCGTTTTTATGAAACTATTTCTAGGGTAAATAAGTCATTTTAAAAAAGAATTTCATAGCCAATAATTTTTTTACCCAATAAAAAAAATTTTAGAGTGAAAGGGTTAAAAGTTAAATTTCTATGTTAAAGGTCAGTCGTACACAAAATACCCTAAGAACATGTTTTGTGTATTATTTAATACTGAATACTTTTTGTAAGAAGAAACTTTGTCATAAATATTGTATTTTACGAGCTTAACATGAAAAACCAATACCGTGTACAGCAGAGTGGCTGCCGTTTTGTTTTTTGAGGTTTTGTTGTCAAAGGCATTGAATCAAAGGTATGTCTACTCAAAAAGGCAATCTATGGGTTAAAACAGTCATCCAGAGTCTGGAATAGGAAGCTACATTCTGCGCTTGAGGAGATAGGCTACAAGAGGTCTGAACATGAATCATGTGTGTACAGCAAGATTAGTGAACATGGAATTGTTGATGACTTCATAATCTTTTCAAATGATAAAATGGAAAAGGCCAAGATGAAGAATGAAATCATGTGTAGATTTAAATCCAGTGACCTTGGGGAGGCCAGCCACTGCCCTGGAATGAGAATTCGATGGGACAGGAATAAGGTAGAGATTTACTTAGACCAGCATAAGTATATAGCTGAAGTTCTGGACAAGTTTGGGATGGTAGACTGTAAGCCCGTCAGCACCCCTTTGGATGTTAGCCATAAACTTAGCAAAGTAAGAGAAAACAACACAACGCAGGATTTTTCCATCTGCCATACCAGTCGCTGATAGGTTCACTTATGTACCTGGCAGTATATACTGAGCCGTGCTTACGCATGTCTCACCTGTCCGCCGGCTGCTACGTGTCTACTCACGTCTCACTGTCCTCCGGCTGCTACGTGACTGCGCTCTCTGTGTCTGTAGTTGCTTCCATCTCACCTCCCTTGCCCCTCCTTGCCTCCCCTCCGCTGGAGTGTGCTCGGTCAAGCCATTTCAGTCTGGATGGTTCGGGCTCCTTCCCCCCCTTCCTTCCCCTCTCCCCAGTGTGCTTACTCCGCCCCTAGTTAATTAGTATATAAACCCGCTACTAGCGGTGTCGCTACCTGCAGTCTGCCTTGACGTTTGGTGTGTGCACTTGTGCACTTGGTGACGTCGAAGCCGTGGTCATGGGCGTGAGTAACATAGAACTTTAATAAAGTGTGTGTTGGTATGTAGTGGCTAGTTTACCTAAAGTTGTGTTCTAAGTTCTCGTTTATTATCAGTTGTTCTCTCTTCGCCCATGACCATATGGTTCGCGCGCCGTCAATATTTAGTGTGTTGTGATTTTGATTTAAATATCTGGTCTGACTGCAGGTCACTGGGAAACATTATAAATACCTGGTTAAAGTAGGCTGGTTTACAGATATTGGTTTCTAATCTCGTTTACCGATTGCATCACCACCTGATGTTATTTTTTGGCGCCATGATCTAGATGTATTGTTTAAAGTATGCCTAGTTGTATACACGTATGTCTTGCGTATCGTATGTGTGTCGTTATGGTAAAAGCTAGGATAACTTTCTTTGATCATTTAATCATGATGGACTACTAAGAATACAACTTAATGTATTAACCTTTAATTCATTGTTACGCTTGAAACATCGGTTTATATATTTGTTATGTTAGAGGTTGTTGCTAATGTGAATAAATATTAGTCTTGCATAGATCTTGGGTTATCCTTTAGATGGTGCGCCGTAATTACCCCTACACCTCCTGCTTTCTTAAGAGACCTTGTTTTTTACAATTTATTTTTAAATCATCCTTGGCTGGTTCAGCTTGAAGGATGCTGTGACGTTTTGAACATACCTTGCACACAGTATGGTTCAAGCTGCGCCACTCTGCTTCTTAAGAGCAATTATAGTGGAGGTGTAAGGATTTAGGATCAGGATCTTTTTTGGTGGTGTGCGCACTCGGGAGACATGGCAATTTCTGGGGCCCTGTAGGTTGGGTATATACTTTAAAACATAGTGATCTTATTGATTATTTGAATGAAAATGAAATAGAGTTTGATGAGTCCGAAACAGTGAAAGAACTTAGAGTTAAAATAATAAATCATTTAAGGGCCAATGTAGATACTCCCACAGCTCCTTCTTCCGCCACTACCGAGACTCATGCTCCCTCTAGCCTAGATCAAAAGGTTTTCCTTAATGCTTTAAAGGGATTGCCTAGGTAGTTCCCCACAACTGGTTCTGTCTCAGCTTCATGAAGCGGCTAGAGTACACAAGTTAAAGTTAGTAGGTGAGTCAGATTTCTTGAAGGCATATTTGGGGAAATGCGGTGATGCCTTCTTAACTTTACTCGCGGAAGCGATTACATCTCAGCTTACTTTTAGCGCCTTTAAGGCTAGTGTGGTTTCCCTGGTTTGTCCTCCGCGCATTTTAGAAGCATGTAAACAGGAACTAGTCTACAGGTTTCAGAGACCACAAGAGAGTCTTTCCGATTTTATCAATTCAGTGTCCAGCTATGCCGAGGCTTTAGAGCTAAAATTAACAGAAGCGCAATTAGTTCATGTCATCCTTAACAATATTTCACCATTGATTTTACAGCATAGTGTCATGTTAACCGCTCCTACAAATATGTTGGAGTTGCGTCGTTGGAGCAGCGAAGTAGACAACAAAATTGTAGCTATGAATAATTATGTAAAACAATTTCCTTCAGTATGTTCTACTCCTTCACCAGCCTCTCCAGGTCCCTCCACCTTTCCAATTGGGCGTCAGTCATCGCGGGGCAGGTTGACTCAGGTCAATGCGGTTAGTACTTGTTCATCGGATGGTGTAACTCAACCAGGGATCACGACAGTTAATCCGAGGCCTTTAGGGGTAGTCACCAGAGATATATCGGTTAGATGCGCCAATTGCAGTCGGTATGGACACATGGCTTCATGTTGTACTGAGCCACTTAGGGACAGCTCTTCTCGAACCTGCTTTCGGTGTAAGAAAACGGGGCACTATAGGTATCAGTGTCCGGGAAACTGATTGGGGTAGCCCGTGTGAGTGGTCGGCGCACCCATCCTTCTCATAACATGAAAGCCACTTCTGATTCACGTTTGTTCTTTGTGCCTATCTCCCTGTGTGATAAAAGCGTTTCGGCTCTTGTTGACTCAGGTTCCACCAATAGTTTGAT
The DNA here is from genome assembly GCF_032445375.1 of Bacillus rossius redtenbacheri. NCBI lineage: Eukaryota > Metazoa > Arthropoda > Insecta > Phasmatodea > Bacillidae > Bacillus > Bacillus rossius. The sequence goes on along the minus strand of NC_086337.1, from coordinate 7,910,378 downwards.
TAGTGAGACCTTTTTAGGGCAATTAAGTAGCTCTACCCCGGGTTTGAAAAGTCACATTCAGCATGAGGCTGAGATTAAAATCTGTGTAGCTAACAATTCCATTATCACCTCCAATTCCATGGTTGTTTTACACTTCAAGATAGATCGCCTGTCGTGGGACTGGCAGTTCCTTGTAGTTCCTAACCTGTCCTACCCCTTCATCTTAGGATTAGACTTTTTAGGGCACTCACAGGCAGTCATAGATTTCTCACATCACGAACTTAGATTTGGATTTGAACCTAATTTAACATTGAAATTAGAATCAGGTGATCTTAGTGCATTTAAGCTTCTGGTTTCGGATGATGTCAGTGATGAGGATCATAAAATGAAGGCCCTAGTAGCCGAGTTTCCGGAAGTCTTTACGACTCGCATAGGGAGATGCAATGTGGTACCCTACAAATTTCAGTTGAAAGACAACATACCTGTGCGTTCCAAATTTTTTAGGCCCAATCCTCCTCTACAGCTTAAAATGAGAGAGATTCTGGATAAGCTTTTCGAGCAGATGTAATCTCCCCCTCTGTCTCTAATTATAGTACGCCCACCTTTTTGGTAGCCAAAAAGAATGGTATTGATTACCGCCTTGTACATAACTTTATTCCTTTAAACAAGAAAATAATTATGGACAATTTTGGATTACCTACTGTGGAGATGGCTTTGCAGCAGTTAGGCAAAAGTCGCATTTTTTCAGTTATCGATTTAAATGCCAGTTTTCACCAGTGTCAAATTGATCCTACCTGTAGAGGTTTTACTGCCTTTTCCACCCCTTGGGGGCAATTTCAATATAACCGGATTCCCATGGGAGCTTCCTTTGGAAGTCAAGCCTTAATCCGTGTTCTGGATCACGTGTTGAATGATATCAAATTTAAGTATGCTTTCAATTATTTAGACGATATCATAGTTTATAGTGACAATTTTGATGATCATCTAGTTCATCTACGAGAAGTCTTCACTCGTTTAAAGCATGCAGGCTTGACTGCAAACCCCGACAAGATTACCCTGGGAAAGAAATCAGTTAAATTCCTAGGATTTGTGGTTTCCGATGGCCGTTTGCTCATGGACCCCGACAAGGTAGCCCCTATAGTCAATTTTCCTCGCCCTAAGAACGTAAAGGGAGTACAGAGTTTTTTAGGTTTGTTAGGCTACTATGCCCGTTTCATTCCTAATCTTGCCCAAGTCTCAGCCCCACTGAATAAACTGCGTAAAAAGAACGCACCTTTTGAATGGAATTCTGAACAGGAAAAATCTTTCAATACGTTAAAAAACTGTTTAGCTTCTGCACCTATTCTGGTTCTGCCTAATTTTGACTTGAGGTTTTCATTGTACGTGGACGCATCCTCACTCGCGCTAGGAGCCGTTTTAGGCCATCACATCAACGATACCTTCCATCCTATTTCCTACGCCAGCTGCACACTCTCAGACAGTGAGAGAAAGCTGGGTGTGTACGAGAAAGAAGCATTGGCTTGTGTATTTGGAGTTGAGAAATTTCAGTCATATCTAGAGGGCTCAGAATTCGACCTTTTTACCGACAATCAGGCCCTGAGTTGGTTATTTAATCATCCTAACCAGCTAGGAAAACTAGGCAGATGGATCCTTCGTTAGTCTCGTTTCAGGTTTAAAATTCACCATGTACGAGGGACGGATAACATCGTAGCCGACTCCCTCTCGCGCATGTTTGATCCAGATAAGTTCTGCGTCATTCCATCTCCTGACATCGCTGAGACTAATGTTTGTCGTGTATTTCCTCAGTCCTATCTTAATATTAAAGAGGAACAAGCATCCGATGACGAGTGTCTGAGTCAGAAACAGCAGATAGAATCAGGAAGCAGGATTCCCTACCTGAGTGAACAGGGTCTTCTTTACTACACCAGTAAATCAGGACGTGCTAGAAAGGTTTTTGTTCCGGTCTCGTTACGACCATTGGTACTTCGTTACTATCACGATGCCTTTTTGGGTAGCCATTTGGGTATGGAAAAGACCTTCAAGAAGATCGCCAACCGTTTTGCATGGCCTAGCTTACGAGAAGATGTGCGTCAGTATGTTAGGCGTTGTCATGAGTGTCAGGTTTCCAAACCACCTCAAAATAGTAAATTAGGATTATATGATGCTGATCCACCCATCGCTCCTTGGCATACGGTGCATGTAGATATCTTTGGACCTTTGGTACGTTCTAAATTAGGAAACACTTCTTTGCTTGTTGTGGTGGATATATTTTCTAAATTTATTTTTTTGCTTCCCTTGCGTAATTTCAAAGCCTCCTCTATAACCTTAGCATTGCGACGTCGTGTTTGGAAGTTTTTTGGTGCACCCTCAGTGATTGTTTAAGATAACGCCACTTATTTTAGATCTTCTGAGTGGAGTGAGATGTGCCTTGAGTGGGCCATCAAACCTGTCTTCAGCAGTGCTTACTTTCCTCAGGGCAACATGTCTGAGAGAGTTAACAAGGTTTTAAAGTCCATTTTCACAGTGTACTACCGCCACGACCACACCTTGTGGGATCGTGATCTTGAATTCATCAACATAGCTCTCAATAGTGATGTACATTCCTCCACAGGATTCTCACCTTCCGTCCCCTTTTTGGGACGAGAGCTCACCCATCCCCTGTTAAGTATTTGGGGTTTACTCTCCATTGACAGTCCGTTGGAACAGGATGCCATGGAGAAAGTGTTAGATTCAGTAGCATGTAATCTTCAGAAAGCTAGAAAATCTGTTTGTGACAGGTATAACAGTGGTAGGTTAGATCCCCCCTTTACCACTGAAGATATAGTTTTGGCCAGGAATTTTTCTCTCCCTCCTAAAAGTAATCAAGTAGGATCCAAATTTATTCCGCCCTACGTAGGACCTTACGTCATTTCGCATTTTTTGGGAACACAGTACTTTTGTCGCAGCAAGGCCGTAGGGGTAAGCAGCGAAAATGTCATGTTTCACATTTGAAGCTTTACCATGCGTAACTGTAAAGATATGAAGATAATCCTTTGTGCATTATTTATACTTATTTAACTTTTGAGTATATCTTTATCTTCATTTTTATTGTGAGGTTGTAATATGCTTATGTTTTAAGTTAGTGTTTTGATATAGATAGGTGTTCATATGTCTGAGGGGTAAGCACCCCCGTTGTGTTCTCCCTCCTCACATCCCTCTTTGAGTTTGTTGCAGCGCTTCCTTCTTTCGCTGGGCCCACCTTGGAAGGCACTGCAGTTGGGATACTGTCTTGGCAGCCGAAGCTACTTGGCTCTCTTCATGTGCCTGGCGGGGTTCCGCTCCGGATGGAGCAGTGGAGATTCTGTTTGCTGCCGCAAGGATCGGACTGGTTCGCTGATGGACTCATCACGACAGCCGGATATTCGCGGACCAGCTCAGACTCCTGCATCTTTTCGTCGAGTGACCTGGGTATGGCCATTATAATGGACTGGTTAGTTTTTGGCTGCTCCGATGCTCCTCGGCCCGTTAGGTGACTACTAGAAGAATTTATGTGTTGGTGCCGGACAGAGATGAATAGACTATGTACTGACTACACACACAAGTTTTGTTTAGTCAGCTGGACTCTGGGAGTTGCAGAGCTTCTACCGGAAGGCGGAACCCCGGATGGATGGCTGAATTTCTACGCATGGACTCTGGACCTGCTGGGTCATATCCATGTCGGCTACTTCGGTGGATAGAAGTTACTACATCTGCCTAAAGTTCTTCGCCCGGAAGTCTTCGTTAGAGCGGGGGGTTTTAAGCCGTGCTTACGCATGTCTCACCTGTCCGCCGGCTGCTACGTGTCTACTCACGTCTCACTGTCCTCCGGCTGCTACGTGACTGCGCTCTCTGTGTCTGTAGTTGCTTCCATCTCACCTCCCTTGCCCCTCCTTGCCTCCCCTCCGCTGGAGTGTGCTCGGTCAAGCCATTTCAGTCTGGATGGTTCGGGCTCCTTCCCCCCCTTCCTTCCCCTCTCCCCAGTGTGCTTACTCCGCCCCTAGTTAATTAGTATATAAACCCGCTACTAGCGGTGTCGCTACCTGCAGTCTGCCTTGACGTTTGGTGTGTGCACTTGTGCACTTGGTGACGTCGAAGCCGTGGTCATGGGCGTGAGTAACATAGAACTTTAATAAAGTGTGTGTTGGTATGTAGTGGCTAGTTTACCTAAAGTTGTGTTTGTCAATTTTCCCTTTCGTTGGCCACGTTCTAAGTTCTCGTTATTATCAGTTGTTCTCTCTTCGCCCATGACCATATGGCTCGCGCGCCGTCAATATTTAGTGTGTTGTGATTTTGATTTAAATATCTGGTCTGACTGCAGGTCACTGGGAAACATTATAAATACCTGGTTAAAGTAGGCTGGTTTACAGATATTGGTTTCTAATCTCGTTTACCAATTGCGTCACCACCTGATGTTATTTTTTGGCACCATGATCTAGATGTATTGTTTAAAGTATGCCTAGTTGTATACACGTATGTCTTGCGTATCGTATGTGTGTCGTTATGGTAAAAGCTAGGATAACTTTCTTTGATCATTTAATCATGATGGACTACTAAGAATACAACTTAATGTATTAACCTTTAATTCATTGTTACGCTTGAAACATCGGTTTATATATTTGTTATGTTAGAGGTTGTTGCTAATGTGAATAAATATTAGTCTTGCATAGATCTTGGGTTATCCTTTAGATGGTGCGCCGTAATTACCCCTACACCTCCTGCTTTCTTAAGAGACCTTGTTTTTTACAATTTATTTTTAAATCATCCTTGGCTGGTTCAGCTTGAAGGATGCTGTGACGTTTTGAACATACCTAGCGCACAAAATGGTTCAATACAAGGCCAGATATCGCTCATGCCATTAGTGTACTCAGTCAGTTTAACAGCAGATATAATGAAGAAAACTGGAGAAATGCAAAGAGATTGCTAAGATACTTGAAGGGCACCCTTAACTATTGTCTTGTGTTCAAGAAAACTGGGCAGAATGTTGATGCCTACGTGGATGCAGATTGGGAAAATGATGAAGATGATAGAAGGTCTTACACTGGTTTTGTATTCCAGTTGGGAGGAGCTGCAGGTTCCTGGGAATCAAAGAAACAACTCACTGTAGCATTATACAGTACAGAAGCAGAGTACATGGCCCTTGCAGAAGCAACAAAGGAGGCAATCTTCATCAAGGGGCTCCTTGGTGAACTGCTGGGAAAGGAAATGAGCATCATACTACATGATGACAACCAGGGAGCACAGAAGCTAGCCTGCAATCCAATCTTTCACAACAGAACAAAACACATAGATGTGCATCACCATTTCATTAGAGAGGCTGTCGAGAAGATGATAACGCTGTCATATGTGTCCACTGTGAATATGGTTGCAGACATACTGACTAAAGGAGTGCCTGGGGCCAAGCATAACATATGTGTAGAGGGTTTGGGTTTGAAGTCTGTAGATTAAGGGAGAGTGTTGGATTGGAAGCTATGTAATCAACAGAGTTGTGTTTGTAGTGTGTTCCTTATGTTCTATGGGATTGTTTTGTTTTTGCTTTTGGCCTCTAACAACTTCCGGCTTTTAGTGCAGAAGTATGGCCGAACTGTGTATAGTGTCTTGTAATGTGAACGACAATAAAATCATTCAGCATCCGTAATTTACAACACTGACAAAGACGCTCTCATCTGACATTATTTTACCTGATATTGAAAATCGCCTTTCAATATCAGCATTTCCATGGGACAGTGACAACGAAGCTTTAACTACTTTTGCTACATTAGGATATTTCAAACTTACAGATTCTCTTGTCTTGCCAAAAAACTGTTTCCAGAATTTATCAATCTCATGTCCCTTGCTCCCTTCTTCATCTATTTCAAGCTGAAGCAGTTTCCATTCATCCAATAATACATCTTCCCGAACATTTATTGGAAGACCTTGAGCAATACGTACAATGTCTTGACAGCTACAATTATTTTTTTCGCTCATCTGGATGTAAGCAGCGGAAATGCTTCACAAAATTAGATGATGAGACCGGAGCTTTAGTCATGATATGCTCACATGCATGCACATAGTGTCTCTGAAAATTCTTCAAGAAACACAACTGCTCTTTTTCAGGTGCCTTACTCAATGCTTCTTTAACACCATATCCACAAACAATGCTCTTTAGTGGAAGAAGGTTTGGCTCCACAAAAATATCCGAGTTAAGACTTTCATACTAGAAGAACTTTCCATTTCTTGTTTGAATACTCTGCTTACTAGTGCCTGCATCAATGCAACCAGTTCACTGTGAAGATGTATCAGAGATGTATCAGAGGTGTATCTTTCTGAAATGATCCTGTAAACCGTGTGAAAAGTTTGGCACTAGAACACAGAAAAAGCAATTCTGCCTTAATAGTAGGCAATTTTAGCACTCCTACTATCCTCTTGAAGACATTGCTCTTTTTGGATATTTCTGGTATCTTGTGTGGGGCAAATTTAAGAAAATAGAACAGCATCCAACTGTTCCAATTACCTAGCTGCTGCATTTTCTATGCTAAGCCATCTTGAACTGCAATGCTTGATAAATTGATGATTTGGGAGATTAAAGTCCTTTTGAATTGTGCTGAAATCTTCGCATCTTGCAGGCCATCCATCAAAAATTGAATGTACAGACGTAATTAAATCTGAAGCATCTTCCCCTAGTTCATGCATTCCTTTCAAAAACGCATTGTATATGGTATGGATACTGCATGAGCCAATTTCAACAAGCCCTTTCCCACAAAGTAACTTAATTTCTTCATTTATGAGATTTGACACTTTTTTGTTAACATTAGGTCCATCACTTCCCAACATAAGCAAATTCTGAAGAGGAAGACTTGCCCCATTAATAGCAAGCATCAACTTGTCACGTATATTTTCTGCTGTGGCTCTTCCGATGAAAAATGTTTCCAAATGTTGTGAAACAATTTGCTGCTGATATTCCGACCAAAATCGAACAGTAACTTGGAGCTCCTTCTTTCCACCACTATTTGTTCTTTCATCATAGCACAACGTATACAGTGAACCTTCCACATCTTTAATGACAGAATCCCTAAAATATGGCATTAGTGCATCAGTGATGAGGTAGTGCACTTTTGCGCGGCTCAATGAAAAACTCTTAGGCACAGAACCAGGAAACATATGGTTAAAGACAGCAGGAATGCGATCACAAGAAGAGAATGAATAATTACTAGCAATTGCCTTCATTGTCCAATTCAGTTCTGCTGTTGTTGCATAGTCTTTGGTAGAACATAAACCCAAGACAGTGACCCCCATACTTGTACTGGGTGTACTATGGACCACACTCAGAAGTAATTGACCCTGTGAAAGTTTGATGCTGCATTCATTCATATGCTTCACTGCACAGCATGTTGTGTTATAGCTTGGAAAACTTTGCCTGTAACACTAATTGTCTTGTTGCAGACTTTACAAAAAATTTCAGTTACTATGTTTTACTGCCCACTCAAACACTTTACGCCCCTGTCCATCATTGTTTTGAAGCCACTCGTCTCTTACTGAACACTTCCCCATTTTTTTTTATATTGTAGCCAATTTCAGCAAGCCCCGGCGGCCCGCCAATACTTTCCCCTCCCCTCCCCTTCTTAAACTTGCCCGCCCCACCTCTAGTCCAGCTATGCCGCCCCTCCTTCCCCTCTTTTCTCCTCCTTTCCCCTGTGTACCGCGATTTTAGCGCCCCTATCGGATTAGTTTTTGCTGGTATATAAGCCCCTGGCCTGAGGCTATTCCTTGCAGTCATCGCTCCCTCTGAGCAAGGCTGTCCACCGACATGTGCACTACGAGCTCGTTCTGACTCCGTTACTATGCCCGTCGGCTCCTTGATCGCCCTTATGGCAGTGGTTGTAAGCCGTTACTATGTTTGAACATAGAGCCGCGTCTTTATTAGCTGCGCTTTATTAGCTGCGCCTTTTTCCTTTTGCAAACACAGCAAGTGGTCTGTGTTCGGGAGTTGCGGATTTCTATTGTTATTTCGGGTGTAGTACCTCCTTATGTTCTTAAATTTGCTAGGGGCTGTTAGGCTCATCTAACTTTAGTAGGAGATGCATTCTGTTTTATTCGTGTTGTGTATTAAGAGTTCTTAATTACAGATAGTTATACGGGTATATTTATATTTGTTCATGATAATTTACTTAGCTACCAAACACTTGAAAGGCGTACATAAGTATGTGTTTAAGGCATGTACTGTGTGTACAAGTGCGATGATTTGTATATGCGCTCTAACTTATCGTATTACTAACGTTATTAAGGGTAAGGTCTAGAGGAAGTAAGTCAGATTTTGCAGACATGTATGTGTGTTGCATTTGTAATTCGTATGTGACTGTGCGCCCGTAATTATAGCGCAATTCATTTAGACATGGGCGTTTAACATAAATTTGCTTTATATGAATGTATCTATTTCCACTATATAAATATCTTATACATTTGTTATTTGTGATGATATTGTTTTGAATTGTTATAAAATAAAATATATATTTTGGTACCTCTTGTATTAAGTCTGTTCGTTAGGGTCAGCCCCATTACGTCTTTAACTCACACTTACAGTGCTTGCCGAACTAGTGTTTCACTAGTGAAGTGTATAAGGGTGATATGTCCGCTTAGTGATTGTGGCCGACCTGGTGTGTCCGGATCGGTTACAATTACTGCGCTACTCTGCTAGGGCAGCTCTTACAGTGTGTGTTCTGTTTTTTGTTCCATGGCAACTTCCGGGCGTGGCGAGGGTACTGGATGGGTCTATCGATTGCATAAACCAGACCTAATCCAGTATCTAGAAGAAAATGGGCTGCCTACAGACCCCGCCGAAACCGTGGCCGACTTACGTTCACGTTTGATTACGTATATCCGAGACTCCCTGGCGGACACTCCTGGCATCCAAGTCGGAAATCCCAGACCTACTGATATTGAAGTAAGTGTCACTTCAGACCCTTTTTCACACAAGTTATTCCTGTCCGTTCTTAAGAATGTGCCCACACTAGAGTCCAGTGACCCTAAACAAGTTTTAGACTTTTTCTTACAAGCGGATAGGTTACATAAGTTACAGCTTATTCCGCATGACTCATTCCTTAAGGCCCTATTGTCGAAATGCACTGGTGTTTACGTCAGTGCGTTAACAGATACAATTGTTAAGAAGGAATCGTATGCAGCTTTTAAAGCCGCTGTTCTTCAATTTGTGTGTCCACCCCTGGTAGTTGAACATTGTAAGCGAGATTATGTCTTGCGCCTTCAACTGTCCAACGAGACAGTTTCACAATACGTTGACAGTGTACTATCGTACGCACAGGTGTTAGATTTAAGATACGACGAAAAAGAACTCGTCGAACTTATCTTGGGGAATGTGTGGCCTGAAGCCATTAGCTTGGCAAGTATGTTACCTCTGCCGATTACGTATGAAACTTTACGTAAGTGGGCAAACGACGTGGACACACAGATTAATGCTCGACAAAGGTTTTACCAGTCCGCTTTAATCGGCGGGAACGCCCAGCTTATCAATAGTGACCGTAAAGCCAAGGCTGCGGCTACGTCTATGTACCACGATAAAACCCTGCGGCATACTGTAACTCCGACCCCGGAGCGGTGTGTCATGAGCGATCATCGCGAGCCGCGCGCCGCGGCTAGGGTAAGGGCGCCCGAAGCTGACTCCGGCGCGCGCTGCGTCACCGCTGAGGTGGCGCAGCAGGGCGGGCAACCCGACCTAGAGTTTGTGCACCGTAGATGTGCCAACTGCACGCAGTTTGGTCATGCAGTTGTTAACTGTTCGGCTTCCAGGGTAGAAATAAACAACCGCACGTGTTTTAAATGTAAACAACCAGGACACTACAGGGCTTTGTGTCCGGAAAACCGGCCTTGACGGGGCGCAAAAGAGGTCGCCGCCGTCGTTTTCTCCGCAAAGCCTCTTTTCAAAATAAAATCTATTTACATTTCCTTCAAGTCCAAATTCAGAATAAGTATTTCCCGGCCCTGGTTGACACTGGTGCCACGTGCTCCGCCATAAGTTTAAATTTTTTGAATAGTCTAAAGGCTTTATTTCCAAAATTAATAAACTCCACGTCATTTGTGCGACAACCTACAACCATATGCGTTGCTAATGGTAATTGTATATCCTCGGAAGAGTCCGTAATCTTGCACTTTAAAATCAAACACTTTTCGTGGTCGTGGTGTTTTGCTGTGGTCCCCGGGATAAATCCCGACTTCATTTTAGGCTTGGATTTCTTAAGTCATACGAGAGCCGTATTGGATATAAACAAACATGAACTTTTTTTTTATTTTGCTCAAACTTGTAAAATTCCCTTACAATTTAAACAGTATTGCGAAACTATATTTGTTTGCCCAGAGGTACACAATCATGTACCCGCTTGTTCTCTCGAAGAAGTGGTTTCGCGTTATCCTGACGTCATTACTAAGAATATAGGCAAATGTGACGTGTTACCGTATCGATTCTACCTTATGGATGAAGTCCCGGTGCGGAGTAAGGCATACCAGGCCTCACCCCCAAAGCTCCAGGCTATGCGTGAGATTATTGAAAACCTCCTTAAGGCTAAAGTAATTACAGCATCAAATTCAGATTTCAGCTCGCCCACATTTTTAGTGCGTAAAAAAGACGGGATTAGTTGGCGTTTGGCTCACAATTATATCCCATTAAATAAAAAAATTATTTACAACGACGTATATCCCCTTCCGACAGTAGAATGTGCACTGCAACATTTGGGTAAAGCCAAAATATTTTCCATCATTGACCTTAATAATAGTTTTCATCAGCTTCTGTTAGACCCGGCTTGTAGAAAGTATACAGCGTTCTCGACCCCCTTTGGACATTATGAGTTCAATAGGATACCCATAGGGGTAACATTTGGGTCTCAGGCCATGAGTAGAGTCTTAGATCATATATTAGCCGATATCAAGTATAAATTTGTGTTTAACTACATTGATGATATAATAATATATAGCAATTCGATGCAGGAACACATTACTCACGTGACCGAAGTCCTAGATCGTTTGCGGAGAGCTAAGTTGACCATTAATCCCAAGAAGGTGGAGTGGGGTAAGACGTCAGTCACCTTTTTAGGGTACGTTATTCATCAGGGACAATTGCTTATGAACCCAGAAAAGATTGCCCCAATAACACAATTTCATAGGCCTATAAATGTTAAGGGGATTCAACGCTTCCTAGGTTTGATAGGATATTTCGCTCGGTTCATTCCTAACTATGCCACCATTTCCGCTCCCTTAAACGAGTTACGTAAGAAAAAGGTAACGTTTAAGTGGGAACAGGCACAAGAAGAAGCCTTTAATAAATTAAAAAAGGCCATCAGCTCTCCTCCAGTCTTGATCCTTCCAGATTTTGACAAGAGATTTGTCGTACATGTGGATGCCTCAAGTATAGCTATGGGCGCTGTATTAGGACACTTGGAAGGGAATAAATTGCGACCTATTTGCTATGCGAGTAAGACCCTATCAGAATCAGAGCGCCGTTTAGGGGTATATGAGAAAGAAGCCCTAGCATGCCTATTCGCCTTGGAAAAATTCGAGTCATACCTGGATAACCGGGAGTTCGATTTATTCACGGATAATCAGGCCCTAAGCTGGTTATTTAACCATCCGCAGGAGTTAGGCAAGTTAGGTAGATGGATTCTGAGGTTATCACGATTTAGGTTTGTAATACATCACCTTCCCGGTAATCAGAATATTGTTGCAGACACCCTTTCTCGTATGTTCAACCCTGACGAGTTCAATATAAATACAATCTCAGAAACAGATAATGTGAATAGCATTAACGCATTTAGACTTTTTCCAGAATCCTATGTAAATATCCGCCAGTATCAACAAGATGACTTATTTTGTAAGGAATTAATACGTGATATTAAGGCTAAGAAAACAAATGAATTTATAGTTGAAAATGGATTGATATATCATACAGGTAAAAATGGTAGGGCACGAAGGGTGGTGGTACCTAAGGTCCTGCGCCCTATGATCCTGCAGTATTTTCACACTTCTCTTATAGGTTGTCACCTAGGGATTGATAAAACACTTCAACGTATTTCTTCTCATTTTTTTTGGCCCGAGATGCGCCAGGATACACGAGAGTTTGTGAAAACCTGTATCGATTGTCAACTCTCTAAGCCCCCCCACAATACTAAGAAGGGTTTGTATGCAGCTGACCCACCTAAGGCTCCATGGCATTGCATTCATGTCGATATCTTTGGGCCACTGACACGGTCAAAGAAGGGCAATGTGTGCCTTTTAGTAGTTATTGATATCTTTACCAAATTTGTTATCCTGCTACCTATGTGTAACATGAAGGCTGAAACCATAGTAAGATCTTTAGCAGATTACGTTTTTAAATTTTTTGGACCTCCAAATTTGATAGTTTCAGACAACGCGCCTTACTTTCAGTCCGCTATTTATAAAGACTTTGCTTTCCAGTGGGCCATTAAACCTATTTATAGCTCTCCATATTTCCCGCAAGGGAATATGGTTGAACGGGTAAACAAAGTGATCAAAAGTATTCTTATTTCTTTTTATCGACATGATCAAACCTTGTGGGACACCGACATCCCATTCCTTAATATAGGGCTCAATTCCACTCCTCATTCTGCTACTGGGTTCCCTCCCTGCGTTCCATTCCTGGACAGGGAGGTGTCCCACCCTCTCCTTAACTAATGGGGTCTTCCTCCCATAGATTCAAACTTGGATGCCAGGGAGCTGGAAGACATTTTAGATTCTGTTTCTTGCAACCTTACCAAGGCACGCCTAGATGTTGCCCAGGCTTATAATAAGAATAGGAGTGACCATGCTTATCAAGTAGGTGATCTTGTTTTAGTTAGGAGTTTCAAATTGCCTAGTTTAGCTTCGCAGCTCAATGTTAAGCTTATGCCCCCTTATGCAGGTCCTTTTGTTATAGATCGTTTTCTTGGTAAGAACACTGTTCTGCTTAATGATTGTAAAAATCCTAGAAAATCTCGCAAGGCCCATGTGGAGAAGATAAAGCCCTTCTATGGCAATAAAGCAGTTTAGGAGCCCCTTTTTTGTATATGGGTATGTAGGTATAAGAGTGTTCTCTCCATGTTTGTTCGGTGCTGTGCGGCTCCCCCCCCCCCCCACCACTGTTACCTGTTTTAGCCTGGTCGCGCCCGCCCTTGTATTCTTCTTCGTCCTTTCCTGGCGCAGTCACGCCGGGGCTAATCTTCGTGGGATCGCCTCGTCGGGACAGTGACAGAGACGTCTGCTTGATCCCGTTCTTCTCCCTCCTGCTAGAGTGTACCTCACCTGCGGGATGGATTTCTCGTCGAGATCAACACATCGGTCCACCCCGGAATGGGTGGCGTGAGTGGATGCAAGATTACTTAGATTCTGGCTTTCTGCGTTTCTCCGACTTCCCGAGTCTGGTGGATGTCTGGAGGCGTTTGATTCGGGTCAGCGATCGTTTTCTGTGCCTTTTCTTTCAGGCCTCAAGAGGGGTACCGGTGGGATGGTTAGCCGCTCCTTGGCGCCCCCATGAGATGATTTTGGTACCTGTGCCTGATATGTGTTATGACTGACCCTGTTACTGTGAACGTTTATTTATGCTGAAATGGGTCAAGCTCAATACAACTTCAAACTTAAATGATGTGAGAAAATGCGACGTAGTCTTACCAGTCACGCTTCAAGATTAATGATTGCACTGAGACAGGACGTTGCCAAATCGTTTTGCACTGACGTTCCCCATAGGCTTGAGGAGCTTAGGGAGGGGGGAGTTGTAGCCAATTTCAGCAAGCCCCGGCGGCCCGCCAATACTTTCCCCTCCCCTCCCCTTCTTAAACTTGCCCGCCCCACCTCTAGTCCAGCTATGCCGCCCCTCCTTCCCCTCTTTTCTCCTCCTTTCCCCTGTGTACCGCGATTTTAGCGCCCCTATCGGATTAGTTTTTGCAGGTATATAAGCCCCTGGCCTGAGGCTATTCCTTGCAGTCATCGCTCCCTCTGAGCAAGGCTGTCCACCGACATGTGCACTACGAGCTCGTTCTGACTCCGTTACTATGCCCGTCGGCTCCTTGATCGCCCTTATGGCAGTGGTTGTAAGCCGTTACTATGTTTGAACATAGAGCCGCGTCTTTATTAGCTGCGCTTTATTAGCTGCGCCTTTTTCCTTTTGCAAACACAGCAAGTGGTCTGTGTTCGGGAGTTGCGGATTTCTATTGTTATTTCGGGTGTAGTACCTCCTTACGTTCTTAAATTTGCTAGGGGCTGTTAGGCTCATCTAACTTTAGTAGGAGATGCATTCTGTTTTATTCGTGTTGTGTATTAAGAGTTCTTAATTACAGATAGTTATACGGGTATATTTATATTTGTTCATGATAATTTACTTAGCTACCAAACACTTGAAAGGCGTACATAAGTATGCGTTTAAGGCATGTACTGTGTGTACAAGTGCGATGATTTGTATATGCGCTCTAACTTATCGTATTACTAACGTTATTAAGGGTAAGGTCTAGAGGAAGTAAGTCAGATTTTGCAGACATGTATGTGTGTTGCATTTGTAATTCGTATGTGACTGTGCGCCCGTAATTATAGCGCAATTCATTTAGACATGGGCGTTTAACATAAATTTGCTTTATATGAATGTATCTATTTCCACTATATAAATATCTTATACATTTGTTATTTGTGATGATATTGTTTTGAATTGTTATAAAATAAAATATATATTTTGGTACCTCTTGTATTAAGTCTGTTCGTTAGGGTCAGCCCCATTACGTCTTTAACTCACACTTACAGTGCTTGCCGAACTAGTGTTTCACTAGTGAAGTGTATAAGGGTGATATGTCCGCTTAGTGATTGTGGCCGACCTGGTGTGTCCGGATCGGTTACAATATTTTCTCAGTTTTTTTCTATGTCAAAATTCTATCTGAAACATACAGAAATTAATATTTTATAACACTCAAAATCATTAGTACATTATTTGTTAACCAAGATGCACTGGAAGAAAAAAGGATTAGTAACACATTCAAACTACACATGTTCTGCATAGTGTTTACACAAATATACACAAATATTATACATCACATATGCTCAAAAACACACAATTCCCTTGCTTTTGCAAGTACCCTACACATTCTAAGAAACAATATGTAGAGTGGAAATGCTAATAGAGCTAAGTGCCCAAAACTGAAAAAGTTGTTCTTTCATGGCTATGTAAACTAACTGCCAAGGCCAGTGCCCAGCTAAATGAACTAAGTGCCTATCATACTCCTAGTAGTTGCATTGGACAGCCATAGATGGCATGGGTGGTATGTCAAGCCCAGTGGTACAGCTAAATGTGCTAAGTGCCTTTTTGTACCATTACACAAGGTGATGCAGCCATTTGTGCAGTGAGTTTGATAATGTGTATGTCAAAATGAAGGCGGAAGAAGAAAACAATATAAATGTTAGTGTGTTTGCTGCAGTAGAACAAGAACCAGGGGCGTGGAAAGCCAAGCAACATGCTGCACGTATACGTGGAATGTCTTACGTTACAAAAAATAAGAAGGAAATGCCAGCAAAAAGTCCACCTGGCAATGTTGTAAGTAATGTTCTAAGCACTATTTTTGTACAATGTTTGTGACACTATTGTGTACTGTTTGTGTGTTTTTATGAAGATATACTAAACAACTTTACAATATGGGTGCTATAAAAAAAATTAGCTTAAAGTCTTATGCTTTATCTTCATTATAATAATGCATTGTCACACGATTTACATATGTATGCAAAATTTCAACTCAATCAGAAACCGGGAAGTGGATCAAATTTAACTTGCAAGATTTGATTACAGACAACGGGACAGGTGAAGCTAAATAAAAGCTTGTAAAAAGGGGGGGAGTTAACCCCTCTTGCGCATGGCACTAACAAGAGTATTACTTAACATTATTCAGTTTTATATTGGTGATGTCACAGCTAAAGCAAAAATGTTATGTTTCTGTTGCAGGTTATATTATGTGAATAATATCGAAGCTTATACTGTTGCTTTAATTTTCAGGTGATGTGTAAATGCCGTTATGAATGCAAACAACTGGTGGATATGAAAACCAGGTTGTTTGAAGGCTACCATGCATTAAACATGAACAAACAAGGCAACTACTTAATGGGATTAATAGATATACTGCCAGTACAAAGACGCCGGCATGGTAAGTACAACTATGCATGTGAGAGTCGAAGACAAACAACAGTGAGTTTCACTAATCCTGATGGAAAAGGAAACCATGGTAGAGTGTGTAAAAGCAACTTTATGAACATTTTTAGTGTTTCGTCACAAAAGATTGCGACATTAGTAAGAAAGAAAAAGGAAGGCGTTTCTGTTTACAAAGACAAACGTGGTGGCTCAAGAACCTGTAAATTCACCTTTCAAGATAGGGTTATGGTTAGAGAACACATTAATCGTATACCCAAAGAACAAAGTCATTACAACAGAAAAAAGTCTGACAAGGAGTACATAAGTGGCGATTTGAATGTAAACAGATTGTTCACTTCATTTAAAATACAACATCCTGACAGTCATGTGACCTATAAATTTTATCGTGAGGTTTTCTTAAAAGACTTCCCGAGTGTATGTTTTAGGCAACCTCGTGTAGATACTTGTAAAACATGTGATAGGCTGAATGCGATATTGAAAGTCAAAGACAAAGCTGATGCGGTGACAGCGAAAACACAACTGGAATTACATCATCGTAAGAGTGAAAAGGCTTTCACGACTATGAAGAATGACTTCATCAGCAGCACATTACCTGCCTATTCAGCCACGTTTTAACAGTGCTCTGCAGTTCATCATTCGGCGATGGATTTCTGCTGCAGTGTGCCCTTCTGCCTGTAAGAAACGGATGACTCCACGCAGCTCGCATTTCGCCGTACAGTTTATCGATGCAGCCATGTTGACATTCCCATAACCAAGCTTCAACTGAGGTGTGAGTTGGCCGCTCCACATGGTTGGTGGAAGGGGGTAAACACTAAGAGACGTGTCGATTCGTGTACGAGCGATTAGGGTATCGATTAATGGGCATGCCATGGAGAAATGAAACTGTAATCACACTGCAGGGCACTGTTAAAACGTGGCTGAATAGGCAGGAGGCATCATTTTATGCAGAGGGTATTGGAAAGCTGGTGCATCGGTACGACAAATGCCTCAATCTGCACGGTGATTATGTGCAAAAATAGAGTAAAGATGTACGTTTCTTTTGACATTAAAATAATTTCCCAATTCATTCCCGTTTTTTTATTACAGCTGATCGGAGGTTGAAAAAAAATAACCCTCGTATTTGGAGGAAGCCATTTTGTGTTGGCTTTCAACTGGTGCTGTTTGTTTATCTGCAAGAGAGCTATTTTCTCTGAAAACTTCAGAATACGGTTTTCACATTGTGAGTATTTTTATTATCATGAGTGTTACCATGGTTTATTAAATAAATAAAATTAATGAGCCTTTTTAATGTATATCAAGACAAAAAGTAATGAACCGACATTAAATTGCCCCTAACCCCACTTTTTCATTGTATATAGAACAGCTGGTATGAATTAGTTGACAAATCAAAAACAGTTATGTGTCTCCTCATGAGTGTTACTTCTTTGTGGTTACATTCATTAGATCAAGTCACACTCATGAGGTATTAAACAGTAATTTTAATTCATACTTTTTCATGTTAAAAAATAAAAAAATAATGTGTTGCAATTAAACATTGTTTAGTGGTATTTGTTATGATTTTATTGTACTCAATTACAATTTCTTAGTGTACTTAAAATATATTAGGTCTACATGTAGTTTCACGAAAGTTCATTCTTCCCTCTTATTCAACTATAAATACCATTTAACTAGTAGGAAATTAAAATTTTAAATACTGTTAATGATAAACTGAAGTAAATATTTGTAGTCTAGCCATATATTTTTTTTCATGCAGGCTAAGCTCGCCGCTGCAGAAAACCAGCGTAGATACAGAGAGCAGCGGCGTGAAGATCCTTCGAGGGAAGAAGCATACAAAATTAAACAGAAAGTCAGGTAATTAAAATAATATGGGTAAAATAACACTACCCCTCTTAGGAGTTAAATGTTAAGTTTCTGAAATGTGACTTTTAATTTCTAGGAATGCCAAGCGGAAGAAAATTGGGGACATGACAGAGCGAGAAAAACGGAAACAGAGAAGACAATGGAGGCAGCTGGATCGGAATAGAAGGCAGAGAACAGCAACTTTGGCGCATATACCTATCCTCACAGATGACACACCTGATACACAGTCTCCTCCCACTGCTTCAAACAGAATCCGCGGACTAAAACAAGTGAAACGTAACCGGTCAAAATGTGTGAGAGAAAATATTAGGCTGAATAAGGTTATAAAAGACCTCAACTTAAAACTCCTTGCTGAAAAGAAGAAAACTGACAAATACAAGTTAGTAAGACTACAAGAAACCAGGAATACAGAGAAAGCCCAAGACCTTGAGATAACTCCTAAAAGAGGAGCAAAACAACTCTTACGGGAAACCTAAGGAGCACAAGTTATTAAGAAAACAGGGTTAAGGAATCAAGTAGCTCGTACCCTTGTTTTTCACAATGCACTAGTATCATCTCAAACAACTCTACACCAAAGTAAAGTCCAGAAAAGAAAAGAAAACTTTGGGTATGATAGTAACCTCACGACTAATGAAATGGTACCGTTTTCAACGTTTCGCTGGTAAAGCTGTCGGTCTTGCAGACAGGAAGAGACTGGTTTTGAAGCAACATAAAAAAGCATGGAAACACAAGAAAAAATACAAACTTTTTCCTAAGTGATGATGTAAGTAGAAGTACTGCCGGAATCAAAGAAACTGTAACACGAAACAAAGTAAAAAAAAACAGAAACAGTATCTTGTTGCTCCAATGAAAACATTGTATGGGAAATTTACAAACACTAATCATGGAATGAAGATCTCTTACACTACTTTCAGAAGAAGCAGGCCATTTTTTGTGTGCAAGACAACAGAAATAAACAGAGATACCTACCTATGCAAGCAACACAAAAACATTGAATTCAAGGCATCCAAACTTAAGCAGCTACATGTGTTGGATGACGATAATTCTCACGCATTGTGCAAAATGATATCCTGTAACAAAGAATCAGCACAGTGTATGTATAACATTTGTTCTAAATGTAAAGATACTACCGTACCGATTCATTTACAGTCATCAAATGCAGATTAGATGGTAACTTGGCAGAAGTGGGACACAGTGAAAGAAACAAGGAAAAAAACAAAGAACGGTGGAAAAACTTTAGTGGAAGTAAAAGTGACATCTAAGCTGAATGTTTCGGGTACTCTAAAAGAATTGGAAGATATTCAGAATGTCATCAAAAAGTTCAAAAAACATGTGTTCAACATTAAGAATCAAAACAAAGCATATAAAATGTGCAAAGAGAATTTAAACGAAAACGAACATTGACTTCTCAAAAAATTACGCATGTAAATTGGGAGAAGAGATTCAGACTTAACCCTTTGGAGCAGCCCGGAAGCCAGCTACTATTCTTACGGGAGTCATTTATATTGCAGGGAAGGAGACCCCCATATCATTTTGTTCAATTTCTCCAAGTTCGGATCATAGTCCCGCAGCAAAATGGGGACACTTAGATCCTGTTTTTACTTTCATAAAACAGGAATTTCCACAAGTGACAATCATCCACTTTTTCTCTGATGGTCCAACACAGTACCGACAAAAGAAGAATTTTTATTTGTTCGCTAGTAAGTTATAATTTGATCTTGGCTTCAGATGTGGAACATGGTCCTTCTTTGAGTCTTCCCATGATAAGGGAGCACCTGATGGTATTGGTGCTGCAGTTAAGAGGGCAGCTAATTCATTTGTTGCACATGGTCATGATATTCCAGATGCAGAAACTTTGTTCTCTGTTTCGAAAAAGAATTGCAACATTGAAGTCTTCTATGTTACAGCAGAGCAAATAAATGAAATCGGAAAACTTGTACTTGATAACCTGAAACCAATTGCAGGAACTCATATGATTCACCAGATTGTTACCAGCAGCAAAGGTCAAGTTCACCATCGTCCATTGTCATGTTTCTGCAGGGAGAATAAATGGGAAACTGGAAATTTATGTAGCTGCCACTTTAAGAATAAGACTGTTAAAGTTACAGGCCTTGTTGAAAACTCCACAAAAAATGGTTCAGGACATTGTGATTTCAACAGATCTAGCAAAAGAGGGATTGTAGCGAAAAATAAACGCAGCCCTGTATACCATGATATATATTCCAGTGATTCCGATTTTGAGGGTGTGTTGGATAATACTCTCAGTCCAAAGAACACAGACAATCTTCCAACTATGCAACAGCCCACTGAAGAAGACATACATCAAGGAACATGTGTTTTAGTGAAGTTTTTGAGTGGCACAAGAAGAAAAAAAACACTTCAGTACATCGGTGTTTGCCAAAGTGAAGTAGAGGACGATAGTGAGATAAAAGTCATGTACTTAAATGTGTGTAGTGAAGACAGGTCTCTATTTAAAATTAATGAAACAGATATCTCGTATGTCGAATTTACCCAAATACTTGGCATACTTCCCACTCCTACTATCAAAAAAAAAAAAGATCGTATTTTTTACAAATTTCCATTTTCTGTAAACGTATTTGAACAAGTCAGTCATGTTAAAAGATTGTAGACATTTAAAAACAAGTGAAAGTTTGTTAATATTCCAAGAAATATTTTAAAAAATCCAATTATTCAGATTTTTTAGTGTTTGTATAGGTAAAACAACTTTTTTTAAGTTTGGTCACATCATGTTTAAAATGTAATGATTTTACAGTAATTTCTTTTCTTACAGAAACCATCAGGTATCAGTTATCACTTTAAGTAACTTAAAAGTAATATGTCATAAATGGTGTTACTCAGGTCCCATGAACCTGTTTGTTCTTTCCTAATCTGTACTCTTTGTGTCATGAGTGTTACTGTTGGGTCTCACGAGTGTTACTTATGTCTCATGAGTGTTATCTCATAAAAATGGCTTATTGACTATAACATAACAGAAAGAAAAAAATTGAGCAATGACATAATGCTAGGATTTTCTTAGGGTTATAAATTAAATATATTGCCACAACCTCCAATGCTGCAATACTATTTTACAATTAAAAACAACTTCAGAAATTTAGTTGAAAGTTAACACTCGTGCAGAATGTACAAAATAGTGTAGTAATTTCAAAGTATTATTTAGCAATCCATATGTCAATATCTTCTGTCTACTTATGCAAAATAAATATGTAGTTTTAATATTTTTTGTCATTCATTTTAATTTTTATGTGCATATTAGCTGTATGATAACACCGAAGAAAATTGTGTGCTTGCTGATACAAAAACTGTTAAATTACAGTAATACAGTAAGAAATCTCGTGTTTCCTTGATGTAGCGACTAGGTTAAATATTTGTAATTCTAAAAAAAAAAATACAAATGTAAATTTAAAAAAAAATATTTTTTTTCTATAAGAAGTCTCGAGTAGGCAATTATTTTGAAAATGATCCAGTAACATTATTCAATTTACTAAAGAAGGAGCAGAGCTGGAGATGGGGTGAAGAAGAGAAAACAGCATTTGAAAATTTGAAAACCATTTTTATCGAAGAACGTGTCATAAATCACCCTATATTAGGCAGAGAATTCCTGTTATACACTGATGCTTCAACATACGCTTTAGACACTAAGCTAGCTCAACTAGATGATGAAGGTGTAGAACGGACAGTAGCTATGGCAAGCCGGACTCTGAACACTGCAGAACGTAATCATACCGTCACAGAGAGGGAAACGTTGGCTATTATATGGTCACTACAAAAATTTCGAGATTTACTTTTCGGAGAACACATTAAATTGCTCACCGATCACCAAGCCATAATGTGTTTAAAGACTGGAACAATCTTTGGTAATAGACTAACAAGATGGTACTTATTAATGCAGGAATTTGATATTGAGATATGCCACATTAAAGGCAAAGAAAATATTGTAGCTGATTTCTTAAGTCGTGTACCGGATGTTTTGACTAATGAATTCTTGAACAGAAATAATCCTAAAGAATTCCTAATAGCTAATATGATGACCAAACAAATTAATGATAATGTTATTATTAAAAACGTTTTAGAAAATTTACCAATATTGCAAAAGGAAGACAAATTTTGTCAGAAAATAACCGTAAAATTAAGAGATCTACAACCTTCACACAAAATTCACATAAAATATTGCGTATCCACTAATGGAACATTGTTTTACCAAAGTAAAATAAATTCAATGTTCAGTAGTGATTGAAAACCTGTTGTACCTGAATCAGAAATAAATACCATTATCTGGGAAATTCACTCTCACAGCGCTCATATCGGATCTAAGAAATTGAGTAAGGCTTTAAGTAGACAGATTTATTGTCCAAACTTACAAAAAAGAATAGCAGCGATCACACGCTCTTGTGATTTGTGTTAAAAAAGCAAAACACTTGCACACAAATCTTGTTGGAGAAACAAAATCTATTATTCCAAATAGGCCACTACAGTTAGTATCAGTTGATGTATTGTGACCTTTACCATGATCTACCACCGGATTAAAATACATTTTTGTGATGCTAGACATATTTTCTAAAAATACTAAATTGTATCCGATTGTTAACGCCACTGGTAAAGTTGTTTATAACAAAGTTAAACTTTTCGAAACAGAGGTTGGACATATGGAGGCGATCATTTCCGACCACGCTACACAATTAAGTAGTCATGTCTGGCAAGGATTAAAAAAATTACACATTGTGCCTACCATGTCTTCCATCAGACATCCACAAAGTAATCCCGTCGAATGCCAAATGCGTACTTTGGGGAACATGTTGCGTACTTTATGCCATGACGCTCAGCAAAGCTGGATGAATAGATTACCTTTTATTGAATATATTCTTAATAACACCGTACACAGTTCAACCGGTATTACTCCTCATGAAGCTCTGACAGGAAACCAATCGTTCATTATCCCGGAAATAATATTACCCACGCTGAACAAGGAAAATTCTGATGAAGAAAATAGGGAATTAGAAGAAATACAGAAGGAAACTGAGGAATTGGTTAAAGCTAAAATGACATCTGCAGCAAATATTCATAATAAAAGACAAACAACGGTTGGGAGAAAAACGTTTAACTGTGGAGATCTTGTTCTGAAAAGAACCAGTCCCATCAGTCAATTCTGGAGATACGTTACCAAGAAATTATATTTATTATTTGAAGGACCATACGTAATCACCAAAATAATTAGGAACAACTGTTACGAAGTATCTGATATTGAGACTTAACAGATCATAGGACACTACAACATAACTCAGCTTAGGGAATATCACACCCCTGTTGCAAAATAATTTTACATTTTTTAACATTTCTTCACATGTCATATACGTTGACAAGGTACCTACATAATGTGTTTTAAAATATTTTATTAGTGAAATATGTATTTATTTTAATCGTTAGTGTGACATGACATTATAATTGTTTTGTTGTTTTGTTGTAAAAAGTTATTCTTGTTATTATTAATTGTTATTTGTGTTAATAGTTGTAGAATATTTAAGAAATAATTTGTTGAACTAATGTATGTATGTATTCAAGTATGTGAACATTAACATTCTAGTATAGGATAATCCAAATTGTTTAAAATCTGATAGAAATGTCATTATGATACTATCAAGAATATGCCCATTATGAACATTTCTGGAAGGGACAACTTCTATAAAGGATAATTTTACACTTTATAGAAATGTAAATATTTATTTTATTTAATATTTGTTTTATCTTAGTAACTTGTGAATTTGTACTCTATGTTTCATTTGATTTTAAAACACATCTTAAGTTATTTGTTTGTCTATGGAATGTATGTTTAACTCAGTATATATATTTTTTTGCCTTTTAAAAAGCAAAGTTTAAATATTCAAAATTTCAAGGTGTAATTTTCGGAGTATCATTATATTATACATATAAGTATCTACAGTTCTTTGATATATAAATAAAAAAGAGAGGATCGAAGTTTGAAAAAGAATGAAGGAAACAATTTTTTTAGAACATTAGTAAGAATGATTTTGGATAGGAAAGAAGACTGATTCATGAATATATAGCTGATTTAAAATATGGTCTGAAAATTGTTTAATACTACCGTAAGTTGGGGTTACTTTGCTCCTACAAGAGATACTTTGCTCCAAAATCTTAGTTTTTCTTTGGTGCTATACTTCATACAAGTATAATTTTAGAGGACTGGGTATTTATTATTTTGTTAGTCTCATAGCAAATCCTTTAACATTGAATTCCAATTCATTTGTTTGTATGAAACATCTATGACAATTTTGTAATGTTTTCCCTCCAATATTTTGCTAGAAAGAATCAAGTGCTTGAATTAGCTGTAATCATCATAATCAGGTTAGTACCTGCTTTCATTCATTGAAAACTATTTGGCACATTTTATCATTAAAAGGAATGTGTTTCAAATAACTTTGATGTAATTTGAAAAACAGTTTAATGAGGTTATAGTATTGCTTATATGGGGTAACTTTACCCCAGCATTTGTGGGGCAAAGTTACCCCATTGCTAAAAATTTAATTAATCGTATGATATTTTTTGAAGCGGTATCTCTCTCACATTTGACCATTTCCATTGCAGAAATGCTGCGGGCATATAAAAGAAAAGTCAGAGCCCGCAAATATGCAGATTATTCCCAGGAACAATTGAAAATGTGTTTGGCTGTTGTACGAAGTGGATTAATCACGCACAGAAAAGCAGAAGAGATGTTCAAAATTCCAAGGAGGACAATTTTGAACAAACTCAAAAATTACCTCTCAAAGAAACCAGGTATATCTCCAATATTTACAGAAGAAGAGGAAAAATATTTCGCTGAATGTATACAGCAGATGAGCGACTTTGGTTTTCCTTTGGATGAGTTTGACCTTCGTGTCATCGTAAGAAGTTATCTCAACAGAATTGGGAGACAAGTGAAGAGATTTAAAGAGAACCTGCCAGGCCATGAGTGGTTATTGGGTTTTCTGAAACGCCATCCTGAGCTGTCTGTTCGCTTTGCATCCAATATTAAAAGAGCTCGAGCAGCAATAAATGAACAGACTCTGCGAGAACATGTTCATAATTTGGATAGTGTAGTGAAGAATGTACCCAGACAGAATATTTGTAACATAGATGAATCAAATTTGACAGATGATCCTGGACGAAAAAAGGTTATAGTGAAGCGTGGTGTAAAATACCCCGAAAAAATTTGCAATTCATCAAAAACCAGCATATAAATTATGATTGCTGGTAGTGCTGCAGGTGATATTCTCCCTCCCTATGTAGTATATCGCTCAATACACATGTGGTCAACATGGACTGAAAATGGACCTAAAGGCTTTCGATACAACAGCACAAAAAGTGGATGGTTTGATGCCAATACCTTTTCTGACTGGTTTGAATCTCTCATGTTACCTGCAATGAAGAAACTACCTGGAAAAAAGGTCATAATTTGCGACAACCTATCTTCCCGTTTTTCTGTGAACGTACTGAATCATTGTAAAGAGAACAATGTGAGTCTCGTTTGTCTCCCACCAAATAGTACCCACTTGACTCAGCCCCTCGATGTGGCATTCTTTCACCCCATGAAAGTTGCTTGAGACACATCTTGAGGGAGTGGAAGGAAAGTCCTAAAGGAAGAAAAGATGCAGTGTTGAAGAAACAACATTTCCTCACACTTCTAAAGCGACTTATGGATACTTTGGCTAGAGAACCTCCAGGCAGGGTTTCGGAAAGGTGTCATTGTTCCGCTTAGTGTAGATGAACTTCTGTCTCGCATACCAAAACATGCTGAATGCAATGCAGGCATCTTTTCTAGAAGTTTAGCCTCCAAGAGAGTGGAATGGACCAGCCCCTCTGGTTCAAGAAAAAGAAGAAAACTTAACACTATACCAGGCCAAAGTGTTACCAGTGAAATAAATGTCTCTGAAGAAGGTATGTCTAAAAATAACAAAGAATAGGAGAAATGCTAGCAGTGACAGTAGCAGTAGTGTGCATGAAGAACTAGTAAAAGATTCGAGTGATGAGAATGATTTACAACACATCATTAATGATGACGAGAAAGAATTAGAACTGAACAATAAAGCTGTTACTGTGGCATCTGGTAAAAAAAATCCGTAAGACCTTTTGTATCTCCAGTCACTAGAGAGGAAAGTGGGAGAATATGTTGTTTTCATCTACGAGGGAGAGATGTTCCCAGGTGTGATCACTTATTGCAACAATGATGGCGCCCAGGTCAGTGCAATGAAACGTTAATGCAAATCATGGAAGTGGCCCAAAGACACAGATGAACTGTTCTACAATTGGGAAGATATCCTTGGCAGCATATCACCACCTAAGTTGATCTCAAGGCCAGGTTTTTTTTTTTCAGTTCGTGAGTTAGACTCAGCTTGGTGGATGTAACGCACATGCTATGTTTTTTTTATACAAAATTAAGCATTGACTCTTCTGGAAACCCAGTATTTTTATTGTAATTTTTTTTTAAATGGCTCTTTGGTGATGTCTATAGGTCTAAAATGATACTAGGAATGTAAAATAATGTTAATTTTATTCACTTGGTAAAAATGGTGTAAAATAATGACACTATTTTTCAGTTTTGTAAATGGCATTCATCTATTGTTAAATGCAAAGATTTCTGTTAGTGATTACTACATAATCTGTTCAATGCTTAAGTAAATGGAGTATTCAGACCCCTATTGTGTTCCAACTTTTCTCCTGAATATGAATTCACAGGTAAAACTGGTATAGTTAAGTGTTTGGGGCTAAGTAACCTTGCCCTATGAGGAAACATTTCCCCAAAATGTTAAATGGTGTATTTAATTAACCTATGGCAGACTTGCCAACATTCAAATTTAAAAAATCATGAGGTCCTCGATAAAAATTTTCAGGCCCATAAATACAGGTTAGATATAAAATACAACAAATGAGAATCTTTAAATTTAATTTAGTTGAACGTAATTTAGCGCTGTCGTGTAGTGATCATGCAGGGCCGCAACTAAAAAAGATGCAAAATAACATTCTGCTCGTGTAACACTATTATCACTGTTCACAGCAAAATTAATTTTTTTTTATTGGAAGCAATACACTTCACGTGTTAGTTAAGTTTTTTTGTAGCGACATGTTTCACAATGTCTCTTCCACTATGCGAGATAGAAAAATCAGCACGGCACATGATACAAAACGCAAAATTGCTTCCTTTGCGTGACTCGAGTATTGATGGAAACTCGTTACTGTAAGCTTTGGTAAAACTTGTTTTGTAAGTTTCACAAACAAAATCTTGGGGCCCCGAAAAATCGTGAGGAGAAACTATTTTGGCGTGAGGGCGTGAGATGGACCTTAAAATCGTGAGCCTCACACCAAAATCGTGAGAGTTGGCAGGTCTGCTATGGGCATAAAATTTATTCATTTAAGATACAACAAGAGTTGACTTTGTATGCTTAGATTATAAGAGTTAAACAATTATTCCAGTATAAATTTTTAATTCAATTGACAAACTTTCTAAAGGGAAATTCTGGAGCAAACTTATGGTACTTATTAAGAATATTGATTGAAAGAGAAGACATAAGAAAATTATGAAAGAAGAACCGAAGGTTAAATATTTCAAGAAATCAATCTAGTCCCAGTTCGAGTGCCATTACCAAAAGAAGGAAGAAAGGAAGGAAGCCAAAATCAACACGGTCCTAGTTCGAGTGCCATTACCGGAAGGAAGGAAGGAAAAAAGCCATACGACATCGCGATCATCAAAAACCCGGAGAAACAAGAAGAACACCAACTAGTCGTGGTTCCAGTTATAGTAAGCCGACTATAATAATTTTAAGAACAGACAACATCAGTTTCCAAGTGTCAATCCAGGACAACATTCTAGAACTGCAGGACAGTTCGTATTCAACAAGTGAGGTTGGTTAACTACGTCCATGCCCCAAAGAGTTTAATATTATTTATTTAAAGTATCATCAACATTGGTAAAGGAATTATAAAATTGAAAATCCGTAAATAATCATACAATTTAAAGATTTATCAAAAGACTGTAAATTCTTATACTGTCTTTGAAAGTTAACCTGAACTGTTAAAATATTTACTGGAGAATAAACCCCTGTATAAGTTAGTAATTAGTGCAGGTGGAATTGTTTTAGTAATTTAATATCAAAGTCATAATATGATTGAATAATCTTCAATAGTATTTTGTTCTGTGTAATTTTGTTTTAATAAAACCCAGAGGTCTACACTGTTCGACCTTGAGTTTAGATGGCAATTAAGTATTTTCTTGAACCCATAAAGATAGTAACTTATACTACCTTATTTGATAATTGATATCTTCTATTAAATAAAAATCTTGAGAAAATGATGACAATCTTAAATCAAACCAAACGTTAAAATTTGCTAATAGTAAAGTAATTGAATTGTTCATTGACAGAAAACTAAACGAATTCCATCTATTATAGTTATTAACAATTTAAACTAGTTAAACAAGTTGAAAAGAATATAATTTTCGAATGTACTTGGTCAATGTACATACAAAATGAAGTGGTAAATACACTAAATTTTACTTGTAAAGTTCAGTCGTGTCAGTGTACGTAATTACCAATTTAAAACATGAAAACCATTAGTTTAACTTAAAACTAAATCTGTCAAATCTATCCTTTTACATAATTGCTGAGATTAAAACTGGTGAGGAGAAAGTTATCAAACTCTACTTAATAAATTTTTTGTTAAATTCACAAGTTTGCTCTACAATATTTCAATTAGATTAGGCAAAAGAGCACTGAGTGCTGGAATGTCTCATTGTAAATATCAAACCTGTAAACCTGTGTTAATAAAAGCTTTTGAATTTGAATTTGATTTGTCATGGAAACGCTTGGCGCGGAGAGCGCGGAGAGCGCGGAGAGCGCTGGGAGCCCCCCCCCCCCCCTCATACTCGTAGGACAACCACGTGACCGGGCTGCGGGCAGTCTCCCTGCCCCCCACACCACCACCAGCAGGCTAGGCGGTAACCATGACGACGCACGACGCCCTCCCCTCCCGCCAGGCAGGTCACGTGGCCCAGCAGCACCGCCACCACAGTAGTGATGGGCAGAACGGTTCTTTTGACCGAATCGGTTCTTTTGGATCAGTTCCGTGAAATGATTCGTTCATTTCGGTCAAATCGTTCTTTTCTGTGTATGGGATCTGGCTCTTTTATCAGGTGTCGTAACTCGTTCATCCTTTAGAGTATTAGGTACGTGTTTTGTATTTGAACATTGCTTTCCGTAGCCAGTGAATCACAGTTGCGTATATGAAACAAGATTATTTATATTTTATTACTTTTTAAGTTACAGATATTAGTATATAGGCTATTTACACTCTAGTGACAGTAAAATGTTTACATGTAGACCAACACATTTAGAGAAAAAAAGACAAAAATTTAATACTACTACTGCGATTCAGTATGAAGAGAAACAAATGATGTACATTAATTAACCCAAAAATGGTAAGTGTGAACATTTATAGTTACTTTCCCTGTTATTTTTAATTCATACGGTTTTTTTTTAGTTTTTTATTTCCAAATTTGTGTATGTGAATGTGAAAAAGCAAATTTAAACCACTACTTAACAGTTGACATTTTCACGTATAGATACTTTTCATGTTACCCTAATTTATTTGATCAGTTATCGTTTGCTCCTGTGAACATGCGCACGCTGTGATTACTAATTCTTCAGACTCCTGACGTCATGAATCATTTCACGAACGAATCAGACCGGACGCGTGGCCGGTTCTCTCATCTCGTTCTTTCGTTCTCTCCGCGTTTTCGTTATTCCGAATCTTTCAAGGTACCGGCTCTCAAAGAGCCGGTTCTTTACATCACGAACGAATCGGAAGATTTCGTTCTCTCAAATATTCGTTCTTTTTGAACGAATCGTTCACGAACGACCCATCACTACACCACAGCCCCTTCGCTGCGTCAGGCTGTCTGGACGGTGCTCCGAGCCCCGCTCCCACGCAGCGCGAGCAGCGCGCACCGCAAGAGACCACGGGCGAGCCCGCCAATGCAGAGAAACCATCACTAGCGGAAATATTTGTCATCATTGCTGAGCTGGACCTCCCAGACTGCAAAACTGCTTTGCGCCCCTTATGACGGACATAAGGACTGCCGACAGCAAATTTAAGAAGACAACTCTAGCTTTCAGGGCACTGGCAGCACACTTCACGGACATTGATGGCTGATGCAGCAGACTGACGGACAAACAGACATGCGGACCAGTGAACAGCGGTACGTACAATTCTGGAACGCAAATGGACTAAGGACACAGCTCCGGGAACTAGGACAAGTACTGCACACGTACGGCATTGCAGTGGCACTAATCACAGAGACAGTGATGACACAGACAAGTCGTGCCAACCTGCCCGGGTACACCACGTACAGGGACGACTCGGGGCGCGATGTGGCAGTGCTGGTGAAGCACGGACTAAGACACTACCAGGTGCCTCGACTGCAGCTGCGCAGCATGGAGAGCCTGGCTGTGGTTGTCCCCGCAGGCGGGGGCAAGATACTGCTGGTGGCAGTGTATCAGTCGCCAGGCAAGCCACTGCAAGAAGCGGACTTGACAGAACTGACATCCTGCTACCACACATTCGTGCTAGCGGGTGACTTAAACGCTAAACACACCAACTGGCACTCCCGGAGCATAAACACCGCGGGCAGACGACTGGACGACTACGCTTCTACCAATGTCTTCACAGTACTGGCCCCCGAGTTCCCCACGCATTACCCGTACCAGGGGGGACCCGGTGACATACTAGACATTATAGTCACGAACATCACGAGTCACACTTTCCCCTTGATGTCACTCAGTGAACTGGACAGCGACCATAACCCGGTACTGTGCGAAATGACAACACAAACGCACACAATAACTAACAGAATGCCCAAACTGATCCACAAGACGGACTGGACTATGTATGAGATGCTGCTTGACAACATAGACTACCCCACGGCGGAAATAGCGACACAGGACGACGTAGATGCTTCCGTGTGATGCTTCACGGCTACACTAAAACAGAGCGCAACAACAACTGCACCACCCCGGGAGCACCTCAGAGAGGAGAACCCAGAGGTGGAGATACTGATAGCCCACAAGAACGCATAGAGACACATGTACCAATGCACCAGTCTGCCAAAACACAAGAATACGTATAACAGACTTAAGACCAAACTAAGACGGCTGACACACAAACTCAGAGTGACGGAATGGGAGGACCACGTACGCACACTGAGCAACACGAAAGGAGGGACGTGGAAGCTAGCCGCGACACTCAAAGGGGATCCGGCGCACCGGCAATCCCCGCCATCCATGGAGTGAACGGTATGGCCTACACACCAGGGGACAAAGCAGAGGCCATAGCGGAGGCACTGGAGCGACAGTTTACGCCCAACGAAGAACCACAAGACGATGACTTCACTGACGAGACAGAGGGGAGAGTCCACAGACAGCTCAGCAGACTGGTAGCGCCGCCCGCCGCCCCTCGACCCACTGGAACACGTCACACCAGCCGAGGTGAGGCGCGCGCTCAGGGAGCTGCCACCAGGGAAGGCGCCGGGAGCGGACAGGGTGTCCAATATGATGCTCAGGAGGCTCCCTGACAAGGCGGTGACCTTCCTGGCGGCACTGCTCAGGGCGATTTTGCGCACCGGGTACTTCCCGCAGGCCTGGAATTAGGCTCATGTCATAACACTGCCGAAGCCTGGGAAGAGCCCGCAGAACCGCAGGCCAATCAGCCTTCTGAGCGCGCTCAGCAAGCTGGCTGAGAAGACAATTTTCTCAGCTGACTGAAGAGCCACGCGGCGGAGCTGGGAGTGATCCCGGACTTCCAGTTCTGTTTCCGGGAAGGTCACTCCACGGCTCACCCGCTGGCCCGGCTCACCGAAGCAGCCACCCAGGTCTTCAACGTCAGGAACACATGATCAAAGTGTTCCTGGACGTTGAAAAGGCCTTTGACAAGGTCTAGCACGAGGGCCTCCTCGCCAAGCTGCACGACTGGCAGTTCCTGCCGAGGTACGTCCTCCTTGTTGCTAGCTTTCTGGCGGGACGGTTCTTTCGAGTGAAGGTGGCTCAGAGCCCAGGCCCATCGCGAGCGGAGTGCCCCAGGGGGCGAGACTCAGTCCCTTCCTGTACGCACTGTATGTGGCAGACATCCCAACGTCACCTGACACCACAACATAGCTCTTCACGGATGACACTGCCATATACGCGACAGGGGGGATGTCGGGGGCCTCCGAGACATCATGCAAGAACATCTGTGTAGACTAGAGGAGTGGCTGGAGCGCTGGCGAATCAAAGCCAACGCAGACAAGTCAGTCTCCGTCCTCTTCACCCATCGCAGGCCGCAGCCCCACCACCTCTCTCACTATTCGACACGGACAACCTGTGGCAAAGACTGCCAAATATCTGGGCCTCACACTAGACTCCAAACTACTATGGTAAAATCACATACAAGGCAAACCAGCGCGGTGCTCGGTTCAAGGCCACGGTTGTGATTGTCCCGCTGGAGAGCGCTAGTAGTCGCGATCAGTTGAACACTCGTTATCACAGACATATATTCTTCCCGGGCGCTGCTGTCATCCGGGTAGAAGCGGGGGACACGATAATTACAACGCGGTGTTGCCAAGCGTTATCTGACACGTGACGCTCGCACCAAGGGCTATGGGCTACCGAAGACAGGCGGTTCCGGGTCGCTCTGCTTACTATCCGAGGGCAGCTAGGCAGTACCTTCTGCTTCCAATTGGCGGTGTGTGCTATTTGCTTGCTGGTTTAACCATGGATATATTGAATAGTAGTCCGTGGACCATTTGGCCGGCTGGTGGGAAAGGCAGTCTGGTAGGATTAAGGAAAAGTTAAATAGAATATTACCTACAAAATTATATTCAAAATAAAAAAAACCACAGAACTAAGGGCAAAATCCTAATATAGTGATTCAAGAATTAAAACAGAATTATTTTTTTGTGTATTCTCAGTTTAAAGTTATTTCCATAAAGGATATATATATTTATTTCAATGGTTTCGATTTTGGCAAACAATATTCTAATAAGTTAACGTAACTTTTTTTAGTTTCCTGATATCATCATCCAATCGGTTTTAAGTACAATAAATATTTTATACATTCAGCAAAATATGTACCATTTGTTTGTTTCAAATGTTACTATATTTATATAAATTTGAAATTGTACCGTATTAAACTAACATTGGATTGAAAAGAATATGTTGTGTGACAAACAGAAATTATTCAGTGCAATATATACTAATCCAGGCTAATACTTTTTTACCAATAAAAACTTTATATCTTTGAGGCCTATTCACTAGCATTTGATTAGGCTGGGACAATATGTTACAAAACGCAAGCAGAATTAATAATAAATAAACAACATTTTATCATTTTTTTCTACAGTTTATTTTCATCTCGTGGTTCCGGGTTATAAATGTCCAGAACATTTAATGCAATACTTTACTTGACCCAATATTTTTCACCCAAGATATATGTAGCCCACGATTGCCTTGAGATCCTTACAATCTGGAGCCTCGGCTTATAACTTATATTGGACACAAAAATATTACCTTCATTGCTGCGATGAACCTCCCCGTTTTTCACAGTCATTCGACTTGACATTTGACTACTGTAAACGTAAACACTGCTTTATATTAACATAATTCCATGTAAACAATTTAGTATTTTTTTGATTTAATTTAGGCATTAAATAAATAACGCCCAAAAGCCCCTCCTGTACTTTGAACCTCCGGAAAATCACAAATTCTACTCAATGAAAACAGAGACTTTACCACTCGCATCGGAACTACACATGCAGGTTTTATTTAATTCCAATAAATGATTGATATAAACTTAACCACGCAATGTGATGATTTATTTTCATTACCTACTTTCATTTTCTTACTAAATGAATATGACTGAATTATGCACAAATAATCAAATACTGAAGTGTCACTTTCATCGGACCTTTTCTTATCCAACATTTCGTATTATCCGACATCTCAAAAATAAAAACTATTCTATCGGAAACATAAACGACAATTTGTGTCATAATAATTTTTGTTGATCCCGACTCTAGGTACTGCAACTTATTATTCAGCCAGATATTTTTGTTATTTTTTGGTTGTAAAAATGTTTATTAGGTTTGAAATTTTTAAAACATTAGCAAATTTTTACGTTTATAATGTTTTTATTAGCAATGCCCTATTAATCCGACATTTTAACTATCCGACTTTCTGCTGACCCGTTTATGTCGGATAAGCGAGACACTACTGTACAACACCGGGACGGCCTCCACCGGACCGCGGGTTCACTGGGTGATTGAGGGGTCCCAGTGTGATGTAGGCGCCAGCAGTGCTGCTCCAGGGGCTAAGGTGAGCTGAGCGAGCAGGGGGCCGAGGTGGTGGACATGCTGGGAAGGGTTTCTCAGCCTCTGTGCATAGCCGGAGCTTTAGCGGCTTTTCCGATTGCGTATATGTCGCATCCATATCCACGCCCGTGGGGGCCCGGGGCGACAGGGCCTTATGGCTAAGAGCGCCGGGTCAACAAAGAAAAGGGGGGAAACCCCTGAAAGGTCTATGTACGACCACACCAAAGATGTATAATTATTTTGTTATAGGTATTCGATGAAACTCAAGCAATATTTAGATTCCCAGGTAAACTTGTAAAGTTACAATGTAGATCGTAAAAAAGAAATATATTTCTCCATGGTGCGATTTTGGTTTGTGATTATTTGAAGTATCAAAATTGATTTGTCTACTATTAAATCAAATATGATTTATTAATTACACTTAGCTTTATGCTAAGTAAAAAAATTGGCATTTCAAACATATAAACTCTCGTCAGTGTTGTAATGTTACACAAATTTAGGTAAGTAGGGGAAAGGTGGCTAAGAGTTCGCATTGTCTAAGAGTACGCAGTGCCATTTCAGCAAAGTTGGCAACATGGGGCGAAAAACTAGTGTCGGCCAGCCATTGTGTTCCTAACTGTTGTTCCAGTTGTAGTTGGACGGAAAGTGTAGTGCGTGATTTGTAGAGTGTACAGGTAAGAACATATTTTCTGCTTGTTTACTGTAATATTTATACCTTATAAAATAAGGAATGTGATAATGCTGGTAAGGTGGATGTGCATTGTCAAGTAGTGTAAGAATTGATGAATGTCTTCCTGTAGTAGCCCCCGAGTATGTTTCCCGTAAAGTAGCATCTGATGCCATCTGTTGGATTTTTAAGTAATCACTACAATGTCGGGCAAGAGTACTCACGGTGATATCGGCTAAGAGTTCGCGCGTACTCTTGCCCGCACTGTTTGCGTACTCTTACCCGATCCACTATTCCAGCTGTGTTCATCATATAATATGAACGTTAATAGAGGGAAGAGGATTAAAGAAATTAATTATCTGTTTATGCTTGTTTTTTATATATGTAAACACTAAAGGAATGTCTTTTATGTGTGCAGAAAAGGGTAGACGGAGACGAGCAACGAACAAAAAGCTTTTCACTGCTGAAGACATGAAGATAGCCGTAAGTCTGAGGGAGGAAGTATTAAGCATACGCCAGATTGGACTTCGATTGGGCAAGAATGAATCCACTGTGCGAAAGAGGCTGAGATCTGTAAGTATTATTCTATAAAACATTAAGTTAATATTACAATGTTCTACTATACATTTGGCTGATTAAAAGTAATAGGAAATAAATATTCTAAAGACCATGACGATTTCTTTTTTGAACTGAATGGTTCCTGCATTGCACTGTCTTGTGTGCTTTTCTTGTAGGTTTAATAAATATGGTATTACATATGAGGGTCTGAATATCCTGTTTCCTTGTAAATTTATCCATGAAGAACTCTCAATTTGGCTGTTTTCAACAATGAGGTTTGGTAAATGCTCATTAAAATCTTCACAAACAGCCGAACTGTAAAATAAAAATAAGAATAAAATGTGCTTAACAATAATAAAATAAGAAATTAGTACAAATACATATTTTAACTAAATGTTAAATACATGACTATTGTTAAGAAAGCATGCTTATTACACAGTTATGATTTGGCATTTGATTCGGAAATATTGTTTTCAGACAAAGACATGTTAATGATGCAAAATGGTCATATGTTAATGAAATGTATCGCTACAAAACCTCAATATTGTATAATCCTATCATCTTATTAAACGTTTTTAGGGATTAAAAAAACAAACTTTTTTAAAATGATTATTAGTTCTGATTTTACTTAAAGACTTTATTATTAATGAAATGCTCAGGATAACATGCTATATTTTGTTCTTATGTTGAGAATGACAATGAAGAATATTCTGTATGAAAACTAAAATTATTCATAAAATGTTTGTTCACATCTTAATCATCACTGGAGACAAGAATGATTCATTTAAGTGCATTTAAAGTAAATCCTAATTTCCGCATCGTAATAATGTAAGATGAACTAGCCCTATTATGTTAAAATTTTCCGTAGCATGTTTCTTTTAAAAAACTTACTGAGATGTACATCTAAATAGCCTTAGTTAAATATTTATAATTGTTTAATTATTTCATGTATTAAAAATAGCAAGACGAATTGTGGAACGATAATAATGCTATGGCTATCAGTCCTCGCGTATCTTTATATTATTACTTTTCTGTCGAGGTTTTCCCACTACTATGCCGAAACACGCAAGACCTTAAAAATCACAGTGAAAACCTACAGCTATAACGAACATTTCTCTACTTTTTAAAAATAAAAGTAACTATTTTGTAGTGGTTTTTTTCCTGTGAATATAAAAAAATAATTAAGAAGTTGTGGTTCCCAGATAAAAATGAAATAGCTTCACACAAATTCTTAATTCACACTTTTTTCCAGCTCTATTTAATTCTAATTTAGCTTTTTAGCTAATTTCCTCAACTCTTTCAGCTCTAATATGAATTGCAGTTGTATTTTGTATGCACCGGCTTGAATATATGTTCTTTTTTGGGGTAAATAGTTATTTGCACTGATCTGACCTAAAGAATAAAATTTAGAATACATTTAGATTTTAAATGCTCAGGCACATTATAAAATGTTCATAAACTAATTCTATCAGTTAAATAGTTCGTTCATGTTTATCTTTTTCAAATACATGGTGAACAGCGTGCGCTGTGGATGTAATAAACAACATTTATTATTTTATTTAACAGTCTGAAATAAAAGATGGAAATATTCAGTTTACCTATCTATTTACAATATTAAATGAGTTGTACAATTTAACTTGCTTTACATGTCATTTAAATGTTCAGTATTTTGAATATATAATCATAAATTAAGAGGTAAAAAAATCGCTGCTACTAATAACTGTCCAAGCAATGTCACAACGACTCATCCATCTAGTTGCTCACTCAATGGTCCTCAGAAAAGCACTGTTCACCGTAGCTTAAATTGCTAACAGCTCGGCTGTAAGCAGACTATTACCAAGATAACGATTGGACATTGAGTCAGAAGTTCTTTGATGTAGTAATGCACAACATCGTGAAAATTCGCCCGCTAAGAAGTTTGGCGCAAATTATACTGAAGATTATGGGAGAAAATAAACGTAATTTCAGTTACTAAGTGACCACTTCACTACATAAACCTAAATGTAATTTATACATATATATATATACATATTCCAGCCTTATGAACCATCTAAATTAACTTACAATTAACTTTGTTTAACATAGGCCTAATCAATGGCTACCATATTAAATTATCTTCAAGGGCCTGTCGAATTACTACAATTTCGTAAATATAGTATGTAAAGAAAAATAATTTTTTCCTGTTGTTCGAATCAAATACAACCCTGTTATAAAAAAGAGCAACATAATAACATTGTGCGTATTATAATTGTAGTCATTGGCATGATGATAGTATTACATTCTCTTGTAAGTAAGAAATTGTTTAACTGATAACAATGTATTAATATCCTACTTAGTAATATTCATTTTAAAACATCCAATATTTCAACACCATTAATTTCAGCACTGACTAGTTTTAAAAACTTTGATACCTTATTTTATTTTACAGGTTCCCATGTGCCTGCGGGTTTGTTAGGGCTCGGCGTATCAACTACCTAATTTTAGGAACACTAATGCCTAAATTTATTGGCCAATAAATGCAAGACAATGGCTGCGAAAGCCGGCGGAATCTTTATTACTAATGCCTAAAATTTATTTCAAAATCTCTGATCCAGATTTAGACGTCCATAGGTTTTTTGATAGTTTAAGAGCGCGTGGGAGATAATATTTTCTCGCGCGCGGTCAGTTGAAGTGGTTCATGTTTTCCTCGTAGGATAGCGTTGCATTCGGCCAGAAGAGCGTACGGCGCGGCATCATGTGGAAATCCCACGAACTAGTAGGAAAACGAAATGCCACCTGGTTTGGTTGGGGGGGGGGGGGGGGGGTAGTGGAGTGAGTGAGAAAGACAAATGAAGGACTGCTGATAGCGTGGGATGAGTCAGCTGAAGCAGCCGAGGCAACGGCTTTTTGATGTGCTGAGAAGCACAAGACCACACTGGACTATGACGCCCGTTTCATACAAACCAGACAGAGCGGATAGATCTTTTTTTTTTCTCGTTTAAAGGAACGCCGATTTTATGCTTAACTGTTTCGGCGTCCATTTTATAACCTTTACGCTTCGTGGATGTTACTGTGTGATACAACACCACTTCGTTTAAATAAAAACCGTTCAACAGTTCTGGTACATAAAATATTACAAAGTAAAATTTTTAGATACTTTAGATACTTTAGATACAAGTCTACACTACATACCTAATAGTTTAGTATTGTCATCTGCCTGACAACTGCAGAACGAAACTTCTTATTTATACCTTTTTTAATACACTTGACGTTTCTGACTCGTGTTTTGTAACAAATGTACCGTTGATTTGTAGAGAATAAAACACAACATAATTTGTTAATAGTTTGAGAAGATAACAGCATATTAAACTCTGAAAAATCACCGATCTCGGCACTTTCCGCATTACAAAATATCGGCTTGACCTCAACTTTTTCTGCTCTTATCGCGCGAGGTGGCGTTAATACCAATGGCGCGTCCTGATAGGCTGGAACAGTTTTCCGCTCTGTCTGGTCAGCGTTGTCGGGCTGACCCGAATTACTAGGCACTGGCTCAGGCAACTGAAGCTGAATTACTCCAGGAAATATTATCCTTATCAGTTTGCTAGTTTACTAATTAGTGTTTGTATATTTTACTGAAACTGATCGACGGTAAATTACGGAAATTTGAATACATTAACCATTAAACTGTTTCTCGTATAAGAACTTTTGACAAATGATAATTTCAATGTAACGAACTTTAGTATAAATCTGTGCCTACATGTATCCTGAATTTTGAACCAGATCCACATAACCAGGAAAACCACAATTAACCTGATCAATTCAGAATTTTTTTCTCACTAATAATCTGCACAGTTTATCACTATTCATAACAAAACCATTAAATCCCAGTGTCTGGCAATAGAAGTGTTAATGTTTTTGTGTAATTATTTGTTTAGAATTAATATTGTTCAGTGTATTTGTTATAGTTGTTTGCATGTCTTTTTTCATTAAACTGTGTGGTGTTTAAATTGTAATACCCATTCACTCTACACAATTACATTTTTTACTTTTATTATTTTAATTCATTTGATTCCGTAGTTAATTCACTACGTCCAACATATATAACGGACTCTCGCTTAGTATAGCAACGGCGCCCAATAAATTATAATAACTTTTAATTAGCTATGTTATGCCCATAGAATAATTGAAAATAATACGAGAAATAGATACATAGAGTATACAAGTCAGTGTGGCATTACCACCATCCATATACATTATACAAACACAATACATAGTGTAGTATATATAATATACAACCCATACATTTTTTCCTCTTCCTGAAAGCTGGGGGAGGGGGCCACGGCCCTACCCTGCCTATGGGTATGGGCGCCCTTGGCTCACGGTTCCAAGGATGGCATTCGTAAAATCGCTGCCTTTAGAAAATCTGGGCTGGCCCATTTGCCCCCCCCCCCCCCCCCCCCCACCCTTTTCCCCCCATTTTATTTCTTTAACTTTTCGAACTAAATATATTTGGTATTACTTGTGTGTATTTTGTCGTTATAAACAACATATCATTAAATATTAACGACTATTACTGCAACGAGGGGGGAAAAAAACCTCCGGCCGCAGCGTGTAAACGTGGCTTGCGCACTGGCCCCGCCAGCCCGGCGCCGCCCGCCCTTTCCCGCGCTATCTTCCCACGCTGCGGCCGGTCTCGGATGCTAGTCTCTGCGCTGCTGTTATTTGAAATATTCAGATACATGGAAAGTGTTATACACTCGTTTTAAAGATTTTGGAATAAAAAAACAAACTAATATCATCAATTTAAAAATAAGTTACCTAACTTTTATTTTTCCGCCTTGCAGAAAGAAGCAGGTTTCCTTTGTCACTATTATTTATAAAACGCGTCTTATTGTTACCAATTGCAGCGTTTCCCACCTATTTCAATTTAAAAATGTGGCTTCGTGGTAGCGCGATACAACAAAACAAGTAGTGACGACCTCCGACATGTGCGACATCTGTTATCTGTTACTACAATGAACCTCTGCGTGCGGAGTGCCCGACATCTGTGTATGGACGCGTGAACTGCGATGTGTAAAATTCGTTCTTCGTCTACCGATTACAAAGGTTATGGCGGAACAGATTTTTCAGCTGGTATTGCTTCTAAATGCATCCTGCTGTTTCTAACTCATGCACACATATGTGTTGTATAATATTATTATTTTTTTTCCCATTTCCAATCAAATTATACTAGCATTCGTCTACTAAACTTCGCCGTTTTTAGGAATAATTAGTTAATAAAATAAGACGCAAACCGAAATTTCTAGTAATAACATTTTAAGATCCATCCTTACTCTGTAAATAATATTTTACCAAAATACAATTTATGTCATGGCATTTACAGAATCTGCTCCACCACAAACATCGATTTTGCTGCTCGGAACCACATGTATCGCGCACTCTTAAGTAAATAGTTTCATCACATTTTTATGCAGTAATTAAGCTTTGATAGTTTCTTGTGAAATTGTTGCTATTCAACGCTCGCTCTTTACGTCTGCCAGTCCGGGGCGGATGGACAAATAAATTATATAAAAAAAATGATACAATTTTAACTAAATTCATGGAACACCCGAAATTCTGATCCAAATTCCTTCCAAAGGTACATAGCGACTTCAGTTACGGTCACCTGAAATAATACTGGGGAATATCGCATAGAGTGGTCATTTCATGTTGCACATTTAAACTGTATTGCTTGCAATCTCTTAAAAAGGCTTGCT
Organism: Bacillus rossius redtenbacheri; assembly: GCF_032445375.1. Lineage (NCBI taxonomy): Eukaryota > Metazoa > Arthropoda > Insecta > Phasmatodea > Bacillidae > Bacillus > Bacillus rossius. The sequence continues at coordinate 7,869,012 of NC_086337.1, read as the reverse complement.
GAATTTATAGGCAGGCAAAATAATAAAACATTAAAATGTGTATTGTTTTTCTTGTAAGGCTGCATGTACCATACACAACCTATAAGGCCAATAAAAACATTTTACGAATGAAATATATATTCATTTCCTGCTGGAAACCTTTAGCCCTAAGCCGGTTGTTCACTACAGAATTATATACTGTACTGACTATGATCATTTCAAAAGCATACTCTAGCCATAAAACCCATAAAAATCATATGGACGAGTGGCCGCTATGCGCGTTAGAAGTGATGTATCAATATATGTGATAGTTACCCTGTAAGCGTTACGCTTTTGTTATGCTGATTACAACATCGCCTCATCTTACTTTACCAGCTGTAAAAAGGTTACAATTACATTTTCTTAAAATAATTGTTGCATCATATAAATATATACCATTTACTTTGACGTTTAGATGCTGGAAGAAGCTTCATTCGATTTTTCATGGACTTTCTAAGGTGAGATAAAGGTCGTGAGATCTTGGAACACAATTTCTTCCCATGGCTGTAGCGTAGCAACTGGAGAATTGAACCGAGGAACAAAATCACTTGAAGTACGGGTTTATTGTCGCGGGACAGCTAAAGATAAGGGGTGGATGAGGGGGAGATAGGCGAAGTGGCAACTAGGCCGTCCCTTCTCTCATTCCACGCGACCCTTATCTCTTGTCCGCCGCCGGCGGAGCACGTCATATTACCAGCGTGCATTGCAGCCTATACATCAGGCACTTCCACAATATTCATTTAAAAAATTTGGTGTTGCTTGTATATTTAACCAGATACATTGCCAAAGCCAAGGACTTTTCGTGAGATTGAGATATGACCAACGTTGTTACGAGATGATTAAGGGGGTAGAACATACTGACTGATAATTGTGACAAAATTAAAATTTTACAATATCAAACTTAAAAACTTAAATTAAATTAAAATTGTTTTCGTAGAAACCTGTATGCTTATAATATCTACAATTTTGTGTTTGTCTTAGTTTTCTATTACAATAACTGACGGAATCGCGTGCATTTAAGTTTAATCTGTAAATCCCTATCACCCCATTCGGCTAGCATGGGAGTGAACCGAGCCCTGAAGGGGAGGACACTGCCCATCCGGACGAAGGCCCATATCTACCAAGCCATCATCCGTTCAGCTATGCTCTATGGCGTGGAAAATGGGGCTACGCAGCCCACCACGTAATAAAGCCATTACAAGTAGCACAGAATCGGGTACTGCGATTCATCACTGGGTGCAGCAGGTACACACGAACCACCACACTTCATGACATCACACATAGCCAAACCATAGCCCACACCATCATCACCTTAAACGTGCGCTTCTACGGGAACGCAGAGGCCCACAGGAACGCCCTAGTGCGGGAGCTTGGAGACTACGACCCAGACTAGAAGTATCCTACCGCAGACCACGACTACCAGCCCCTGACTAAGAAAAATGCAACAGGACGGACAACAATACGACCAGACACAAAACAACACACCAGCCCACAGATGGCGACACAACGCAGCACACACGAGCCCAGGGTGGCCAGCCGCCCCCCCCCCCCCACACGGGGGCCTGGCGACCAGCATGCAGCAGGGGAAGACCCGAGTAGCTGGACATCCTTGATAATATTCCTGTGCCACGTGTGGTACCAGCGAGGTCAGCCGAGGTCAGCCGAGGCGTGCCCCCCCCCCCCCCCCCCACCGCACAATTCGGCCGCGCACGCACTTCCAGGCAGCAGTGGCTAGGCGAGGGCGGCTCGCTTCAAAACCAGGCCAGCCAGTCGTAATTAAAGACCAAACTTAGGCCTGAGGAAGTGAGAGTAGGGGTGTCCCAGCTTGACAACACGACAGCATTAGTCGGGCCCTGAGCCGGGGCGAGGGGGAGGGGGGGGAGGTCGGGCCAGACCTTTTCATCCCGCCCCAATAGGCCCCCTAGGCGCCGCAAATCAACTCACAGACATATACGAAATTCAACACGAATACGCAGGACAGACTGCCAGCAGAAGAAGCACTAGCATGAGAAGTGCGCCCCCCCCCCCCCCCCAGTCCTTGTGCCAGAGGCCAAAATGACATGATTTGGTATAATTTGGGGGGACCAAACGAAACTTACAGGACTTGATTATTGGGTCATGAGGAACTGAAAAATTAGTGATAGACATCTCAATATGGTAGCTTTTAAAAATGGCAGCCATTCAAAATGGCTGCCGACAGTGAGGAATTCAAAGTCATATTTCTCAGCTATGGTCAATCCAATTTTAACAATTTTTTTTTTTTTAAATTAAACATCAGAGTCACGTCTTCAGTTTTGATTCTTAACTAATTTCTTGTAACTGTAATAGTTTATGAGAAATTTTGAAAAAGGCTAAAATTTTGGCAGTATTGTACCGCTGTTACTGCCATTTGCTGAAAAACGAAGCTTTTTAGCAAAAACAACTATGAATACCAAATGAAGCTAATAAAATGATCTTTAATTTTAAAAAAACATTCAATTTAATCGGATTTTTGTAGCCTGAGAAACGATTAATTGTTTATGATGAATAAGTGTCCAAGTATCCTTCTCCCAACTGCTAAAATAATATTATTTTGGTATAAATTGGGGGGACCAAACTAAACTTCCAGGACTTGATTATTGGATGATGCTAAACTTAAAAATAAGTGATAGACATCTCAAAAGGGTAGTTTCAAAATGGCTGCCGACAGTGAGTTATTCAAAGTCATATTTCTAAGCTATAGGTTGTCCGATTTTAACAATTTTTTAAAAATTAAACAGCGGAATTAAATTTTCAATTTTTATGCTTAACTAAGTTCTTGTAACTATAATTGGTTATGAGGAAATTAAAAAAAAAAGTGCTAATATTTGGACAGCATTGTACTGCTGTTACCGCCATTTGATGAAAAATTAAGCTTTTTAGCAAAAACAACTATGAAAAGCAAATGAAGCTAATAAAATTATTTTCAATTTTTATATATTACCATTACTGGAGAAGTAATTTATAATCACTGTGGTTTTTAATATACATCATTCAACCTATATTCCTAGTTTGTATAACTTTCTCATAAGGTGATGAACTAACATTTGTACACTTCAAGTGAAATATATTTACAATAATTTAATACAGCATTTATGATTTTAGTGAGATAGATTAGTAAAATTAAATTTTATGTCTCATTACTTTATGTCACAATGGGAGAACAATTTCTTGTTTTCGTTACATTTTTCTGGAATTTTGACAACTGTAAGCACCGTAGTTCTAACTTCATCACCCATGTTCAAACCTCAGAGTCAGTACTAGAATCACTGTTGTAATCATGGATGGCTTGGCCGTAACTTCATTCCAAAGTGCTTGAATTTTGTCATACTTTACATGCACACCCTAATGTACAGAGCAATTTGTTTTAAAGGCATGTACAAGTCGTAATATTGCAGTTTTTTGCAGAACAATCGCAACACAGAATATTAAGTACAGCTTCCGGCGCTGATGCTCCGACCATCCAATGTATATGTGATTGTCCTTCACTGTCCTTTATCCATCCATGTACTTCTGGGTTGGGTATAACAGGAACATTTTCAAGGCCTAACTTCCATATTCCAGCCTGGAAGTTAGCACGAAGTATATGTTGTTTCAAGTTATCTTGGCATGGTGGTAGTTGAGAGCTGTCAATTTGACCCTCCTTGGCTCGAAATAATTCATAGCGAAGCTGATTGACACTTTCGGTTTTTGTCTTCCTACAATACATTTCACATGTGAATTTCTCGATAGTCTTGAACAATTCTTCAGAAACAGTCCATGTAATACCTGGACTTGTAAATGGTCTGAGGTATTCTTTGCATTTGCAAATCAGTTTGAACCCCAGGATCTTTCCTTACCAGAAAAAGAACTCACACTGTCACAGCCTGACCAACTATGGAATCCTATTACTGCAGAGGCAACTTCTGAACCTATTGCTTTGACAATTTTGCCAGCATCAATTACTCTTATGTGATTTTTCATCCCTTTTATAATGTATAAGTTAGCCTTCATATCCAAGTGTAGACCAACTGAAATGACCAAACATCTGTGTCATTTGAGTAACAAAGCACTGTTGGATAATTAATGGCAGCATGTTTAGCATGTAGCATTATGCGGGTATCTGCCTCTTCATGAGTATATGTTAGGTCTTTCACAGCTTCAGAACCATTTGATGTGATCTTGATGCATGTCTCTTCCAATGTTACAAAATCTTCTTCGTCACCAATCATTTCTTTCCATTGCTCACCTTGCCAAGAGTCCACCAAGAATTGTATTAACTTACGTCTTACTTTCACCACTTTGCAGAAGCCTTCTCCAACAAACTATTTTGTGGCCACTCTTAATGCAGCTAAAATTGATCCCATCTTTGGAATCCCTCTTTTCCCGTTCTGACAATTTAATAGAGTTTTTTCTATAAACATCGAAAACTACATCTATTCTCAGACTTTAGCGCCCTATGTTCAACACCTGAATAAGAATATCCTTACACAATTCTTCGAAAGTTCGGTTTTCTCCGTGTACTGCGTGCAGCAAACACATTGCATCTATTATACAAGCAGATTTTGTTTTTGGTAGTTCACAAGGTGATGTAAAACTTTCCAAATGATGAGCAAACTTAGCTTTATTAGTTTTCTTCAGTGATCCATCTGCATTTCCTAGAGTCCAAGGAAGTGGTCCAAGTGGGTGACTGAATACTTCTCACATGTCAAGATTACGAGTTCAAAACACACTTAAAAAACAATAATTTAAATAAAAACATTTGAATGTAAAGTTACATTCCAAGTTCAGCATTCTACTATGTATACAGTTCTGGAAAACTTTGTCATCTTATAAAAAATTCAGAATTATTTATGAATATATGATTTCTTAAGCTATTATTTAAAAAATCAATTGCTTTTTTTAATTTAAATTCATTTTAATTTCTTTGTTTGTTAAATGTAATTTTTCCTGATAAAAAGCTAGGGTATTTTTAACAAATGGCAGTATAAACAGTATAATGTCCAAATGTTAGCACTTTTTTTTTTTTTTAATTTCTCAAATCCAAGTATAGTTAACAAGAACTTAGTTAAGCATAAAAATTGAAGATTTAATTCCGCTGTTTAGTTTTTAAAAAATTGTTAAAATCGGACAACCTATAGTTTAGAAATATGATTTTGAATAACTCACTGTCGGCAGCCATTTTGAAACTACCCTTTTGAGATGTCTATCACTTATTTTTAAGTTTAGCATCATCCAATAATCAAGTCCTGGAAGTTTAGTTTGGTCCCCCCAATTTATACCAAAATAATATTATTTTAGCAGTTGGGACAAGGATACTTGGACACTTATTCATCATAAACAATTAATCGTTTCTCAGGCTACAAAAATCCGATTAAAATGAATGTTTTTTTTTAAATTAAAGATCATTTTATTAGCTTCATTTGGTATTCATAGTTGTTTTTGCTAAAAAGCTTCGTTTTTCAGCAAATGGCAGTAACAGCGTTACAATACTGCCAAAATTTTAGCCTTTTTCAAAATTTCTCAAAAACTATTACAGTTACAAGAAATTAGTTAAGAATCAAAACTGAAGACGTGACTCTAATGTTTAATTTAAAAAAAATTGTTAAAATTGGATTGATCATAGCTGAGAAATATGACTTTGAATGCCTCACTGTCTGCAGCCATTTTTAAAAGCTACCATATTGAGATGTCTATCACTAATTTTTCAGTTCCTCATGACCGAATAATCAAGTCCTGTAAGTTTCATTTGGTCCCCCCAAATTATACCAACAATTTGTCTGGCACAAGGACTACCCCCCCCCCCCCCACCCCCCCCCCCACCCCTAGAGAGCGGAACTCTGGCGGGGGGGGGGGGGTTAAGTCACTCTCGGCGGAACCTAGAAGCGCAGAAATACCACAAATTCACAGAAAATCACAAGCCATTATCATTCGAGTAGAACACACACACACACACACTCACTCACACTCACAATCATTCACCCACAGTCATTCCGTGTGAAATCACCAAGGCGTGGCTTGACCATTTTAGAAAATTTTAATATTTTTTCCCAATAAAGTCTTATTAGTAAATAGCTCAAAACTATTATTATTTAATTTTTATCTGCCACCATTTTGAATCAGGGCTTGATTATCTTCGCTACTGCGTGCAAAAATAAGGCCTCGTAGAGGTTTTGTTAAAAGTTGATTGTTGGCCTTGACTAAAAGATAGTAGTTTCTTGTCTTTACTGATAAAAAGAGAACACTATAGGCTTACATAAAATGTATAAAAATATATTAAATACATTTGGAATACATAAGAAAAATGACCTTGAAATATGCCAAAATATTGAAAATTTTCAGCAATTTTCATTACCTTTTAATGTGACTTGGGGTTGGAAACAAAAGACCAAATTTTCTGTGTAATAACTACGGCTAGAGTATCGCGGAGTACCACCACGCGATAAAGCCCTTCAGGCCATAGGTGCTCAGCACTCTGTGCTTCTACAGAGTGGTGAAATACCAAAGAAATTCATCCTCCGCGGCGTGCACCGGTTCACCCCACACAACTTTCTCCAGCAGGAGTTTGTCACAGCAGACATCCCAGTACAAAACTGTTCCTCGAGAACCAACAGAAGCGTGAAAAGTGCGACGCGCTCGTGATCGAGGTGCCGCAGTCCTGCGACAGTGCAAAAATCTACGCACTGCGCGAGTTCGCCGGCATGCTAATAAAAGTTGACTATAGCGTCCCTTCGGCCCCAACCAATGCAGCAACTGCCAACGGTTTGGCCACGTAGGCAAAGGCTGCAACGCAAGTCCAGTTTGTAGGTGGTGCAGTGGCCCCCATTGCGCTACCGACTGCCTACAACAGGTGCGCTCACTGCAAGCTGCAGGATTGCGCCAATTACAAGGGTTGCGCAGAGTACAAGAAGGCGAGCTGCAGGCACCTTCCCCCCCAGGTCCGTAAGGCGCGCGAGCAGCAGTTTCGCCGCGACATGCGAACCAACAAGCAAACGGCAGCGCAGGCCCCGCAGCAGCGACCAGCGCCTCCTGGACACTTCAGCCCACCGAGGCAGAACCCATGGGGGCCCCCGACTCTCGGTCAGTACCTGTTCATGACGAGCGACAACAGGTTTGTGCCTCTGCAGCACTGGGAGCCCAGCTATAATGAGCTGGACTACCCGGTGCTGGCAAACAAACCCTAGCAGCGCGGGAAGAGACAGCCCCAGCCCAGGTCACACAAAAAGAACCTCACAGGCCACAAAAACGGCCAGGGCAAGTACCCTCAGCCTATGGAGGACAGGCCCCAACAGCCTGCCCAGGACAAACTGCTAGCAACCAAGCATGCCCCAGAAGCCCAGAGAAGGCACACGCCTGCGCCCGCACAGCCACGGGCAGCTACTGCGTCTGTGGAGACCATGGCAGTCGAAGAGGCCCCAGCACGGCCCACTACCCCGCCCGCGAACAGCTGGCCCTGCAATTAGGCTTGGCTGACTTCATGAAAGTCCTGGAGCAATCCAAGACTTTCAGGCCACTTTCTCGTGTGTTGCGGACCAGTGTACAGCTTCTTACTGGTAGCTCGTGTTTTGGTTTCAGTTTGTTGTGTTCGGTGGTGCTTTGTGCTGCGAAGTGCTGTTTTTTGACATCTGCGTACTTCAGGGCGCCTGCACAAGTATTTGTGCGTCGGGGTTCTGCCTACTTACATTTTAAACAGTGTTTCTAATTTCGTGGTGATATGTAAACATACCGTCAAATGGGGTTACTTGGGACTTCAGTTCAACTTGGGACAGTTTGGACCCACAGTCTATAGTCTTTATAAATGTATACTATCATCTTTGAGATTGTGCCAAAATACGACAGACAGCACATGTTCTACTTTGGATTTTTAAACATTTTCATGAAATATTAAGGTAGGTGTATATGTTATGTAATATTAACTAAGTGTGGCTTTTTTTCTAATATAATTGGCTTAAAAACTTTGTTAACAAAAGCTTAAACAATGTTATTTATTAACTTGATATAATTACTTATAACCTCACTTCTTAGCAAGCCAGGACATGTATTAGCTATCATTTTAATGTCAACTTGAGAAAATAAAATTACTCACTAAATAAATGTGTGTTTTTGGGGTTACTTGGGACACTGTCCCAAGTTATACTGGTTTCATTTCCTGTTCAAATCAATGCACTAATATCGACTGAAAGCAAATATATTGTGTTTGAGTCGCATATGATAATATATGAGTGCCTAAATTATGAACTCGTTACTGCATCTTCACTTGAGTAAATGTGGTTATTTCAATGCAGATTTGTATAACAAATAGTACTGATATTGGTAGTAATATGAAAAATTGCACTTTTACTATTTGGCACTTAGCTTCACAATCAAGTAAGGTGTTAAAATTAATTGTTTCTGGTGGAAGGCCATTAACATACCTACTAGCAATTTATGTTTTTTTGTTAAAGGTCCAATCTGATGCCACTGCAGTACGTTCGGCAGGTTGGGGCCCGAAAATACCATGATTTTTCGGATGATAATTTACAGCATGCTTTAAATGACATTAGAAACAATGAATTATCCTTAAGGAAAGCTGCAGCTAAGTATGGTGTACCGAAGAGCACACTTTCTCGTAAACTTACGGGAAAAAATATGAAGAAATATGGCCGCCCATGTGTACTTTCATTAGCTGAAGAAGAAACATTAACTCATGCCTTACTCAAAACAGCAGATTGGGGTTTTCCGATGTCAGAATTTGACACGAGACTGCTTGTCAAAAGTTACCTCGACAAGGCTGGTGTGAAAGAGCCTAGATTCCAAAATAACATGCCTGGTGTTGACTGGGTTAAAACATTTCTAAAGAGGCAATCCGAGCAGCTGAAAGTGAGGATGAGTGAAAATATTAAGCGAGCCAGGGCTGCTGTGGATCAGGAGACAATCAAAGAATACTTTTCAGAGCTGGAGGTGACACTGAGGGACATTCCCGCTGAAGCTATCATGAACTATGATGAGACAAACTTGTGTGATGATCCGGGAAGAATGAAAGTTATTGTTAGACGAACCTGCAAACACCCAGAACGTTTAGTAGACTCTTCCAAGTGTAGTGTGTCAGTCATGTTCGCTGGAACAGCCAGTGGACACACACTGCCCCCTTACATTGTCTATAAAGCTGATCACTTGTTTCAAACCTAGATAGAGGGAGGACCTCGCTGTGCTAGGTACAACAGGTCAAAGTCAGGGTGGTTCGAAGGCCCAATTTTTGAGGATTGGTTCATCTCTTTGGCATTGCCATACTTTAAGACTTTAGGTGAAGGGCCAAAAGCCATAATCGGAGATAATCTTTCAAGTCATATCTCTACGTCAGTACTTGAAGAATGTGACCGAAACAACATAAAATTTGTACTGCTGCCACCTAATGCAACTCACCTGTGCCAGCCATTAGATCTAGCGTTTTTCAGACTATTAAAGGTTGAATGGAGAAAAGTGTTGGAGAAATGGAAGAGCAAGCATCGTGGGACTATACCAAAAGACACTTTTCCACGGCTTTTGGCACTGTGTTTGAATAATCTTTCTGAGAGAGCAGGTGAAAACTTGTTAAGTGGCTTCAGGGTAAGTGGAATCTATCCCATTGATTCCCAACCTCGAAAGATTTCTGAAGGAAACAATCATTGGACCGCAACTTTTGAAGAATTTCTACAGAAAAAACGGACTTCAGAGACACAGACACGGAAAAGGCGAAAGAAAATTCAGCTCGCTGCAGGAAAAAGCATTTCACCTCAAATGATCAAAGAAAAGGCCAACAGTATCAATAAGAATGTTCACCATCCACAGCCTAGTACATCAGATTCCAGCCAAAGGAAACATACCGATAAAACTAGCTCAAGTTCATTTGTCACGCAGAAGAGAAAAACAAAGAGGTGCAACAATGAAGACTCAGACACGGAATCTGGCAGTGACAATTTTTCAGTTCACGATACAAGTGACGAATTGGATTTTGAAAACTATCGAGCAGAAGTGCTTAATGACAACACCGATGAAGAATCTAATGACACATGTTGTAAGGAAGCAGATGTAGAATCTGAACATGTGGGTTGTGAAGAACCATTGGGACATATCCAGCCAAACATAGATGATTTCGTGATAGTTAAACTTTTATACAATGAAGGCACAAAGAAACAGAAAGAGAAGATGTTTGTAGGACAAGTCCTTTCAACAAAAAATGACGAAACCTATCGGTGCAAGTTCCTACGATGTTATGAAGGAAAACAAACCAGTATGTTTGTGTTTCCAATTATTGATGATATTGCTGATGTAAACGAACAGCAAATCTTGAAAGTCATTTTCCCAATTAAGGTCATGAGTAGGGGCAGATATTTGTTCAATGTACATGTTTAGTTTACTTTGAATTATTATAGGTAAGCATAATTTGCACCTTGATGTGAGTAGGCCAGTTGCAAAGTAAGCCTTGTCCAGCATACATCATTTTGCGTAATGCAGGAAAAACTGCTGCCGCCATTTACCAAGCGTTAACAGTGATTTAAAAAATACTACCAAACTGCTAGTGAGTCTTCTTTCCACGGCACAAAGTAGCATACAAATTGCACAATTGGGGTGTCTTAAATTAAATAAAATTGTTTGGACATAGCCTATTTTGCAACAGTCAGCTGGACATGGCTTATTTTGAAACTGCTGGGTTTGGACAAGATGCACTTTGCTAAAGGAATGTACATTATAACTAATTAAATTTATATTGTGTATTTTAGCTACAGATGCAGACTTTGGAACAGACAGGTCATTTAAATTGTAAGTTAAGAACACTAAACAAACCGACTTGCTTACCATTGTTTTCAACACAATTTTAACATACATATGCAAATAAAAAAAATTAAAGGTTTGCAATGAGCAGTCAGTTTCTTAGTTTGTCCTAAATACTATATACTAAGTTCATCATCTGTCATGATAATGTCATCTTCAGCATCTTCTGCCTCACCTACTGTTGTGTCTTCAAGGATAGAACTGTACCAGCCAAGAAGGGGATTGTCTTTCCATTCACTTCCATAATGCTTACACAAAAGGCTTTCCACATCTTTTAGTTTCTCAGGTTTTATTGGTACTCCCAATTTCAATTCTTGTGGTGTTATGTATGAAATGGTTTTGCCACGCCTGCATATTGATTTAGCAGCTTCAGCATCTATCTACCTTGTAGTTAGGCTCTCCTCTTACGAGAACACTTCCATTTTCTGAACTATGTATTACGAACCGCTTGAACGAAGAAAATTGAAAATGCCAGTTACCAGGTTTCTTTAATATTACTTCAGCTGCACTCTTCCAATCATAAACCTTATAATCTTCTACTAGTCTAAATAGCTGGCCATGCTCCCTGGACAGTTTATAGTATTCTTCAGGAGCAACTATGGTTTCCCTCTTCTTTATCACTTGTTCAATGAGGCCAAAGACTCTATCGGGAGGGATGTATGAATGTCCTGTGATCGGAAACGTCAGTATAATTCTGTTTACATTTTGTGGAGCATATGATTGTAACCATTTGCATAGCATACCGATCATTGAGCTATTTTTGTTCTGGCCACCACAGCCATCACAGTACAGACTTACGGTATGTAGACCAGCAAGGCTTGTGTTCCTTAGTCGATGGTAGACTGCAGATGCAATAGCATTAGACCCTTTATACCTTTCTGGCTCAGTCCACGTGTAAACATAAGTACTATGGTGATCTTGTATGGAGCATGACGTGCCCTGGCATATCGTAAAGTTGTAGCAATAGAGTTGTCGGCTGCAGTAAGCAGACTGATCAGGTAGTTTAGGTAGCACTTGATTTTTTTGGCAATCAAAGCTAAAACTAACTACACCATCTTCTTTCTTAAGCAGTTCATAAAACACTTTTGCTTTGAGCTTATGCACTCTGTATTGAGTAATTAGATCTTGTTTGCTGCCCTGATCATGGGTGTAACTAATCTCCTCTTTCAACCGAATACAGAATAAAATGCATCTGTTGATGGGCAACCAAAACTAATATTGAAGTCCTCAACAAACATCTTTCTAAAGTATTCATATTTAACTCTTAGGCTGATGTCTGAAGCTTTGTTAAAATAACGCCAAAGCTTCTTTATTGTAAGAGAACTCTGCAAATATTGCTGTTTTGATTTGCCACGACAGTAGTGCGATTCTAGTAGTTGTAGTGATTGAATGTATGTTTTGACAGCTTGTTTTTTTAAGGCAAATTGTTTGGATCTAACATCACCACTGCGATTTTCTTTTGGTGCACCTTCAACAAAACGAAACCAAAATTAAGTAACAATATTAATGCTATGGCTGAAGTGATAATAAATTAATATAGTATACAACTCCTGTAAGCAATTAATGTTTGAAGTTGATGTTAGATTTATCACTTTGGTATATTTTAAAAACTCGTTTTATTTTATGCCTACCCAGTACAAAACTACACGAGTGAAATAGTTTTACGACACTATAATATTTACGACAATATTCATCAATATCGGCCTTTTTATTTTACACAACATTTGTAGATTTATAAAACCTCTCACAGCACTTACTAATGTTTAAATAATGTTAAATGGACAAGACCCGTTTTGACACCATGCATTTGAAAACACTAGATTTTTAAAGGACAAGACCAATTTTGCTACAGTATTCGGGATGGACATAACCTGTTTTGTAACAGTAGCAAATTTGGACAAGGCATGTTTTGAAACAGTACTGGTATTTTGTGCTGCTTTTAAACAGGGACAAGAATTATTTTGTTCCAGTTTCTTAACTGTCACTGATACCAACCACAAAGGTGCACCCAAAACCACCATAAACTCGTTTTTCAATTTTTGTGGACAAGGCTTACTTTGCAACTGGCCTACTCATGTCAAAAGTCAAAAATGATGAATTTGTATATTTTTATGTGTAAATTTTTTTTTTGTTGTATGAATAGGTAGTTGAATTTTTTTTACTTTTGATGCTCTGCTAATAATTGCTATTTCACACAAACTTTTATTTTACCATCTATTGATGTCCTATGTAACCTTGTGAAACATGGACAGATGATCTTAAAAATAAAGTTTTATATAAAATTTTAATAATGTCCCAAGTTACACCAACCCAAGTGTAACGTGGGACAGTGGAAAAATATATATTTTTTGGGCAATATAAAAGCATACACATAGATTAATTGATGGAATTTAAAATGTTCATACTGTCACTGGAGTTAGTAAAGTGTGGTAATATTTGTAGAATTTACCAATTCAGTTTTACAATCTTTTAAATAATTAAACTGTCCCAAGTAACCCCATTTGACGGTACTGCTTCGTCGGTGATGAATCGATAGCGGGTGTGGGCGAATTGATTATTTCGCTTTGTGCCAAACCTGCAACCAAGATGGCCGACTTGGACACATCATCAATTCCTTTGGAGCAACCACCACTCTCGCCCCTTCCACGTCGCTCCCAGAGTGCGAAAAAATTTTGGGTGACCCCTGGCCAGCGTTCTGCTCATGCTGTTTCATCCAGTTCAGATTCTGAAGACACTTCGCCTCATGGTGGCCACGTTGAGAAGAAGCCTGCCAAGATATCTAAGGATGCGGCGAAGGCAATTGTCTCTCGCCACTGGTTCGCCTCTCAGTGCCCGGACGACGAGGGTGGTAGCACGCCTTCATCGCGCGCCATTGCCCGGGCCGATCTTCACAAATCCCAGTGCACCCAGCTGGACTCCACCTTGGCGCTGAAGCGCCATGCTAGCTCTACGGTTGACGCCACTATTGATGCCGTGGCCCGGGGCTGCGCTCCTGCTGCCTCCACTTCGCGGGTGCCATCCTGGCCGGACGATTTGCACCGGATTGACTCGGACTGCCCTGACGCGAGCCCACGGTGCCGGGGCTCGCTCCCCGATGTCCATTTACTCCACCACGTCGAGGAGACCTGGCGCAGCCTCGCCGCCGGTGGGCCCCTGCCGGGCTCCTCTGTCGGTGGGCCGATCTCCAGTTGCCCGGGGCCGTCCACTGATGGTGTCGGTGCTGCCATGGCGTCGGCGCAGGCCACTCCGAGCTCCCTGTCTCGGGAACCGCGCCGGTCTTCAGTGGCGGACCCTGGCGTGCCCAGCCAGGCCATCAACGTCCCTCGTGGCAGTCCCGGGGCTGCCACTCTCCCTGCGTCTGTGCCGGGTGTCCCAGCAGCGGCCGACTGTCTTGTCCTGCCGACCCAGCATGGTCATCCTTCGACGTCTGCGCCTGCTGTGGCCCCTCGCCCGCCCGGGTTGTCGCCGGATGGTGGTCCTGCACCACGGCGCATGCCGCCAATTGTGGTAAATACCAAACTCAATGTCGATGCCATTCGCGGCAACTGGGCGCTGCGGCAGAAACTGCAGGGCAACTTCACTGTTGACTATCTTCGGGGCTACCCACGCTATCACCCCACTAGCCTGCACGACCGGGAGGCGCTTCTGACTTACTTCAGGGACCATGGCATTCCGTGCCACACATTTCCTGTGGGTAGGAAATCATCACCCAGAATTGTCCTGGCGGGTCTCCCCTCCGAGACTTCCCAGGACTCGGTCATGGAGGAACTGCTTGCTGTTGGGGTGCGCCCCGAGTCTCTCCGGCCCCTCACGTCGGAGCGCAAACTCCACCGGGGTTTCATCCGCTGCCTTGTGGTCCTCGCTGATGCCGCGCAGGTTGCCAAGGCTCGAACAGTCCGACACCTGGCTGGCCTCACCATCCAATGGGAGGAGTTCCGGGGCACGGCGCGGCCTCTCCAATGCCACCAATGTCAGAGGTGGGGACACCACGCAGCGGACTGTGGCAATCCATTCCGCTGTCTCCGCTGCACCCAGCAACACGTCCGCGGGTCCTGCCCGAAGCTGCCCGACGTGCCTCCGCAGTGCGTGAACTGCTTGAGGACTCATCCGGCGAATGCTCGGACCTGCCCCACCTACATGCAGTTCATCGAGGAGCAGCTGCGTCGCCAGGGACCACAGCCTCGACCGCCGGGCCAGGACGCCTCTGCAGCACCTCTTCGGCAGCCCCGTGCTCCGCTTCAGTCCCAGCGCAGGCCGCACGAGGACATGTTCCCGCCACTCCCTCCGTTCTCTCTTCCGTCATACCCTGCTGCCGTTTCCTATGCGGGGCTGGTCGCCGGCCAACCTGCGGCGCGTTCCCCGTACCCGCCTTTGGCCCCGATCCCCCCTGCGCCCCAGCTCCCCTCTCTCTTTTGCTCTGTGCCTGGTCCACCTCCCGTTGACACTTCATCTGTCTTGTTGCGCGCTCCTCCTCCTGCTCCCACCACTGTTGCAGGTGTTTCGCCTTCCCCCGCTCCACCCAGCCTGGGATGGGCAGAATCTGCGGGCAACAGCAGATGCGATTGAAACCTTTCTGGGGGGTTGGACTGCCGAGCCCCGGTGTCTGGGTACCCAAAGGACTGAGAACGCCGTTGGCATGCCGGGGGCACCCGGGCCTAATAGGCTGTAAATGAATGTCCCCGTGGCCTAGTGGTCTAGGCCAGCGAGACCCGAGCCGTTGCTCCCTCACAGGCTTAACGCCGCAGCGGTCGAAGCAATCGGCCTCCGGGAGGCGCAGCGGGGATTAGATTTTCCCAGTGGTTGGCAGTGCCATCCAGCACACTGGTGCCAGCCAATGGACTGCTTTCGGTGGCAGACGTGTTTGATTTACCAGCCATGCCGGTGGTTATTGTGGCAACAGGCGCTGCCCCGCCCGTACCGCCTGAATTTGCACCACCCAACGCGGTTGGATTCTTGGGCTGGCTGTCATGGTTGGCTAACCATCGGAAAGAATCAAGAGAACTGAACGTGGCATTCCAGACAGCAGCGCTAGTGATGGCTGGCAACGTAATCGCCATAGACAACCCACACTATCACAAGCTCCCGATGCTCGCAGACATGAGTGCGGCAGGACACTACTTTATGCCCTATCCGCATGATTACAATCCACTACTGCGGTATCTGGTGGTGGACATGCCTCGTGACGAGACGCAAGAATTGCACGCTGAGCTAGTGCGGCAATTTCTGGCAAGGTCCATCCGCCAAAACCTCTTCACCGGTGCCCCTCGCTCCTTCCTCCCTTCCCTCCAGCGGCTCTCCCCCCTTTTGGTGTGGCTCCCTCCCTGCCATCCTCTCTTCCTGTACCTTCGGACTGCCCCCCAGCACCTGTCCTCCCTACTGTTTCCTCTCTGCCGCCAGCCGTGAGCCCCCTGCCTGTGTTCCCTGCCTCCGCTCCCTTTACTGTGTTCTTCGAGACATTCAATTGGCTCGCCCGGCTGAATCTCCTCCCATGGCTGCCGTTCTTTGCCGATGCCATCTTCCGCATCTCGCAGGCTCCGACCCCTCTTCTCCAGGCCGAACTATATTTCCAGTCCATTTTCCACTTCCTCCGGACTGTGCTCCCAGCAGCTTAAGTTGATCATCTGGAATGCCCGGGGCATTCGAGCGAAGCTGGGGGACTTCCGGCTCTACCTGTCCACTGAACGGCCTGCCCTTGTCCTCCTCACTGAAACATGGCTCAAGCCCGATCTCCCCTTCTCCGTGCCTGGGTACGTCATCTACCGTTGGGACCGGGACACTCGTGGGGGTGGTGTTTCTCTCCTCATCCTGTCTAGCATCCCGCACCATCAGCGCGCGCTGCCCCCCCTCCGCAACACCGAGGCGGTGGCGGTGCATCTCCATCTGACTCCTCATCCTCTCACTGTGTGCTCCGTCTATCTCCCTGAACATGGTCCCTTCCCGGCAGACGACTTGCGCGCTCTCTTCCATCTGGACGCGCGCGTGGTCGTGGGCGGGGATTTCAATTGCCGGCATCGCGCGTGGGGCTGTGTGTCCACGAGCAATCGGGGCACTCAGCTTCAGCGCCTCGTTCAGGGTTCCCCCCGTCTCGCCATTCACGCCCCCTCTTCATTCACATTCATTCCATGTCACGTCCGGCAGCGGTCGAGTGTCCTCGACCTCCTCCTTTCTGTTGGACAGGTGGCTGTGTCGGGGCTCGCGGCCCGGGCCGAGCTCACATCTGATCACACCCCTGTTGTTGGTTTCGTTCGTACCGATTCTCTCCCCTTCCATGGACCCCGCCCGTGGTTTGACTTCAGCCGTGCATATTGGGGTGCCTACCGGTCTCATCTGGATAGGCACCTCGATCTGCACTTCCATGTCGCTTCCCCGCAGCAGCTCGATGATTTACATAAAAATTGTTTCAAACAAACTATAGTGCATTTTTTCTGTTTCTTTTGGCTTGTTTTTCATTTTGTTATTTGCATATTTGAAGTGTATTTATGGTTTTTGATGCATTTGTCATTGCTGTATCATATAATTGTGCACTATGTGTTTTGTTTCATAACTTAAAACTGTCCCTCAGATGTCACTTGTAAATCCATTAACATGTCACATACTCTAATGTGTCAAGGTGTCCATTAACTGTCACAACTGTCCCCTTGCCTGTCACAAATGTCCCATTAACTGTCACAACTGTCCCCACTAGTTCTAATATGAACAATTATCATTTCATGAACATATAAATAACACAAATTTATTGCAGATGCATATATATAGCAGAAAAAATAGATTATTGTTTATACTTGAAAATGTAATGATTAATGAAATATTAGGGAAGTTAATGAAAGAATTTTTATTTTTATTGGTTTTCCATTAAAATAAAATTTTATTTTGCACAAAATTATGTCCCCAAATAAGTTCAGTAGTGACGCAATTATGCAATTCCTTCGCATTTAGAGAGGCAAAAGATTCCAAAAACAGGTTAAACAACGGAACGACTATTATCTCAGGGAAATTGAATATTTAGTAATTCTAAATAACGTGAGCATAAGCTTAGAAAAAATATTTGAATATTCAACTTTGGTGAGTATCAAAAGTTCAAGTTGACAGAGAATGATCCTTATTCATCATTGTCTTCATCTGCATTAACTTCAAGTGTTGTATCAGTAGATCCAACCAAGTGTAGGCCTTAAGTGTATACGAGCTCTAGGCAACAAACAATAACAGCTAGTTTTGACAAGCAAACCAAATTTCTTCATGGAGACAAGTGGCAAACAGACATTGTAAAGTTGATTGCCAAAATGATTTGTGTAGACGGGCAGCCACTTTATGTCACAGAAAATCGAGGTTTCAAGGAACTGGTGAACCATTTAGAACATCATTTTTCAATGCCTTCTCGTAAGAGTTTGGCAAATGAAGTCATTCCCCAGATGTACAACGATGTTCTGAATGAAGTTAAGGACAAATTGAGCATATAGGAATATGTTGCCTTAACTACAGATCTATGGACATCTGTATCCAATGATGATTATTTGAGCTTAACAAGTCATTATTTAGATGAAAATTTTATTTTGCATCACCTGTGTGTGGAAGTTGTGCCATTTCCTGAAGTAAGCCACACTGCTGAAAATATTTGTTCATTTATAACAGAGATGTTAGCAGATTGGCAACTTTCAGAATAAGTGGTGGCAATTCTGAGAGACAGTGGCCGTAACATAACAGCAGGTCTGGAGCAGTCTGCATTTGTTCATGTAGCATGTATGGCACATACACTGCAGCTGTGTTGAAGGATGGCTTATTTAGCCATAAAATTGTTACAAACTTGTTGCCTCAATGTAGAAGGCTTGTAGGGCACTTCAAGCACTCAGCACGTGCTACGAAGATATTAAAACAGTGCCAAATAACAGCTAGTGTACATCAACATAGGCATATCCAGGACGAGCCTACTCACTGGAATAGCATGTTGCACATGTTAAAAAGGCTACAGGAGCAGAAAAGGGCTATTTTGCTGACAAGTGGTGAGCTGAATTTACCAGAACTGACAGGCCAGCAGTGGACACTCCAAGTCAGCTCACCAAGTGTAACAGCTTCAGAGGTAAGTTGAAATGAAAATGGTTTGTCATACAAAGTCAAATGCCATAGGATGATGTAAGCCTAATTTTTTAAAATATATTTTTGCAGGTTATTCCATTAGTTCATGTCACAGAAAATGAGCTTCAGAAAGATGCACTAATTGGATCGCAACTACAAGGGGTGAAAAATGACATGTTGGCCTCACTGAGAATAAAATATACTGAAATGGAGGACAATAAAATACTGTCATCTGCAACTCTACTAAATCCCAGATTTAAAACCAACCCCTTTCGAAATGTACAAAAAGTGGAAATTGCAAAAACTTTATTGTTGTTTACAGCAAAGCAGCTTCTGAACACAACTGTAAGGAATGATACAATTTAAATTTTTTTTAGCAGTGAACATTAAAAACAACACAACTGTCCTAATTTTCTTCTGTTGTTTGTATTATATTTTTTCAGGACAGTAGTGAGACAGCTACAAATTAAATCTGCCCTCCAGCCAACCACTAATACAAGCAGCATGGACATGTGGCCTCAATATAGTGACCTGTTTAGCAAATCCTCCAAGGAAAAAGGACTGACGACATCATTGAAAATGAATTCAGTCTTTTTTTTTTTCTGAAAATACTTCACCAGCCAACGCAAACGTATTCGAATACTGGAAAAATTGCAAAACATTTCCAACTATGAGAATACTTGCTAGAAAGTACCTGTGTTTGCTACCTTCCACAGTATTTAGTGAAAGGCTTTTTAGCACGGCAGCATACATTTGTGATAAAAAAATAATAAAGAGTTTTAAAAAACTAAAAAACACGCTTTTATATAAAATCCAACTAAAAAATAGAAAATAAATTTTAATAAATTTAATTTAAAAATAGTGTAAAATAAAAAAAATGTATTTTATTTAAAAAACCGTGGGGTGCATGGTGTCAATAGTTATAATTATTTTACTGACAGATATGAGTAGAAGGATTATTATTTTGATATCATCTTAAAAAGCACCCCACGCTTTTTCTTTAAATAAAATACATTTTTTTTTATTTTACACTAATTTTAAATTAAAATTTATTTTCTATTTTTTAGTTGGATTTTATATAAAAGCGTGTTTTTTAGTTTTTTAAAACTCTTATTTATTTTTTACTTTTTAGTTTTGTTTTGTTTAATTTTTTTAAACTGTTAACGTATTTGTTCTAATCTACTATTAATTCCGTGATAACTATAAGTAACTGTAATTATTTTACTAATTATTAATGTGTAGAGCTGTATTGATAGTCAAATCTCGATTTTAGAAGCCATTCAAAAATTTTAAGGTTATCAATATATACAGTGAGACTTATGGTATAAGGTTATTGACGAACAAGTGATATCGACCAGTCTTACATACTGTACGAAATTAATGCTGTGAAGCAGGAAATGATGGGAGTTACGGATTAATTATTACGTGAAGCGTTCCACATTTACGTAACAGGAATTTTGGGAAGCACAAGGATTGAGAAAGGATGAGGAAAGGACCCGCTCAATGAGAGTGTATACAATATGTGAGAAAAATTCGGATAGACCGGACTGGGATTCGAACCCAGAGCCTTCCGATGACATGTCGACTGCTCTACCATCGGGCGCTCGATACAAAGCGCCCCACGCTTTTTTCACAATAATACTAGTATTTTTCATTCATTATTGTGTTAAGCTTATTTTAAAAATTATTTCCTCAATTTCTTCCAGGTAAAAATCCTTAAACTGCAAGTTTTGCTCTCTATCCAAATATGTTTTTGATATATCATCTGTCAAACTTATCCATATTTTCCATGTTTGATGTCTTTTATTTAATGAGTTACTGACCTTGGCATAGTTTGGAGTATTTGTAACTGCTTGGTGTAGATTTGCAGGTTGGTGTTCGAGTGGAATTTCAAAAATCTGCCCATCAGGTGTAGCTATTGAGGATATGCATATGGTGTTTGATTTCCCATCTGCTTTTGGTTTCACAGCAAAATCAAACCTCAATTTTTCCATGTTTTGTGAAATATTTGCATAAAATGTTGTTTTATAATAACGTTTCACTCTAGGTTAATTGGTAAAATGAAACAAAGGCGTAATTTTGTTTCTCTATTTAACGAAAGAAACATTTAAAGCCCTTATTTCAGGTTTCTTTTCTTCATATTTTTACAAATATAGATTATATTCTCTTCGAGAAAGTATATATTATTCACAATAATAATAACCCGCTCTCACTTTTCATTTAATTAAATGTCACAATATTTAGTAGGCTTTGTTTATATCGCGCCAAAGACAAACTGAAAGAAAAGAGTTCGCACATGAGCGAAATGGTTTTCTTTACATATACAGTATGTCCTTGTTTCATTTTACCAATTATATAAATTGACAAAAATCTTATTTTGCAAATTGATTAATGGAATAATCTTATCAAATTAGTGTATTGTCATCGGTCCTCGATAAATCTACAAAGTTTCAATGAAATCTGGCCGTTTAAAGTGGGTCAAAATCGCTCCCAAAGGAGTCGTTTACAAACATACAAACAAACATACAGGTGAAGCTATATAAAGCGTGTAAAAATGTAACCGCTTGGATCCTGATAGAGTCAAAATACTTGTTTTCTTAAACAAAAATCTTAAGTGAATCATTTCATTCAATTGAGCATGTTCATTTCCTATGTATTTGATATCGGAATAGACCATTTTATATAAAATACTACAGATGAGACAGCAAAATATTTTTTTCTTTTCTTAAAGATTGATTATTCTCACAACCAATGAGACAGGAACCGGAACCGGAGAAGAACCGAACCGAATTCCAAGAACCGAACTGGAACCGGAACCGAAAAAATTACAGAACCGACAAATCCCTATTTAATATGTTTTACAGACTAAACACCCACTGTTTAGGACACTGCATCTAACAACAGAATTTGCTGTCAAGCAAACAACATTGTCATGTCACAGTGGTGCTAAAGGATGCTAAAAGTTAACGCATAGTAGATACTGTCTATAGTACAAAACCTTATTTAATTTAAAATATATATAGTATTATAACACATATAACAAACTTCAGTTCTATAAATAATATTGCCTTGATATATCGTTTTACATCACCAACTGTTCCTAGACTGTAGTAGGGTCCGATACATGAGGAAATGTTGAACGAGAGAACATTGGGATAAAAGACTTGCATTGTACACATAAGAGCATCTTGAGTGGTTCTTCACCCTGTACAGCTGGCCTGTTAGGGCACACTTGTGCCAGTGCGGGAGCAACATCGGGATGGTGGTAAACTCCAGTTGTACACATAAGTGCACCTCCAGTGGTTCTTCACCCTGTACAGCTGGCCTGTTAGGGCACACTTGTGCCAGTGCGGGAGCAACATCGGGATGGCGGTAGACTCCAGGTGTACACATAAGTGCACCTCGAGTGGTTCTTCACCCTGTACAGCTGGCCTGTTAGGGCACACTTGTGCCAGTGCGGGAGCAACATCGGGATGGCGGTAGACTCCAGGTGTACACATAAGTTCACCTCGAGTGGTACTTCACCCTGTACAGCTGGCCTGTTAGGGCACACTTGTGCCAGTACGGGAGCAACATCGGAATGGCGGTAGACTCCAGGTGTACACATAAGTTCACCTCGAGTGGTTCTTCACCCTGTACAGCTGGCCTGTTAGGGCACACTTGTGCCAGTACGGGAGCAACATCGGAATGGCGGTAGACTCCAGGTGTACACATAAGTGCACCTCCAGTGGTTCTTCACCCTGTACAGCTGGCCTGTTAGGGCACACTTGTGCCAGTACGGGAGCAACATCGGAATGGCGGTAGACTCCAGGTGTACACATAAGTGCACCTCGAGTGGTTCTTCACCCTGTACAGCTGGCCTGTTAGGGCACACTTGTGCCAGTGCGGGAGCAACATCGGGATGGCGGTAGACTCCAGGTGTACACATAAGTTCACCTCGAGTGATTCTTCACCCTGTACAGCTGGCCTGTTAGGGCACACTTGTGCCAGTGCGGGAGCAACATCGGGATGGTGGTAGACTCCAGTTGTATATGTAAGAGTTTCTTGTGCGGTACTCGACAGTGCACAGCCGACCCGTGGACTGCAGTGTCGCGGC
Organism: Bacillus rossius redtenbacheri; assembly: GCF_032445375.1. Taxonomy (NCBI): domain Eukaryota; kingdom Metazoa; phylum Arthropoda; class Insecta; order Phasmatodea; family Bacillidae; genus Bacillus; species Bacillus rossius. Next base: position 7,846,040 of record NC_086337.1, on the reverse strand, counting down.
CATCTGCTGCATGTCAGCACTGCTGTGTTTGTGTGTCACCAGGTAGCTGTTGGAGCAGCCTCGAGACGTGGCCTCTGTGTCGAAGCGCGGGTCGTGGACTCGCTGAACTCCCTCTACGCTGCCGAGCCACGCACCCATGGACACATCCTCACTGATGTACAGGCTGCAACATACAACACATGTCTATCAGAGTTAACATGCTGTCTTTTGTCTTATGGTGCTTACAATAAATGTATGAAACTAAGCTTGAATAAAATGCACAGTTTTATATAATTTTTTGTTTCTTTAAAATTGAGTGCATGAAGGTATAAAAAAGTGTAAGTTTAGTTTTTGCCACAGTGAATTGAGTGTAAATATTTTACTAGAACATTAGAGCCTTAAGAATCAAAGCTTTTGAATATTTATGACAATTTAGTTGCTTCTAATCAAAATATAATTTTTCTTATAGAAACATGATTCAATAACTACAGTATTAATTTGTATTACTTTTTAACAACTAACACATATATAGAACTCACGCAGACCACGCACTAAGAATGATGGAAAAGAAAGCTTGCTATAAAAAACAAAGTCAAAATCATTCTGCCATCCCGAAAATATGATCACCAGGAATTAAAGCTATCTGTGTTAAAATCAAAACTGCAAAAACCAAGTTCTTAACACGTTTGGTAACATTTATACTCCTGCTCATACATCACCTGAAGCATACATTATATACTTTAAAAGTCCTGCAGACAAATTCGTGAATTATCAAGATGATATCCTAATAATGTGGCTGAAGTGGACTGGACTGTTAGGAAAACACTTAATATACTTCAAACGGGTATTAAATCCATTTCCCAGGCCAATTAAGGCCCAGTTCGGAATCACCCCAACACAATTACTGTCGGGCTCCAAATCATTCCCTTGACCTTTGTTTATCCAATTTTAAGGTTTGTAGGTACAGTCACAAAAGCATTTGATCTTTTAGTCAAATAAGACACAGCATCAAACTTGATTTACGATTCAAGAAGAAAATTGTCTACTCTGCATTCAGGAACGATTGTCAGGTGTAATGAATTGTGGTGATGCTGATACACTCTGCTCTCTACACTGGTGAACATCTCCTTGGAAAAACTTTCGGAGACTGGTGGATATTTTAGTTTCAAACACATAAACACATAATAAATGTCTCCACTGCATTCAGGAACGATATTCAGGTGTAATGAATTGTGGTGATGCTGATACACTCTGCTCTCTACACTGGTGGAACATAAATGTCTCCTTGGAAAAACTTTCGGAGACTGGTGGATCTTTTAGTTTCAAACACATAAATTACAAATGCAATTTCATCTATATCTGTGAATCTATTTATTTTACTTTTGTTACTGCAAACTCAGCCAAAAAAAAACATTAAAACAATTAACATGATAAAGAAGTTAGTTCCTTGACATACATAAATTGACTAATGCATTATTCATTAGCCATTACAATGGTTGCTAATACAAAAATTGGGTTAATATTGGTTCGTAGGGTCGACCCTTTGTAAATATATTACGAGATGACTTCCACCATAGTTAAAAATAAGAATAAACAATTAACAACAAGAATAAACAATCCCAGGATTATAATGATTGGCACGTTGTGTAATAGATCTCTAATTATCGCATTTTGGCACGCTGGAGGTCTAACGGAGAATTTGGAAATACATATGATTTTTGGAACTAGGTAGCTGAAGATGATATTTCACGCTGTAGTTGGACTACCAGGGCGCCAAAGCAGTCCTGGGTCCGAGGACAGGAAAAAAAATATGCGGTCGCCATGCTTGCTCCGGCTCTTGAACCCTGTCTGTGAACAAGCCAAATCCCACATGATTAGAACTAATTCACAGACAGTCATTAAACGGGCAAAAATGCTCACAAAAAAATTATGGTCGGGGAAGAGAGAGGTTGTCAAAACTCACCAAAACGGGGTGTAGTTCATAGCACTGAGAACATGTGCCCGCCGGGAGGTGAAAGACCGTCCCGATCAAGCGCGGTTGACGCGGGCGCACTCATCATTGATAGAAATTCGAATTTAGCAAAATATTTCTACATGGAACACAACTGACTAATTAAGGTCTAAAAAAAACTTAGGGAAAACATCCCTTTATGAGACGACTACATTCTCGTGTGACGGCAGAAGTGAAGTCTTGCTGTGGGCTGGCCGAGGATGTGAAGTGGTCAGTCTGATAGTGCGGTGCAAAGTCTCTGTGTGGCAGGAACGACTCTTAATTAAAACTTTCAAAAGAAAGGGGAAGCGGGGACTGAAAGGTTCCGAAGATTTCTGAGTGGGTGCTAAAAGAAACACTTCAGGGTGGCTACAGATACTCTGCCGAAAAATTCCCTGAAATTTCCAACTGTTAAAATACTTTGCTGTGACGTAACTTAAAAATTTCCCTTAGAATTTCTTTCAATGCAAATTGTATCCAAACAGTAAATTACCAACCTCATTTATTATATTGCACTTTAAATTAAATGAAAACATTACTCAAAAAAAGATCCTTTCTGATGTTATCAACCACTACATCATAGGTACAAAATTTGGTGCTCTACTTGAGTTAACAAATATCACTTTCATGAAATACATCAAATTTTGAAATGAAGTTCACACAGTCACACATATTATTCAAAAATATGTAATGAAAGCTATGATGGTTATATCAGTCATGTCTAAGGTTCTAAAATTTCCGGAAAAATTGAATTCAGGAAAAAAACCAGATAAAAAACAGATTTTTCCAAAAAATTGGAAAAATTGGAAAAAAATTATAAATTCAAACTTAACTTATTAAATATTATTAATTATTGAATCTACTTTTATTGTTATAAATATTTAAGTAGGCTATTATGTTTTTATTAAAGGAAATTTAGTAGTTTTGAGTTTTGTTTGTTGGCAGTTGGCCAAACTTCTTTATAAGACAATCACTTGTGAGAGTTGAGACATTGTTGTAAGTGTTGGGCCTACAGCAGCAAGATTGTTTACTTTCTGTTTGGAAATTAAAAGAGGTAAGTATATTACAGTATAAATTTGTATTTTTAATATTTTTAATTGATAATGATATATTTTGGAAACAAATTACAACAAGTTTGTCCCTCCTAAAACCAATTGTGACAGCTCTAACAAAGTCTGAATCAGACAGTGCACTTCTGTCTGAAGTTCCACATTTCATATCTGAGTTATGTAAAGAAGTAATATCTTCATCTGCAGCATCACCCTTGACGAAAAGCGAAGAAGCCAAAGTTGTGAAAGTACTGCAGAAACGCTAAGACTTCATTCTGAAGCCTATACACTGTGCTGCAAACTTGCTCGATCCAAGATACAAAGGAGTTATGCTAGATGATGATGAAGTGCTGTCCGCCATAGATTTCATCACCAAACTAACACCGAATCTTGGACTAGATGTAACTTCTTTATTATAAAATCTTGCTGAATTCAGGACATCAACAGGATTTTGGTCAAGAGATGCTATATGGAGCACAGAAAAACATGTTACACCAGTTATATGGTGACAGGGTTTGTGCACTACACAACCTCTATCTCACATGGCAGTGCGATTATTGTCCTTACCACCTTCAACTGCAGCCTGTGAACGAAATTGGTCTCAGTTTGCTGCAATTCATTCTAAAACTAGAAATTGCCTGACTGCAGATAAGGTACAGAAGCTAGTGTCCATCAGAAGCAACTTACAATTTAAAGAAAATACTCCTAGGCGGAGGTCTTTTCCTAATGTACATTGTCATTCGTCATGTGTCTGTCAACCAGAACATGTTGCAGATGGACAAAGTCAGGAGGAGGAATCAAACATTTCAGAGTCAGACTCAGAATTGGATCTAGAGATACAGCCACAGGTGATATAATGCCTAGGGCCTAACCTACCTACTGTCTTGAGTGCCTACTACAAGAATTGTATGTACATGTTCATTTATATATTCAGTCTTTTTAAAAGTGTACTTATAATATATTAAGAAACAATGCTGAGCACTATGTAACCATGTTGCTATAAATCATTTTCATTAATGTGAAAGTAAAGGGTTTTTATATCCATCTATTTATTTATGTAAATTTTTATTTTTTCCGATTTTTCCATAAAATTTGTGTACTGATGAAAAAAACCAAGTTTTCGGTGTTTTTTTCCCAATTTTTCATGGTTTTTTTCCGGCCTCAAGAACCCTAGTCATGTCACCAGTGTACAATTTGAAGACACATTTCAGTTTTTAGACGAGGTTCCTCAAACTTAAAAAAGAAATTTACCAGTTCATTTTAAACTAAAAAACCAACATAATATCACAGTTACTTTGTTAGGGCTTTGATTTCTTCTTCGATCAAAGAAGCTTGCTTTCGTGCTTCCTCCAACAACTTCTGTTTCTTAAACTCCAACTGTTTATCAATGGATGCAGCTCGTTTTTTTCCCACTTTAATTCTCTCTTCCTCATCTGCTTCTCTGGACTGCTTTTCCACTTCTTCAGAATAACGGGTTCTTGCATTTCTGGTAAAACGAAGTAACTTCTTGGTTATCTGTGTAGCTTTTCAATTCCACCTTCAGCTAGCACAACATCATATACCTGTCTTTGTGCTACAAGAGACATTTCCTTCTGATTTTCAATTATACATTCTCGATTTACCGAAAATCCTCTCTCCAAGCTACTGTTTCCATGAGACAAAATAAATACAATTTTTAAGACGGAAGTCAAATCTTGGTAATCACCAGTCTCAGGAATCATTTCAAGCCACAATCTGTCTAACCTATGATCTTTCACACAAAATGCCAACATTTATTCCCTGGAATTGGGAAGACTGAAAATACTCTTGAACTGACGATCTATGCGATCTGCGGTCATGCCAGAGATCCAGTTGTTTGCTACTAATATCTCCAAGAAACACCTCATTCGTTCATCACGCACTGCCTGTAGAACAGAAACTGCTGGATCTAAAAATGATATGGCTTTGGTCAACTTGAACTTCAGAGGTGAACGAACCAATAACTTACTGCAGATCTTTTGCAAACAAATTTGACAATATCGTTTAAACAATAGGATGTCTTTCTCAACCACATCATTTTATTCGCGAAGAGCTTTTCTTGTAGCATACCCAATATCCAAATTCTTTACAGGTTGCAAGTCATTCTTGTCTGAACATCAATGTCACACAACACTGACTTTGCAGCAATAACATCTGCTTTTAAAAATCTTGACATTAAAGAATGCAAAACACTATTTAAAGAACCATAAAGCAGTGGTGCTAGAGGCACATCATCCTGAAACTTGCGAAGGAAAGGTTCAATTTCACTTGCTAAAGAAACAAAGAAAGCAAGTTTAGCTGTCAACATTTTATCTTTAACAGATGATGCAACAGTCTTAGCCCAGTCAAATAGGACTAAAAATGTTGGTTTTGCTGCATTAAATCATGTAGTTCCAAAAGTTTCAGCAATGTGTAGAGGGAGGTCACGTGAACAACACCTAATAAAGTCCCACCGATTTCCGGGGCCGCCAGGGGGGGAGGGGAAGGTTAAAGGTCTTTTTTTTCCAGTTTTTTGCAGATATCTCGAAAACGGTGAGTCGCACAGAAAATATTATAGTTATCCAACTTAAAGCTTATTAAATTACATATATATTGGTATATCATGTTTATCTCTATGTATTACTGTCTCGGAGCAATGAGCAGGCGAAAATGAAAAATATTCTGAAAAATTTTGTAGTGCCTCACGTTTTTCGTCAAAGTTTCCCACACAGTTATTTTCCATTCAATGTTACAGGAAATTCGTTTGAAAATAAGTTGTAGAACATTAAATTCCCTTCAATAATATGTAGCATTAACTAAATTATCTACAAGCAGTGAAAAGTTAGAGCGTTTTGAAGTTTAGAGGTAGATTTCGAGATTCCGCTACTTAACTGTTCATTTTTTAATTTCCGTTTTCAAGGGCTTTAACTCTCGTGAGCATGGGAAATCGTTGCTTCAAGCTATGATGATCCATTGCTCGGCAAGGTGGAAATGATACTTTGTGGGTTTCATATGCTTATGTCCTTTTTGGGGTGCATTGGTCAAACAATGGCGGGGAGTGGGCTGAAGGGACTGTTGTGCTGTGTTTTCGCTCCTAACTTGGTTGACAAAATTTTGAGTGGAAAGACTTACAGCAAAGCTGTGAGAGGACATTTACTGGTGCAGACAGCTTTGTCTCATCATTTTAGAAGGTTCATGTATTACATCATATGACAAGCAAGAACTATTGACCTTATTTAAAACCTCGGAAGAAATAACTTCAGTAAAAATCAAAATAAATGCCTCCCTTGCCAGCGTTCAACAGAAATTGAGCAATGAGCTGTTACATTTGAAAGATGCTGGGCCAACATCAGCTTTATGGGTGCAGTTCTTTGAAATGGTGGTGGTGTTGAAAAAGTTCATTGCAGCACAGCGGACTGGTAATTGGGAAGGCCACTTGACATGCGCCCAACAGATGATTCCATTCTTCCATACCAGTGGGCATTTTCATTATGCGAAATGTACACATCTCTATGTTCAGGACATGATTGGACTAACAACTCGCTACCCTGAAGTTAAAGAGGATTTCATAGATCGTGGATATTTCACTGTAAACAGAACTGATACACCAATGGCTGGAGTGTGGTCTGATTTGGCAATTGAAGTGACACTGATGCGTGACATGAAAAGTGAAGGGGGACTAACACGAGGGAGAGGCATTAGTGATTCTGTGTTGGCGAAATGGGTTGGAGGAGCATGCACAGCTACAGCCATATGTTCTTCACTAGAGCAGTTTGCCGGAATCCATTCTATGAATGGAGAACAGCATGTTGACTTTCGAGCATCACGAATAAGCAGAGATGACCAAGACAGAAGGAAGCTTGCACAGTGGTTGGCTGATCACCCTGCTTTGCTGAACGTGATTATTTGATGTCCCTTTCAACTGGAGTAATATAACCATCAACATCAACTGTTACCAAGCATTGGAAATTGGAACCCGTACAATGAAAACTTTTTTTTGGAATGAACTTTGCAGAAATTAAGCAATGTAGTAGTCCATTTGGCTGCTATGAACAACACTGTCAAACTGGACAACGAAGTAATGGTGGTCGAGCCTTTAATGATTTTCCGAAGAACCATAGTTTCAAAGAAAAATGAAGGGGATGTAGAAGAGCTGTTGAAGTGTGAGCCCCATACCCTATGACTCTTTTTGATGAAGGGATCATGAGAAAAACGAAAACGTCAGCTCTCTACGATACCTTACCTTCATGCAATCAAAGAGTACACATTAAAAACACTTTCACAGTATCGATGGTGGCTTCCTCCTTCATAGAGTTAAGTGGAACAACAACACCAAGTTCGCATCCATCTGCGATCAATATGTGTCTTACATCAATCATTACGGCTGCAACTATGCTGTGGTTTTCGAAGGTTAAAAAGACACCAATTCCACGAAAAGAGCTGAACAGTATAGGAGAGCATCATGTAAAACATTAGTGGACATAGACTTTGATGAGAGCATGGTGGCTACTGTTCAGCAGGAAAACTTTCTTTCCAACGAAAGGAATAAAACAAAGCTGATTAGTATGTTAGCACAGGCTTTGGGTGCAAAAGGCATACAGTTCACCATAGCCAAAGGAGATGCCGACTGCAGCATTGTCAGGTGTGGATTAGAAAATAACTCTCATTCAACTGTGGTAGTAGTTGGCGAGGACGTAGGCCTGCTTGTCTTACTCGTGGCACTCACACCACCAGACATGAATGCGTTTTTCATGAAGCCTGGACGAGGTAACACAGAAGACAGGCTGTACTACTCCCAACAACTTCAGGCCTTGCCATTCAGCCAGTACATTCTCTTTATCCATGGCTTCACTGGATGTGATACCACTTTGCAATTTATGGGAAAAGTAAAGCAGCCATAGTCAAATGTTTTCAGCGGTATCCCAACGAAACAAAAAACATCGCTGATGTGCTTTACTACTCCACATCCACTCCAGGAGACATTGCTGAAGCTGGGGAACAATGTTCCTACTGTTGTATCAGGCCCCACCCCATGAGCATGACCTCAATCATCATAGGGTACATTTCATTTTTGTGTTGCATGTAATAACTTAGTTGAAGCATGCTGTTTGATGAAAAAATGTAGTTATATTTTGTTATATTCACGGGTACATGTGCTTCGTCAAATCGTCAGCCAAGATGAAAGCAAACTTGTCTTCATTGCTGCCTACAAAAGATGCTGCTCTACATCACTCGTGCAGAGTGTTCCTACCGGTCCAACAGTGGTTTGGAAATGAATCCCTCGACCCTGAATGTTGGGGTTGGACAAGAGAAGATAGGGGATATCTTACTCCTATTAAGACCAAGGCCCCTATTGCACCACAGGTTGGAAAGCCGGTATACACAGCTCACCTGTATGTGGTAATTGCCACGGTGCTTGCACTAACTGTCCTCCCATTCAAGAGGAGTAGGAACAGCTGGAAACGTTTGATAGGATGGAAGGGTGATCGGGAATTAAGTTGTGTAAACCTATATTTTTACTTTTGCATGTTTAACTACTTAAAGTATTTAGGGTATTACTTAATAAAGATCGCAGACTTTCGCCGTTATCTGCATATGCTTGGCTTCTGGGTGTAGACCATGTGAGGAGATTGTCTTGCGACGTTTCGGCAATGACTGCCGAAATATCGCAAGACAATCTCCTGACACGGCCTACACCAAGAAGCCAAGAAAATACAAATTATTACATATTTTTATCTCCACCAGTGGTTACTTTTTTATACTAAAATTATGGTGCCTTGGTATATAGGTTACGACATGCTTTTACAGTGTATAGCGATGATTAGGGACACGAGTTGGAACCCACGATAAATATGTGCAATATGTACATGCAAATATGGACAAAATGTGCTATGAATAGTGTTTGATACTTAACTAATTACCATTTTGCAACTATGGTGGGAAAAATTACATTTTATATAAATAAAATATGTTTACATTTATATATGAATATATCATAAAAATATGTAATACTATATCATATATTCATATTATATAATTTATACATTTATTCATATATATTTTTTTTACTTGTTTTGGAAATAAAAAAACTATTTTTGTTCACATGAACAATAAATAACATGTTCCGGAGAGTTAAAGCCCTAGAAAACGGAAATTAAAAAATGAACAGTTAAGTAGCTGAATCTCGAAATCTACCCCTCAACTTCAAAATGCTCAACTTTTCACTGCTTGTAGATAATTTAGTAAATGCTACATATTATTGAAGGGAATGTTCTACAACTTATTAACAAACGAATTTCCTGTAACATCGAATGGAAAATAACTGTGTGGGAAACTTTGACGAAAAACGTGAGGCGCTACAAAATTTTCAAATATTTTTCATTTTTGCCTGCTCATTGCTTTGAGACGGTAACACATAGAGATAAACATGATATACCAATATGCAGTTAATTAAAAAAACTTTAAGTTGGATAACTATAATATTTTCTGTGCCACTCACCGTTTGAGATATCCGCAAAAAACTGAAAAAAAAAGGACCTATAAACCCCCCCCCCCCCCCCCCCACCTGGCGGCACTGGAAATCGGTGGGACTTTATTAGGTGTTGTTCACGTGATCACCCTCTATACATTGCTGAAACTTTTGGAACTACACGATTTAATGCAGGAAAAAAAACTAATTTGACTGGGCTATCTGAAAGCTTTGGCAACTTGGTACTTTCTTTAACTTTGTGGCTTCTGTCACATACTTCTGCACGTTGGGGAGGATTTCTGCTGCTCTCTCTGCAACCTGGACATTTTTAAGCCACCGAACCGAACAGAATTTCTTGGGTATACCAAAGAATCAGTGAAAGGAATGTAATCAGCTCTACGTGCTGGGACATTCTTAAACAAATAATAAAGAGCTCTCAAAAATTCAATAATCTTCCATTCGGTCACATTTACAGCAGCTTTAAAGGCACAATGAAGTGTGTGCAAGCCACAACTTCCAACATCTTTCAAATTAACATCTGCACTTTTGAGTTCACGCAAAATTTTTTTGTTTACATTTGGTCTATCCATTGACACTTGTAATATGTTAATCTGTTTTAACTCGAGAGAGCACTACTGAACGGTGTCAACAAATCAATTGATGTAGCATGACCTAAGAATGCAGAGTTCAAATACCGAGTCGATACTCAATTTAGCTTATTGTTCCAAAACCGTACCGTAACATCCATCTGTCCCTTTTCAGCAACCTTGTTTAAGGACTCGTCAAATCCTACAACTATCTGTGGATTTTTCAAGCACAAATCTACAAGTTCATCGTGAAAGTATGGAGCAATTCCATGCAAAATAGTCTACCCAATTTTCGCTCATCCTAGCTGCATCTTCTGGACAATGTCACTATAAGGAAACATTAATTTAAAGAGATCCACACATTTTCCAGAAGCACGCATGGAAGTGTGCATCGTTAGTCTGAATACACCAATATACTTCAGACTTTTGACATTCTCCTGAAGAATGAAACTGTTCAATAGGGAAACATTTTCTTTATGCAAATTTGAACTCAAAACCTGAAACAAAACCAGGTGTAACTTACTTACTGTCGGGTCATTCCATGTCAAATCAACAACAAAAAAAATACTGTTTTCAACCCTACCTTCTCAGATTTGTCTGAATTTTGGTATGGTGGTAGCCCTAGTAAATACTAACATAGAGCAATTTTTATTTTATTATTATCCCTTCCAGTTTTTGAGTTGTACAGTTCCAAACATGGTCAAAATTCGGGGTTTTTTGCTCGCAATCAAATGTTGATTTATTTATAGGTTGAGTTCTAATAAAGCTGTAACAGTAAAATAAGCTCATTTTTGAGCTTATTTGCTGGGCTCAAATTTAATATACAACATAAAAACAGTAAAAAAAATTCACTTTTCAAAAACTTTTTAAAAATTGTATTTACTGGTTTTTGAAAAACTGTACTTTTAAAATTCTGGAAAAAATATGTTAAAGAACAACATACTGACTATGAATGCTGAAAGTTTTATTATGGGATGCCAATGGGATCATATTAAAATACAATTTTATGTAGAAGAGTGGCTATTTTTATCATAGGAATTCACTGCTTATTTTGTTCTTATTCTACTCTCCCTGTAGTTATAGGGTAAATAAGATTAAAGTTTTTTTTTTTTTTTTTACTGCAAATCAGCTGAAATTATCAAGGTTTCTTTGTTTCCCTCCAATTCTCAAGTTTTTCCTCTAATTCCTGACATAACCTATAAAAGTTACTTAGTTTGTAGAGTGAAGTGGCAAATGGTTAAATTGTTTAGGATTCTTCATTGAATTTTATTAGTGATTCTTACAACCTAAAGTGTGACCTTTAGTTTAAAATAAATATGTTTTAGTTCAGATGTGATGACAATATACTATATGTAGCAATTGGTAGGCCAGTTATCTGTATTATGGACAATTGAGTATTAGTTATAAGTCTAGGCCTGTACTGCAAACTACTAGCTTTATGTTTTGTGTTTATTATTTTATTTTCTGATTCAGTAACAATACAACACTGTATTTAAGTAAATTATGCACAATGCCGAAAATTTCTGCATTATGCTGTAATCCATTCAGTCAGAAAGGCCATAACAATCACAAGAAGAACTTACGAAATGTTAATGAGCGTATGATAAAAAAAAATTACCCTCTTTAGTGCTGACTCAAAAAGTCTGTGACAAATGCATAAAAAAAGTATCAAAAATTGTAACTAGGCCTCAACCAGAATTAGATATAGAATCCCAGAGCTCTCAAAGTTCTGAAGACTCAACAGAGAACATTATAACTGATGTTTTTGTAGACAGTTTGAACAACTCTTTGCAAATATTGGGTGAGACACCTATTAAGAAAAAGCGTTTAGCTGAAAAGAACTATTCAAAAACTAAAATTGAAAAATTATCCTCTGCCTGAAAAGAAAGAAGCCAACACATCTGAATCTGAAATTATTCTTCAGTTAAAAGAAAAATTAAAAAAATTGTTCTTCCAGAAGTGAGAAAATAACAGTGTTAACAGTTTTACCTAAAAGTTGGCCAGTAGCAATAATTCAGGAAGAGTTTTCATGTTCAAACTATTTGGTCAGGAAAGTTAAAGAGCTAGTTAAAGAGAATGGAATTTTGTCATCACCCAACCCAAAACCTGAAAAAGTCCTTGATAAAACAACTGTTGAATTGGTGAAAAACTTTTATTGCTCTGATGACATTAGTATATCCATGCCTGGAAAAAGAGACTTAGTTGCAACAGTAATGGATGGGGAAAAAAAACAAGTACAAAAAAGATTAGTATTAACTAACCTAAAAGAAATTTATGCAAAGTTTAAAGATCAGTTCACGGATGTTCAAATAGGTTTCTCAAAATTAGCTGAACTAAGGCCTAAAACTGTTTGCTAGCAGGTGGAAGTGGCACGCACTGTGTTTGTGTCTGTACAACACATCAGAACTTCAAACTTATGCTGGATGGTTGCAGAATATCCAAATTAACCGGAGAAGAAGTAACATACAAGCATTGTATTGCTAGAGTTATGTGCAATCCCCCATTGCCTTGCTGCTACTTCAATGAGTGTGAATTCTGTCCTGGGTCTGGACTTTTAAGAGAGTTTTTCGAAACAACACTAGACTCTAACAACATTGACCAGATAACTTACAAAAAGTAGGTTACATTGATTGGACTTCTTTAAAAAACCAATGATACAACCAACAGAAGAGTTTATCGATTGTTTGATTGAAAAGTTGGACTTGCTGAAACGACACTCCTTTATTGCAACACAACAATATAATTTTCAAAAAAACACAAAGTGTGACCTCAAGATAGGAGAGTTTTTGGTAGTTACTGATTTTTCAGAAAATTACACATTTATAATACAAGATGAGGTTCAAGGTTACCATTGGACGAACACTCAAGCAACTGTCCACCCTTTTGTTGCCTATTACAATGATGATAATGAAATCAAACATATCAGTTAGGGTCAGGTGGGATGGATATGATACAAAAAACAAACCTTTTTGAATATTATTTTAACTAAGAGCACCACAACACTGAGAAAAATTACACACATTTCTTAGGGCTTTAGAAACCTAACCCTAACTCAATAAAAATTTAGATTAATTAGTTAGATTGATAAAAAATAAATTTAGTGTATCATATTCACTCTGCGATTGGGGGAAATATGATACACAGATGGGGTGAATGAGATACATCATTATATCCTACTTCCTAGCAACGCTATCAGTGTGGTGGGGTGCGTGTGAGACAGGTCAAATACATGTGTATCACCCACAAAAAATTTAATGACAATCAGTTTAGTGGTCCTCGAGTTCTGACATAAAATATGAAGCCATGTTACAGAGTGAATATTTTTCCTCTATATTAAAGAAGCATACATTTTGTCACAGTACATAAATGCAACTAGTGACTAGTCAAACAAATTCTACACACAATTTTGATCATTTATCCACATACTGTCCAATTATTGAACGATATTCTCAGTCAACAACAAATTGAAGAAATACTGTGGTCCTAATAAGGATTTTCTCTCTATTTATAATAAATACAACAATATCAAAGGAATAAAAGCAGCTTACTAAAAACTAGTATTTCTACATGTACATTTTTTATGTTTTAGAGTAATATGAATAAATAATATAAAACTACCTAAAATTATGGTATCACATTCACCCTATGCTGTGTATCATATTAACCCCATGTTCTGTATCATATTCACCCCAAAAATTTAAGCAGTAATAGTATCTAAGTTATAGATGTTAGACTATCTTTCTAAGCATTAAAACATAGAGGATACTTTCCGGCACCATTTAAAACTATAATTTTGAAGCTATCTTCTATGCACACAAATATATAACAAAAGTTGCTGGACCTAGACATGAAAATTTTTTTGGTAAAATTATTTCTTTCTTGAGACTTTTTCATTTCCTATAAAATGTAGCTAAATGTTTATAACATTCATTATGGAATGGGGACGTATAAATAAGCAAATGTATTTTCTTCAAATTTTTTGTATATCAAAAAGTTAATTTTTTGTTAATGTATCACTTTCACCCACCCAACCCTATGTTGTAATATCTGGGCATTTGACCCATGACACAGTGGCACTACATCTATTCCAATCATATTTAATTGACTTTTTAACTGGATATTTTGGTAAGAAACCTACCAAAATGTTCTATTTTTCAGACGGCTCAGCAGCTCAGTATAAGAACAAAAAAAAACTTTATTAATTTATGCCATGATGAAGAAGATTTTGGAATCAATGCTGAATGGTATTTTTCTGCTACTGCCCATGGAAAAGGAGCCAGTGATGGTGTGGAGGGGACTGTCAAGAGACTAACAGCTCGTGCTAGTCTTCAACGACCTCTCTCTGACCAGATCCTGAGCCCTGAACAATTTTACTTGTTTGCTAAAGAAAATATTAAAGGCATTCACTTTCAGTTCTCTACTTCAGAAGACCATTTAAGACATGAACTCAGCCTCAAAGAAAGATTTGACAAATGTTGTCCAATCATTGGAAACCAGAAGTTGCACTCTTACATTTCTCTGACAAAAAACAAAATCAAGACCAAACTGTACTCTAACTCAGACAAAAGTGAAGTTGTGCTGGTTACTGATTTAGACACTGATCCTGTACCCTTCAGTAAAATAACACATGGTGGCTATAATGCCTGTAAATACGATGACCACTGGTGGATGGCATGTGTACTTGATAAAAGTGAAGAAAATGATGAGACTGAGGTTAGCTTTTTGCATCCGCATGGACCGGCAGCATCATTCTCATTTCCTCGCCATCTTGACATTTTACATATCAGAAGCAGTGATGTTAAGGCAACATTAAATCCAAAAACTGCCACTGGAAGAACTGTGCTGTTACATTTATGACTATTTCACGCACAGAAAGTAAACGAAATATTTATTTACTAACATTTTATTATATTTATCGTTGTTTGTTTATATTTTTCCGTTTGAACGATTTATTTTGTGTAATTGAACGTGTCTACGTGTGTCGGAATCTTTGACATAATTCAAGCTGACAATTAAGCAGCATTTGAATAGACCCCTCAAGGGCCTTATTGGTTTTGACGGTGATTTAAGCTTTTGACACAGATTTTATATAAAAGAGTGCTTATTGTTGGAAAATAACATTTTAAATTTGTGACGTTTCGGCACTTTAAGGCGTTTTGGGTGAAGTCGGATTTTATTATAAAGTGTTAATTTACCTTAACGGTGTTTTCGTTCCGGCCAATGGGAGACCGAGTTGCGATAATTAAGTGTTTGGAACTAAAATTAAGAATGGAGAGTTATAAAATTGTGGCGTCACAGTCAAAATCGCCGGGGTTTGGATACCTTAATAATCCGATATTCGACGAAGCTATTTAGGTCATCCAAGGAAAAAGGATGTTTCCAAACGACGTTTACATTAATTATATGTAATTATTATAGAGCGCATCAGAACTTATGCGATCTTAGAAGTGAAAATACGTGAGTAATATCTGACTCAATTTCCTCCATCGCAAAGACAGTGTCTACGAACAAAAATCGTCATATCTGTTTCCCTACAAATGTAAAACATTAGATTAATACGTGAAATTACGTCAACATGCTAAAGACAGACGTGTTTTAATTAATTTTACTCTGAATACACAATCCAATTCCTATACCCAAAGGTTAAACGGGATAGGATCGCACTGTGTTTTGCCGGCACATATAATGAACTACGCCGCGGTACATCTTAATTGAAGTGAACTTTGAAAGTATAAACAATAATTTATTCATTTTTCGCCGCACCAAAACTGAAAACAACAAACTTTACAAACGGGATAAAACGGATTTTTGTATATGTATTCATGTGTGCAACCTAATTCCTGAGCATGGTAAAACACATATTTAGTTGCCATATGTCAAGTTATTAATTTGAATATTTATTATTTTATTAAATACGACCCAGAAATCGCGTTTGTACTTTATTGTCTGTATTATGTATGTTAATATATCCCAATTCTCCTTGTTTCGACAGTTTAACTATTTGTCCTGAAACTTTTACAAATTTTCTCTTATGTGCATTGTCTTATCTATTCTTTAGAAACATCTGACATTATACACCTAAGAGTGGCGCCCATAATTATAATAATACAGACGTTTCAGTGGAGCGACCGATCAGCTGATCGATATAGAGCTAGGTGCAGAGATACCAAAACACAACATAACACTATATGTTATATTATTATATTTATATATATTTATTCATCTGTTTTTGCACACACACACCTGAGTGAGGTAATACTTATAGAACATACACCCTTTCGCATTGTGTAATGCTCCTATGCTCGAGACTTATTCAATGAGTCAACCCCCAACCTTATAGATGGTTTGCACAGTGGAAACTATTTTCAAAACCGTACAATATTTACATATAGTGTACTAATATTTTTTAATATGTGCTAAATAATGTGAATCATCAGACAGTTCAATTGCAACAGTTAAAACAATTTGCAGTGCAGTTCAGAGAGTCAGAATTGTTAAGTTATCCTACTTGTTTATATGCTACAATACAATTTTTTAACTACATAACTGTTTTGAAAAATATGCTTATGAAACCACAAACAATTAGTGTTTTCCAAAATAAAATATATTAATTATATTAGGTAGGTGATATTATAAATTACTTCAAGGCCTACTTTATTGTTGAATTTACTGATATTCCAAAGCAAATTTACTAACCTTACTGCAGCAGGTTAAAATAGTGACCCACGCTTTTACATAAAATTGTATTTTAATTTGAACCCATCGGCATCCCATAATAAAACTTTCAGCTTTCATAGTCAGTATGTTGTTCTATAACATATATTTTTTTCAGAATTTTAAAAGTACAGTTTTTCAAAAACCAGTATATACAATTTAAAACTTTTTGAAAAGTGAATTTTTTTTTACTGTTTTTATGTTGTATATCAAATTTAGACCCAGCAAATAAGATCAAAAATGAGTTTATTTTAGTGTTCCAGCTTTGTTAGAACTCAACCTATAAATAAATCAACATTTGATTGCGAGCAAAAAACCCCGAATTTTGACCATGTTTGGAACTGTACAACTCAAAAACTGGAAGGGATAATAATAAAATAAAAATTGCTCTATGTTAGTATTTACTAGGGCTACCACCATACCTAAATTCAGACAAATCTGAGAAGGTCGGGTTGAAAACGGTAATTTTTTTTGGTTGATTTGACATGGAATCTATATATATTGTTATGATAAACTCCTGAAATTTATAGCACAATAAGAATCCTCTAGATCATATTGAAATACATTTTTTAATAAGTGATTTTAGAAAGTTGCACAATTGTAATAACTCTAATAAGACAAGAAAAATTAAAAATATTAAACCATAACTCAAATGCCTGCAGTTTTTTAAAACTTTATTATCTTTGAAAGATTTGTGCAATGGGACTGAAGATATGTTACCGGATCATACCATAAATATAGTACACACCCTAAAAACCCAGAAATTCCTTCGTGCAACAACAGCCTAAGTCAATTCCTTAAATTAAGGTGTATAAAAATGGAAAAAAAATTATATATGCATGTTCAAGAACTTATAAGTGTTAATAAAATGGTTTGAAGACCGTTCTTCAAAATTAAATAAAAATATAAATGTTTATATAGGATAAATAATTTACGAAACTGAGATTCGAATTTGAAAACAAGCATAATTTTGATGTATAAAATTTAAACTAGACAATGGTGCAAACTTATACTTGGTTCAAATGTTTAAGGAGACCCTTGGGTACACCACAAAACCTTCAGAATTGGGGGATATGGCACCATTTTTTACCACGAGCCCGCTTTGTGGTAAATGTGTGTAATTTTTTTCAGACTTGTAAAAAATTTAATGGTGCAACATTCGGCTTGGTGCAAACGTTTAAGGAGACCCTTGGGTACACCACACAACCTTCAGAACTGGCGGGTATGGCACCATTTTTTACCACGAGCCCCCCTTTGTGGTAAATGTTTGTATTTTTTTTAGACTTATCAATAAAAAATAAATAAAAATTAAACTAGACATGGTGCAACATTCGGGTTGTTGCAAATGTTTAAGGAGACCCTTGGGTAAACCACACAACCTTCAGAACTGGGATATATGGCACCATTTTTTACAACGAGCCCCCCTTTGTGGTTAATGTGTGTATTTTTATCAGACTTGTCAATAAAAAAATCAATAAGAAATAAACCAAACAATGGTGCAACATTTGGCTTGGTGCAAACATTTAAGGAGACCTTTGTTTACACCACACAATCTTCAGAACTGGCGGGTATGGCACTTTTTTACCCTATGTGGTAAATGTGTGTATTTTGATCAGACTTGTCAATAAAAAAAATCAATAACAAATAAACCAAACAATGGTGCAACATTCGCTTGGTGCAAACGTTTAAACAGATACAGTAAACTCTCGCAAATCCGGACCCCGAAAATCCGTGGTACTCAGAAATCCGTGGTTTTGTAACCGAAAAATAATTTTTTTTATAAGCGTTCTGCAGAGTTGTGGTGCGCTGTGTTCCCACGGTAAAAAAGTGTGTGTGCCGCGTCGTGTAACTACTGTAATGGCCGAAAGTACTGTTGGATACCAGGGAAAGCTTTTTTTGGTTTTTTAATAACTAGCGCGATGATCAGGAACAGCGGGACACGATGAGGAAATCACAAACGCAGCAGGAAACATTGAAGGACAGGTAGTACAAAAATAATTAAAGAAATGCAGTACATAGAGTTTGTTTAATAACTGTAAAATATTTAGATTTTGCTGGCTGTTATTAGCATTTTTTTTTTAATTTACATTTTATTTAAGTACAACGTTTTTCCCACATTGTCATCTTCAGTGGCAGTACGCAAATAATATATTTTATATTTAAACCACGTTAATAGTATTCACAGGAATAGAGAAATTACAATGGATAAGCAAGATATAACATTATTCTATCATTTATTTTATTACATATCAAGAAATAAATTTTGAGAAATAACACATCTAGTTTTAGTTTCCTGATTATCCCAATCCCACACTGTTTAATGTAATTGGTTGGTCACATTAACTTTCAATGCAATACCGCAATATTTAAACATTCAATCCATTTAAAATCCAGAGTGCCTTGTTGTGTAAATATTGTGCAGGAATTCAATACGTAATATGAGCTAAAATCGACATGAGAATGGAGGTGGCAATAATACAAGGCAGTAATTAATGTCCAGGCATAGACGCAAATCATAGGCCCGATGAAATTAGTAGTAGTTACCAAGTTACCCTATATTAATTTACAAATTTCGGAACAATAAATGCTAATAATTAGAAACATATGAATTAATCTACAAAAACAAACCACATCAAAATGCTCACATTTGCAACAAAAAAAAATTGTTTTCTCTAAAAGTACCATAGCACGCATGCGGAACAGACATTGGAAAAATGAATACACAGCACTTCAAATTATTGTAATACGCAAATCATGTTTTGCAGGGGACCAACATTTGTAAGATGCAATGTCTTAGTAGGCATGGGCCAGCCAGTAACATGGAGACAGATGGTGTTACAATCTCACATGGAAGCATACAGAAGTTGGATATTCTCCTGAATAAGATCATCAGGGCCGGATTCAAAGGTCTGGAGGCCTCGGGGCAACAGAGGAGCGGAGCCCCCCTGGCCCCAAATTATTTTCCAAATAAAATGAAACATTTTTTTCAGTCGAGATTTCCAATAAATAATTTATTTTGAAATCAAGTAGATTTTCTTAGTATTTAAAAAAAACATACATAAATACTAGTGTTTACTTGTCGGAATTTGAAAGATTTTTTTTCCGAAGTCTCTATTGTGGGGGCCTTCATTTTGTAGGGGCCCTCCGTTTGTGGGGGCCCTCCGTTTGTGGAGGCCCCGGGGCTTTCGCCCCGGTTGCCCTCCCCTAAATCCGGGATCATGCTACAGCTGGTGCTACTGACCCTCCAAATACATAGTAGTTGTCACTGGCCATGTTTGCGGACCCACATTATGGTTCCAAACGTTCTCGTTGAACGAACAGTCTAGATGCCTTGCGTGTTCACTGGACTTGGCTCGGAGGGTCACAGTCCTCGGCTACTATAACCTAACTCTGTGTATTGCAGCTATAAATTATTGAGGGATACGTATGTCCGAAGTGGTACATCCGCGCATGTATTCTGCAAAAAACGCGAATGGGACACATGTTAGGCTACTGCGATACTGTGCAACAACCTTTGTTGTACGAATACTAGCGCCATTCGCTCATGCAGTATTTTTTTGTGTGTTTTAAGAAATGAGTTTATTTTAACTGCTTGAAATAAAGGCTAATAAATAAATTACAAAAAAACAAACGTTTCAGTGTTGCAGAAACAAATAACAATTAAGGTTAATTACTTTGGTGGCTTTTTCTATTGTAGGCAGATAGTGCATTTCACTTCATAGGCCGTAATTTTTAACTATGAATTCTGAAAATATGAAAGGTAACATTAATTATCGGTATAAAAAGTAAAACGAAAAAGTTCTGCATGAAAAATACTTTAAACACTGTTATATTTAAAATGGTCAAATGTTCATTATCTTGACAGTAATGAGTCAGTGTCAAAGGTATCACGGTAATTTATTACGACTGAAATAACAAGTATTTCACAAATATCAGCAGAGATCAAAAAAACGTATGCACAGTCTGCTACTAATCAAGTGTGTAATATCGTAAATGCTACAGGAAATATGACAGAAATCAATTTATAAAAGTGGGGATTTCATGTTAAAAAAAGAGGTTTACAATCCCGACACTGAACGTCACGTTATGTCTCATCCGAAAATCGGACGCTTAGCAAGTGGTAGTTTAAGACTAATTTTAGAAACTGAAGCCAGTAGTATATTAGTGTCATTACTTTCCTTTTAAGTCATGGAAAACATTTTATTACTAATTTTTTTATTTTAAGCACAACATTTCCTGTAGAATTGCCTCAACGAAAATCGTGAATAATTTAAAACAGTAGCTACTACTATAATAGCTGTGAAGGTGTTACGGGTTTGATTCCGGGTCGGGTAAACAATTTTTTTTTTCAATTGTCCTAACAAAGTTGTTGGTCGGCTGGTTTTCGCAAGGACCACAATTTTTTTCTCCCTTTCGTTCAAGTATTCCAGGTTTGCCCCATTCATCACACATCTTAAATATAGCTGCTGGTCCCTTCCGACTTCCAATTAATAAATTACTATGTGTGTATATATACACACACACTCAATTATAAAAAGATTGACTGTTGCTGTTATCGTGAGGGGAGAAATTGAAATGCCATGTACGTGCTACATGTGGTGAAGCACGGAAGTGTTTCATAAAATTCAAACCAAACAATATAGAATTATGTATATATCATACTTATGTATAACAAAGGGTGAGATATCACGCGAGCCAGACATAAGATAGTGCGCACCGCCAAAGTGTAGAATGTCGCAGGAGAAAATGACTTTGGCGAGGGGAAGGAACAGGCGGGCCGAAACGACACAGAAACACGCACAACTGCAGCTCGTCGCGGCCGTAACAATATAATATTGCACTCAAAAATTTTTAAACAGTCAGTAACTTATCGCAGTTTCTTCGTATTTTGCAACTTTTAGGTGCTCAAATAAGCAAAAAATAAGTAAAATAAGCTTTTGTAGTCAAAGGATACATCAGTTTGCAAAATGTTTACATAAATTTGTGTATAGTAGGACAGTACATATTTTTTTTTTTCAAAGTGTTCAGTTAGGAATTATTTGAATACTTTGCACCGGTTAAAACTAACTCC
This sequence comes from Bacillus rossius redtenbacheri, assembly GCF_032445375.1. Classification (NCBI taxonomy): domain Eukaryota; kingdom Metazoa; phylum Arthropoda; class Insecta; order Phasmatodea; family Bacillidae; genus Bacillus; species Bacillus rossius. The sequence continues at coordinate 7,824,184 of NC_086337.1, read as the reverse complement.
CTGTTATGGCCTTGACCCCTCTCCCTTCGGTAAATGATATTACCATACTATTACTTATTGAAAGCGTGATCCGCCACGAAGGCAGGTATCGACCCGAGAGGTGTCGGGGAGAGAACCACTTCCCTCCAAGGTTCTCTACGTGACATGTTTCTGCGATGGTTTCGCTATTGCCTTCCGCAGTATGGTGTGAAGAACAAACACCACAACAGCTCTGCCCGAGCCGGGATCCGAGCCCGGGTCCTCGTGCACCGCAGGCCGGCGCCTAGCTCACACTGGCCGCTGCCGTTCAAGTGTTCACATTTATACAGTTCTGCAACTATTATTAGTATGGTGAAGTTAGAATTCTGGATTAAATAAAATTTACAAACAAGAAACAAAGGTCTCAATTATATCCTTCACTTGGTTTTTTTTTTTTAAATAGAAAATGTGTTGATCGCGAAAACAATAAACGCTTTGAATATTTCGAGCAACTGCAATTAACTTACGTGAAAAACATAAAACAAATACTATGTTACCTAATTCAATGTTAGCGTAACAATAAGCATAACTAACAAAACTGTTTATAACAGTGATGCAAGCGGCGATTGCTCAACATCTTGAGTGTTTTAGTCATTTGATTTTTCAATTTTCTTATTCCGAAAGTACAATTCTCTTGCGACAGCTTTCTTTGATTTCTTCAACCGGTGATAAGAGCTTTTCTCTTTGCCCATTCTCGTGAAAATGAACTAATTTTTACATTATTAATTAAATCAGAGACTAAATTTGCAAAGCTTGTTTAGTCTCCCTCACAAGGTAACTCTATTCAAAATACGTTATTTAAATATATATGTTATAATAATAACTGCAGAATTAAAATTGAGCTAAATATCACATTTACTGCAAAGCAATACGGCAACAGATCACAAAAAACCCGTTCCTCTCTCTCTGCGAAGACACAAAATTGGACTTGGCAACACTGAGCGCGGCCTTCGTGGTTTGCTAGTCGTGGCGCATTCTTTCGGCGCGTTTCGAAGTACACCGGAACGCTGCCGCGCGCGGTGCACAAGTATTTCACATGCCATTCAAAATCTATACGGGCTACGTAAACCGCAAGTACCAATTCAAAATCTACGGAATTTCCTCTTTCAACGATGTGAAGTATGTGTTTAAAATGTGTTTTTCGATCAAAAAATGTAGTTTTCAAAATTTTGATTAAATGCTACTACAGAGAAATAAATTATTTTAAAACTTTAATATAATATTCCATTCAAAGTTTAGGAGCTAATTCCGTACGAAAAAGTGATTATTTTTATAATATAATTTTTTTTATAGTTTCATTTTTTATTTTAAAAGTTTTCTTTGAAATTCTCATGTATTACAGCACATATGTTGCATTATAAATTGGGAATTTTTTCACATTGAAAAAAATATTAACCATTGGAACTCCTATTATACTTTTTAAAATAACCTTTATTAATCTATCTACATACATGAATACCATTTCCAGTAATCATATTTTAACGCCAGAAATTACAGCTATAAATGGTGCCAAATTGAAAATTCTGTTCAACCGCGCCCTTAAACGTTTGCACCAAGCCGAATGTTGCACCATTGTCTAGTTTAATTTTACTGATTTTTTTTTATTGAGAAGTTTGATCAAAATAAACGTTTTGTCACGGGGGAGGGGGGGGGGGGGGTTTGTGGTAAAAATGGTGACATATCCCCCAATTCTGAAGGTTGTGTGGTGTAAACAAAGGTCTCCTTAAACTTTTGCACCAAGCCGAATGTTGCACCATTGCCCAGTTTATTTTTTATTGATTTTATTTTTTGACAAGTCTGATCAAAATACACATTTACCACAAAGAGGGGGCTCGTGGTAAAAAATGGTGCCATATCCCCCAATTCTGAAGGATATGTGGTGTAATCAAGGGTCTCCTTAAACGTTTGCACCAAGCCGAATGTCGCACCATTGTCCAGTTTAATTTTTATTATTTTTTTTATTGACAAGTCTGAAAAAAAATACACACCTTTACCACAAAGGGGTCTCGTGGTAAAAAATGGTGCCAAGTCCCCCAATTCGAAGGTTGTGTGGTGTACCCAAGGATCATTTTAAACGTTTGCACCAAGCCAATTGTTGCACCATTGTCTAGTTTAATTGTTATTAATTTTTTTATTGACAAGTTTAAAAAAAATACACACATTTACCTCAAAGGGGGGTTCGTGGTAAAATATGGTACCATGTCCCCCAATTCTGAAGGTTGTGTGGTGTACCCAAGGGTCTTTTTAAACGTTTGCACCAAGCTTATTGTTGCACCATTGTCCGGTTTAATTTTTATAAATTTTTTTATTGGCAAGTCTGAAAAAAATACATACATTTACCACAAAAGGGGGGCTCGTGGTAAAAAATGGTGCCATATCCCCCAGTTCTGAAGGTTGTGTGGTGTACCCAAGGATTTCCTTAAACGTTTGTACCAAGACGAATTTTGCACCATTGTCTAGTTTTATTTTTATTAATTTTGTTATTGACAACTCATCAAAATACACACATTTTTCACAAATGGTGCCATATCCCCCAGTTCTGAAAATTGTGTGGTGTACCCAAGGGTCTCCTTAAGGGGCCCGTCTCGTCAGGGGTGTATATGTGTTAGTGAGGCGGGATGATAAGTGCGACGCTCGCTGGTACTTCTAGCGCGGTATCGCCTCTAAGCGCAAGTCTCTGAACTGGCGCGCAGTCTTCTCGTCGTCACAGGATAACTGTGAAATTTGAGCGGTGACCGAAACATTATATGGCGGAGAAATGGAGATAAAGGTGTTATGCAAGCCCCTTAAGTGCTTTCAATAATCTGTACTGATTGTTTTATGCCTAAAAATTACTCTGAAAACACGCGTTTTAGGCATTTTAACGCTTCTAAAAATACAGTTTAAAAACTTAATCCGAAATTAAAAGTACTTTTCGGCCCTCAACGAACTCTTAAATGCTATTCGTAAATAGACCCCACTCGAATATCTTGAGTAGTTTTGAAATTGCTTTGTTTTTCCTGAAGCTCTGCACACCGTATGTGTGCCTAGGTAGGCGGGCCCCTTAAACGTTTGCACCAAGCTGAATGTTGCACCATTGTCTAGTTTAATTTTAATTAATTTACTTTTATTGACACGTTTAAAAAAAATACACATTTACCTCAAAGGGTGCCTCGTAAAATATGGTGCCACAAGGGGGGGCTCGTGGTAAAAATGGTGACATCCCCCAATTCTGAAGGTTGTGTGGTGTAAACAAAGGTCTCCTTAAACGTTTGCACCACCCGAATGTTGCACTATAGCCTAGTTAGTTTTTACATATCAAAATTACGCTTATTTTCAAATTTTAATCTCAATTTCGAAAATTACTTATCCTAATTAAACATTTATATTTTTATTTAATTTTGAAAAACTGTCTTGCAAACCATTTTATTAACACTTATAATTTCATGAAAATGCATATATAATTTTTTTTTTCCTGTTTTATACGCAATAATTTGAGGAATTGACTTAGGTTGTTGTTGCACGAAGGAATATCTGTGTTTTTAATGTGTGTACGATAATTATGGTACGATCCGGTAATTTCCCGATTTGAATCTCAGATAAGCTTTTGGACATACGCCATTGCTAAGCACTTTTTCTGTAGAAGAAAACTAAAAAAATACCCAAAAAACAAAAAAAAACACAAATTAAGCAAAACATTTTGTTGTCAACAGGAAAGAACAAAGAATAATGGACTAAGAGAACGAAAAAAAAAAAAAAAACCACAAACGATGACGGCACAAAAATATTGAACCCTAAATAATTCAGCAGAACAGTTGAAACGAAACAAAAACACGACAAAACGAAAAGACAAACCAAACACAATAGTTTTCCAATACAGAAGCGAACGAAAAAAAACTCCACAAATGACGACAGTTGAAACAAGACAAAAACACGACAAAACGAAAAGACGAAACAAACACAATAGTTTTCCAAAACAGAAGAGATCGAAAAAAAAAAAACCACAAATGATGACAGCACAAAAATATTGAACCCAAAAAAAATTCAGCACAACAGTTGAAACGAGACAAAAACACGACAAAACGAAAAGACGAAACAAACACAATAGTTTTTCCAAAACAGAAACAAGCGACGTTTCGGGAACTGCTATCTGCTCCCGTTCTCAGGCAGAGACGCACATGGTACGAAAACACAGGCGTTTCAAATAGTCTTCTACAGAATTAACATTAATGCATTACTACTGTCGACGTTCATAACACAGAAGCACTCTTCATGATGAGAAATCGCAGTTATCACTCGCAAAGGCATGTCGAATGGCAACCTTGCATGATGGCACTTCAAGACAGCTAATAAATAAATAATACCAGTTGTTTATGTTCACACTACAGACAAAATTCCACGATGTTATTCACGGAAAACTACATCCAACTAGTCAACATGCACGCACACAAGGCACACGCGTGCAGTGGCTATCCAAGACAATTGTTTTCGAACGATCGAACTGTCCGTCCGCCATTACGTTGATGATGTGCTCGGCCGTTGCCTACGTTATTATTCATAACGTAGGCAACGGCTCGGCACTCGCTGGTAGGGATGCAAACGATACATCGATGTTTTCAAAACATCGATGTATCGGTCATGAAACATCGATGTTAGCATCGATGTTTTGAAGAGCGATACATCGCCGATGCATCGACGAAAAAGTCCAAAAACATCGACATCGTTCATCATTAAAATTACCCTAGTTTTTTTACAATATTTTGGCTATAATTTCATGAATATTTATTGAATATATAAAAAAAACACTACGATACGACATTTAGTTGTTAAGATACATTTTTTTAACTGTCTATACCTACTTAAAACCTACATTTTTAAGTAGGTATCAAACATGTTGTAAATACTGAACTATTTGGTTGGTATCAGTATCAATTTTTTTCCAGTACTTTGAGATGTGTAAAATAATTTGTAAAAAATAAATACCCTTCAAAAAATTGTTTACATAAGAATATTCTTTTAAATTTTGAAAAATATAGGGAAAAAGCAGCGAGACTTTATAGACAATTTCATAGATTGTTGTACATACAAGCTATTGATTGGTACCGATACGGTCTCGCTAGCTCTATCGAGAAAATTAATGTTTCATTTTAAACCTGCACATACACTTCATGCTTTTTCCCTATTTTTTCAATTAAAAATAAATTGTGTAAAAAATAGTTATTTTTAAAATGATTTTAGACTTCTTAAAATACTGGAAATACATGATAAGGATACCAACCAAAATGTTTTAGCATTTGCAACATTTATTTATACTTAAAAATGTAAGTTTTATAAGTATAGAAAATTAAAAAAAAGTTTCTTGAAAACTAAATGTCGTATCGCAATGGTTTTTGGATAGATAGATCTCTCATGATCTGTACTATTTACAATATATTCATGAAATGATAACTAAAAACATAAAAAACAAGGGTAATTTTATTTTAAGTAAGTCTGTGTCTTAAGGCTGCAGTCTGCCCGGGCACACATACGGTGCGCAGAGCTTCAGGAAAAACGTGATTTGAAAACTACTCAAGATATCCGAGTGGGGTCTGTTTACGAAAAGCTTTTAAGTGTTCGCTGAATGCCGAAATGTAGGTACTTTTAAATTCGGATTAAGTTTTTAAACTGTGTTTTTGGTAGAGTGAAAATGGATAAAAGGCGTGTTTTCTGAGTAATGTTTAGGCATAAAACAACCGATACAGAATCTTGAAACCACTTAAGGGCAGTACAGTACACCTTTATCTTCATTTCTCCGCTATATAATGTTATGGTCACAGCTCAACTTTCACAGCTATCTTGTGGATATTGTGGTCAGGAACCTGTTGTAGGTATGGTTTTTGGCTACATACTATAATTTAAATCATTTTGGCATGTTTTTCCTGATATTTAAAAACATCGGTTAAAACATCGATGTATCGGTTGTCAGAACGATGTTTTTTGACATCGATGCTTTTTCGTTTGAACATCGATGTTCGTGATATCGATGTTTTTAAGAGCGATGTTGCATCCCTACTCGCTGGTCGCAGGACGACAGTGTTGCCAACCTGTACTCTCATGAGAAACCACACATTTCCCCCCCCCCCCCCCCCAGATTTCAATAAAAAATCCCTAGATGGTAAAAAAACAATAATAAAATTCAATCACATCTAAAAATGTTTAGTTAAAGAATATAACATTGGTGAAAATCTGAACTATAAACCAAAACAACAGCGAATATTCACATGAAAATTACTAGTAAAATCTGTTAAACTTACCTTACTTAGCCAGTGTAGCAATACATAGACGACCAGAAACACACCAGAGTCTTGAAATAAAATAAATTTATTACTGGCTGGAAGTAACTTGAAACACTATTTCACTGACTCTTGCTTGTTTAAATGTGAACCAATAAGACAAACTTCCAAAGTGGAAGTATGATTTATTATGTTAATATCTCTAGTTAATTTATGATAATATTTACACTTAGGTACTAAAATATTTGCAAGATATCAAAAATAATTTTAAAATTAGGTGTTTTATCCTGGAAATATAATTCAGTTCTATGCCGCAATACTGGTCACTTTTTTATCATGGACTATTCACACGCAAAGTAGCAATAATCTAAAAAAAATTAAAGCAAATCATAACATTTTAATAAAATTAATTTTACTGTTAACTTAATTAATATGAATATATTGTTACTTACCAGATTGAGTTTAGAATTAGAAACAATTAGGTCGACACTTCCTCTAGCCACAAAAATTAACTATTCTCTTAAATAGCACCAAATACCTTACTATATTAATACCAAACACACCTATCCTGAAAGCATTGCTTCAACTGGTCACAAAACATGTAGCACTTAACAGTAGCAACCCACGCACTAGACTTGTGTAGTTCGCGAACGAACTAGTTCGGAAGAGCGCTCCCACAGACGAACTACGCGAACTAGTTCCCAGATCCCTCGCTCCTCAGTTCATTAGTTCGTTCTTTTTCCGATCTCCTTCTTTTAGTTCTTTGCACATGATCTGGCACTTATCAAAAGTCGTCACTCGTTCTCCCTTTCGGGTATTAATTACGGCTTTGTCGCTGGTCTTCTTGGCTGGCTATCGTTATCTGCTCTGGTCGGATAGCTGTCAGACATAATTACATTAGGTAGTTATATCAGTGTTTACAAAATGATTTCAATATTCATAAAATAATTTTGACAGCTGATGACAACTTTAATATTAAAATTTTGACTTATATAAAACCATTGTTCAATAAAATTATTTTTGACGTGACGTCTAATAAATCGATGAACGCCGGCTGCATGCACGAAAAAGTGTCGCGTTACGCACATTGTCACGTTACGCTGTGTCCCGTTACGCTCATTGTACGCCTGCGCCGCATCTATCTCTCTTCCACTCGATTGGAACAACCATCGATTTGACTTTTTCGAGGCACATTAAACTTGAAACACTCCCATTCGTTTCCTACTGTTACTATCATCGTCCTATCCTTAACAGAATAACACAGATTGGAAGAAGTTAAATAGCAAACATGTATAAAAGTTATAGTTAAAATAATATTTTCGTTAAAGTAATAAACATATTTGAATTAATGAGTGCAAATAAAAGTAAATTTATCAATTAAATTGTAGATTTCATTTCACTCCTTCTTTGTATAAATACAAAATAGTGATAATTCAATAACAATGATTAAATTTTATTCATAAAAGTATGCTATCATTTCATCAATGTTTTGTTATGACGTTGTCACATTAAACTTTCGTCCGTAAACCGACTTTACAGACAAACAATTTTTTGTTGATTACTTCTAAAACTTAAAAAATATTAAAATTTGTATTTTTATAGGCATAAAACGGTACTTTATTCACTAAAATAAACACATTTCATAAATAATATTTCTTAAACTATCTAATAAATAAATTATTTTAGAAATTAAATTTTTTCGATTATAGTGTATGTTAATTGTTGAACTTGCTAAATTTAGTGAATTATATATAGGTCCTAATGAACATACACATTCTTAATCTTACTTAAGAGTTTTTATTAGTTTTTCTATGTCTAATTGTAATGTAACAAATTAGAAGAGTAGTGGGTCTTTTTTCTTAATAATTTACGTAATTTTGTAGCGTGTACATAATAACGCATTTTTTGTTAATTATTTCTTAAAAAAATATATAATTTGTATATTTATAAAACGGTATTTTATTCACTAAAATAAACGCATTTCATAAATAATATTTCTTAAACTAGCTATAAAATAAATCCTTTTATAAATTAATATTTTTCGATTATAGTGTATGTTAAGTGAAGAATAAAACCAGAACTGTTATATGCGCCATTTTACCCAATTATGTAAATTATTGTTTTATTTACTCATTTGATGTATAATAACCCAAAAAAGGATAATAATCTAGGCGTTCACAACACTGATCATTATAAAAAAAATAACTATAATAACATACAAAGAAGATCGCCTGCAGTAGCGGTAGCAAAGCGAACGAACTATCTGTGACCTGTCTTCTTTGAATTCGAGATGGGAGCGGACGAACTAAAAGAGCGACCTAGTTCGCCAAGGAGCTGCGAACTAAAAGGAGCGCTCCCGGTCGCGAACTATTATGCGCAAGTCTACCACGCACGCTAGTGATGGGTCGTTCGTGAACGATTCGTTCAAAAAGAACGAATCTTTGAGAGAACGAAATCTTCCGATTCGTTCGTGATGTAAAGAACCGGCTCTTTGAGAGCCGGTACCTTGAAAGATTCGGAAGAACGAAAACGCGGAGAGAACGAGAGAACGAGATGAGAGAACCGGCCACGCGTCCGGTCTGATTCGTTCGTGAAATGATTCATGACGTCAGGAGTCTGAAGAATTAGTAATCACAGCGTGCGCATGTTCACAAGAGCAAACGATAACTGATCAAATAAAATAGGGTACCATGAAAAGTATCTATACCTGAAAATGTCAACTGTTAAGTAGTGGTTTAAATTTGCTTTTTCACATTCACATACACAAATTTGAAATAAAAAACTTAAAAAAAAAAAAACTGTATGAATTAAAAATAACAGGGAAAGTAACTACAAATGTTCACACTTACCATTTTTGGGTTAATTAATGTACATCATTTGTTTCTCTTCATACTGAATCGCAGTAGTAGTATTAAATTTTGTCTTTTTTTCTCTAAATGTGTTGGTCTACATGTAAACATTTTACTGTCACTAGAGTGTAAATAGCCTATATATTAATATTTGTAACTTAAAAAGTAATAAAATATAAATAATCTTGTTTCATATACGCAACTGTGATTCACTGGCTACGGAAAGCAATGTTCAAATACAAAAACACGTACCTAATACTCTAAAGGATGAACGAGTTACGACACTTGATAAAAGAGCCAGATCCCATACACAGAAAAGAACGAATTGACCGAGATGAACGATTCGTTCTAAACGAATCATTTCACGGGACTGATCCAAAAGAACCGATTCGGTCAAAAGAACCGTTCTGCCCATCTTTAACGCACGCCACTAAAACTGGGAAGGTACAGTAAGTATATGGAAGCAAGACATGAAGGGGAATTCCCAAAGTGCAAAGCGCGGGAGTGATAATCACATGAAAGAAGGGGAAGCACCTCCTGTAGGTAAGTTTGAGAAACCACAAAAATATGTGATAACAATTGACAAATTAAACATTTTTTTTAACTATCTACAAAAAATTGCCTTCAGTTTTGAACACCCATGTTGTAAAATGGCAATAATATTAGTTTTCCCTAGAAAAGGCCTTTTTGAAAAAATAATTCCCTAGTTCCCTAGATGACCCGTGAAATCCCCAAATCTGGGGATAAATCCCTAGGGTTGGCAACACTGCAGGACGACAAGAGTCTAGCGGAAGCACCCCTACTTCCTGCAACTGGCTGCAAATGCCGCACCGCTCACGCTCGTTCCGGGGCCGGCGGCGCGATCCCGCAACGGGAAGCCTTCTTTTCACTGAGAGCAAAACGTCCGAACGTGCATCTTCGGTTTTTATTTGTTCAGTGTAATTAAATATGGAGGTGTTGTTAAAAGGAAATACACAAGGCAACGGTATTTATTTGTAATTGTTTTTAGAGGAAAATACCTAATTGAAGAAACGTACTTCGTGGATTTGTATATTTTTGATGCCGTATAAAATCTAGGAAGTCTTTTTCTTCCACAAATATTCTCGGGACGCCCCCAAATCCCCTTGAAGTTTTACGCAACTTGTAATTTTCAGGTAAGGACTAGGAAGTCTTTGTCTTCAACAAATATTCTCGGGACGCCCCATATTCCCTTGCAATTTTACGCAACTTGTAATTTTCAGGTAAGGACATAATAACTAATGGTCAATTAGGTTAGGTTAGCTACATTATAAATACTTTAAAACTTTGTGGACGGTTGATTTGGTTAGGATAGCTACATTAAAGATACTGTGAAATCATGTAAATGGTTTCCTATATAGCACTGGATAGCTACATATTAAAAGGTTATTTGCTAAGCAACCATAAAATGATTTTACAATATTTTAATGTAGCTATTCTTGACTAATATAACCAACCATCCACTAAACGGTCTGTGTGGCTTTTTTATACTGGAGGGAAAAAAACGCGCACGTAAAAATAAAAATAAAAACATCCGGGGGTAGGCGCTCCCGTTCGGCCAACTTTCGGAAAGGCTCGGCATTTGCAGCCAGTTGCAGGAAGTAGCGGTGCTGCCGCTAGACTCTTGTGCTCGACAAGATCCGGCTGCGGCGCAGTCAAGAAGCTTGAGGATTACGGCCAGTGTTGCCAGACGTACGGGAATTCTCGCATGTGCACGTTGTACGAGGTATAGTTGGATCTTGTACGCTTTTGTACGAGAATTTTGAAGATCACTATCAGTGTAGGTTTTTTTTTTACCCGGGTTCTAGTAAGATATTTATATTAGTTTTATTGTAAAGTTTTATCAAAACAAGTGAATAACATTTCTTTTGTAACTTAATATCATTAAGTGAAGCTCCTGCCCGACAGCGTTGACTTTTTTTTTTTGACTGGCAACACAGGCGACACCGACTAAAAGATAGTGTTTGTTTTTTATTAGCAGGTGCCAAACTATATTTGTCTAGCACAGGAAATAACCCAGAGTCAGAATAATGTTAAATGCACAACCCCTAACTCACAATTTAGAGTATTTCTGTATGTTAAATTAACGAAAATAAAAAAAAACTGGATATTTTTTACGAAATAAATAATGCAAAAAGAGTGAATAGCAGGAATAATTGTATTGTTGAGAAAATTGTTGTTGTTTATGTTTTACTTATGTAATCATAGGATTTTGACAATTGTTTAGATTTGTTGGGCTTGTAACTCAAATGTCAAGTATATAAAAATATTGTAGAAACACATTTAAACTTTTGCTTTTACAATACCATTGTGTACGAGATTTTTTGTGTGTCGTACGAGAATTTTTGCTCCTTGGTACGAGACATTGTCATTTACAATCTGGCAACACTGATTACGGCACGGTCCGGTGGGCCAGCATCCAAATGGAAGCACGTACGCTGAATTTTCGCGATTTTGTTTTTTAAGGGAAAAAAATGTGGGAGTAAAATGGGTAGATACAATTTGTATGTAGTTTTAATAAAATAAAATGCATTATATTAAAATAGTGTGTAAAAATAAGAAATCGCAAAAATACTTTACAACAAAAAATTTCCTGCACCTTAGCAAGAATTCCCTGACATTTCCCTGTTCTCCCTGACTTTTCCCGGTTTTCCAGGTCTGTAGCCACCAGTGGCGTCTCGTCTGGGCAAGCAAGGCAAGCAGTGCTTGCCCAGGCAGTTTCCAGACAATGTATTTTTTAAATAAATATTTTATTCAGAATAGTATTTTACTTTGACTCGTGCAGTTAGGTGTATGTATTTTTTACATTATCTTCTTGGGGCCCAATACTGTGCGCTGTGCGCTATTAAGAAAATAACTCGTTGACACACAAAACATGCTGTTTAAGAAGCGTTGCTAGGTTTAGAAGCGCTGGGAGAATTCCACCGTCTGCTTCGGCCATGTTCGCTTCAGTTCGGCAAGAAAGCGCTACCATGCTGTGCTGAACCATGCTGTTCATTGGGTGCACGATATAACCATACAACTTATGGGTGGATAGATGCCCAGACATTTACTGAATGGTTAGTAACATGCTTCCTTCCACATGCTCGGCGACTTGAAGGTAGAAAGGTACTTGTTGGAGATAACCTAGCCTCGCACTTTACAGACGAAGTCATTCAACTGTGTGTGTTTTTTTATATCACTTAAGTCAGCATGGTGTACTGAACTTACACTGTTCAAAATGAGAAGTTTGAGATCAACCGGAATCCCTAAGCAAGAATATCCTAAAAAGCTTAATTCCACTCTTAAAAGAATGAATGGAACACAGAACTCCATTAGCAAAAATTTAGTTAGTGGCTTCAAAGCAACTGGTCTGTGCCCTTTAAACCTAGACCAAGTTCTGTGAAAGCTACCAGGGCAATCGGTATGTGATAAAGCCATACATGACTCTCTTGTGGAGTACCTCAGCACTCAGCGACACCAGGGAGACGGCAGTGTACGCCAGCGAAAAAGAAAGAGACTTAATATAACAGCAGGGGCGAGTGTAACAGCTGCTGCAATAGTAGACTCCGACATAGATGATCCTCTTCCATCTACTTGTGTATCTCATGCAGAAAGTGTTGAAGATTTCAGTGCTAAAAATTACAATGAAGCATAGCCATTAGTGTACATTCAACCAAGTTCTGAAGTGCTGAAGACGGGAACTTTTGTTTTAGTTAAAGTTTTGTCTGGTAGGCGAAAATCAACAAATTTTCAGTATGCTGCTATAATTCAGCACCAAATCGACGAGACTGAGTTCAGAGTTATGGGACTTAAATCTATCGACACACAGAAAACAGTGTTTAAGAGTGTCGAGGAAGATGTGTTCTCTGTTACAACTTCTGACATTATAGCTGTTCTACCTTCTACAGTCAGGCAACGAGTTACAGTACAAATTCAGCGGACAAATAGAAGTTCATGAGTGTTAAATCAAGTGTCACTATGTTATCAAAATAATTTCTACTGAAACTTTTTTTTGAAGTTATCTCCTAGAATTTTAGTGAAAAAACTTAATTTTTTAAAATCTTTGTAAACATGCCATGTTAAACTGTTAGACTTAATGATTAGAAGCTGTGATTTTTTTTTTGTCCTTTTACTTTACTATCTTTTTAACTTTCAACAATGCTAAAGTAAAAAAAAACTGTACACAGTTAATTCGCTAACATGCATGTGTTATACTAGGGCAGGGGTCGGCAACCTTTTGAGTCGGAAGAGCCAAAAATTACAATTTACAAACTTTCAGAGTTTTTAAAGAGCCACAAAAATTTTCTTGCCAACAATAAATAGTACTTGCATAAATAAAGTTTTTTTGATAAAAAAAACTAATATATTTATTTATAAGAAACATTTATTCATATATAAGCCTATCTGTTGGGTGGGCCCGTAAGTACTAGTAAACCGAAAACCTCGGGTGGATGGATAGCTTTGAATTGATAATTTAACTGCTTGATGACATATTGTTTAGTAAAATATAACAGTCGTGAAAAAACAAACCAGGCTTATTACTGGTTTGTAATAAAAAAAGTATTTTCTGTATAAATGACCTGGTGATGCAGTATTTCTGGTACGGAACTAAAGAGCCGCAGCTTTACATCCAAAGAGCCGCATGTGGCTCGCGAGCCGCAGGTTGCCGACCCCTGTACTAGGGGATCAATCTCACCCCAAAAAAAAAAATATCAAAACAAATATGACCCCAAAAGCATAGCAAACATATCAAACTCACCCCACGTTACGGTACAACTAAAATAACCTTCTCTAGGAATTACCAGCAAATTGATTTTGAATATATACATTTAAAAAATCAAATAAGAAATCCTGTTGTTTTAAAGATTTAGGTATATTTCTTGGTTCTCAATTATACTTCCATAATGATATAGAGATTTAATAAGTAGAGTGAAGAGTATGTATAAGAGAAATAGTAGCAATGTGAGAACTGGAAGAGGGATGATGAAGTGGTTTAAACAAGCCAACAGAGGACGTGAGGAAATGTGGTATGCAATTCAGCACTAAAAAGAGTAAAGTGACGATCATGATGAGGAACCAGAATGCAGTTAGAAGATACATCATATTAGATGATGCTGAGTTAAAACAGGTAGAAACCTTCAAGTATGTAGGAAGTGTATTGGAGGGAGGGGGCAAAAACAAGGAGGAAACTGTAAGGTGAGGACAACATAGGTATGCATTCTACAGGATGTGAGAGATTTGGTATGGAAGAGGGAGGTGCAATTATAGTGCAAACAAGTGTTGTACAATACCTATTTTATGCCCAGAGTCATTTATGGAGCAGAGACTTGGACTGTAGATACAAGAGATGCTGGTGCTGGGAGTATCAGAGCAATAGGAATTAAATATGTGGTCAGTTACGAGGCAAGACAGGACCAGGAATGAGATAATGCAAGCAAGCGCAGGAGAACAGGACTTGAATAACATCATTGAAAAAGTGAGAATGAGATGGTATGGACATGTGCAGAGAATTGGAAAAGAGAAGCTGCCTAGGAAAACGATGGCATTGAAATACACAGGAAGAAGATCAAGAAGGAGATGGGAAGAGCAGATAGTTAAAGGAGTGCAGGAGAGAGAAGACTGGAATAAAGTGAAGAATGAGGAATGGTGGAAGGTCAGAGGAAGATTGAGGCATTTCACTGGAAAAGGGTCAGTGTAAGGGGGAGGGGTAGATCAGCTGACGTCAAAGGTCGTGCATCAGTGGTGCGTGCGCTTGCACGCATGACAACGATTGAAATAGAAAGGGTAGAAGGGTGGGGACAGTTGAACCATTGCACCCTTAGGTTGTATCATTCGTAGTTAACAAAAGAGCTGGTAAGATGTGTCGTGCCAGCTATGAGGAGATGGTTGAGGGGGAGTCCTAAGCGAGCTGGCAGGAGGCTAGTGGCAGGGAAGAAGCTCTTGTGATGTACGAAAATGAAGAGTCCAGGGAAGACATCACAGATGTACCTGTGAACACCTCTACTCTGAGGAGGATATTGCTACTGTGGTGGGTGGGATATTAGACATGTATCCCGAGAGCTGTGTGTGCAAATAGTTGTGTGGTGGACAGAGTATTTGATGGCTAGTATGGAAAGTACTGTGACGGGGTTTTGGGAATGGGGTAGGTAGGATGGCAGTCTCCACTAAACAAGATGGCTGCCTCCAGCAGACGATGCTGGTATAATTTAATTAAATATATTAATTTTTGTAATAAAATATTTTCAAGATAGTGGATGTAATGAAAAGTGCAACATACAGGAGTGGGGCATTCAATTGGAAAAATTAGGAATGTTCTAGAAAACAAAATGACAGAATCCAAGATGGTTGCAGGAAGTGATGTAATCCAAGATGGCCACCACAAATCCCCTAATCTCCAGTCCCTGCTCTCATACCTACCAAATACACTTACTAAAACCAATGATAATGTACGTAATAATGTTTAATAATGGATGTTATAACCTGGCATCAAAATTTACTCATTTACAACTGTCTAAAGCAAACAATTTTGGCAGACTTCAAGGTCATTTCCCACTACATATTTCACTACAATATCATGCCACCAGGATCAAGTGCACTGGATTTTCAACAAAGTAAATTAAAACAGCACACATCTTTTACATCAGGATCAATGTCATACCATCAGGATCAAACTCAAAGGATAATTATCTCAATTAGCAATTTTAGTACGAGAAAATAAATATTTTCAAATTAGTTTCTTTTTTCATTTCTACTAACCTTTGTTTTGTTTATTTCTCCCACAATTTTTGAGACTTCAAAGAAATCCTCCACTCCCAAATTACCTTAATTCCAGCTGAAAGAGAAACTGCAATTGTTTACTGTAATAGCAGCAAGTATTGTTGTTATGTCAATTTGACGTCGACCAGGGTTAAGTCCTCCCTAAGCCCGATGTGCCTCATGCCACTGCCGAACCCCTCTCCTCCCACCGACACCCTCTGTTTCAAACCTCCCACCAACAAGTGTGTGTGTGTGTGTGTGCATGTGTTCGGCACCCACATTAACTTGAGCAGTGGAGACTTCATCTTTTTAAATAATGTAGTTAATACTGAAATAACTGTAATTGTAATACTTAAATCTAAATTAACTTGTAATTTTAAAAGGATTTAAATATTTATGTTTAATTGTCTGTTATATTAATCTACTAATGGTAAATTCATCACTTCCTGCGGCCAAGACACCCAGGGCCTGGGACAGTCTCTTCCGTTTGCCGTGCGGGGCAGGATGCATCTCAGCACCTCGACGACTTCAACTATTGCTCCCATCTGATCCATTAACATCCACCATCGTAACTATTTTTTAAACCTTTTTCAATCAACCTTCGAGGCCTATCCCAGCGGCAGACTGTTTAACTTAACTAATTAAAGCTCCCCGGAGCATTTTAGATTAATCGCGGACTTATACTTTCGGGGCCGGGCCACGCTGTGTCCTGGTCAGCAAGAAACCTGGACTATGTGCTGTTTTCTGTATGCGTCGTGAGTGTACGTGTCGGCGTCAATAAAGCTCAATATTCACCAGACTCGTTGCACTTAATTCTCGACCACGAGTTCCCCAGCACAGAGACGGAGGTGTGTGGGGCGCCTCAAGACCCCACGAGCAGTAACGTAGTGTGCCCGCTGCTGAGAGCGGGCCGGTGAGTGCTAGCGGGGGGGGGGGGGAAGTCGAGCCTAGCTCCACATGGGTCACGTCACGGCCCTGGGACAGAGTCGGTAGCCGGGACCACGTGCCCATCTACGTGGTGGCGCCCAAGGTATAAAAATTGATACCTGTCACAACATGACAGGTTCTAATTAAAGGGTCCCTGTTATTTATGAGGCCAATGGTTTTGAAGCACTATCAAGACCCTCCCATGTTACTGCACTATGCTACAAAATTGAAAACCTTTAGCAAGTAGGCCCTAATTGAAATCTCAATATCTTGCTCATCACACATCAGTAGAATTAAAAAAATAACTCATTTGACAAGACCTTTTTTTAAGCATTAGACTGTAAACAAAGAAATGACCTACTTCTTAAAATTACAAACAACCTAAATCTGTAATAGAACAAAATAGTGTACAAATTCAAATAAATTCATGTGCAAGTAACCTAAGATAATCTTTCTTTATAATCTTTATAATATTCTTTATAATCTTTATAATATTATTTTTAATCATGTCCACATTAAAACCACGTAAAAAACATTACTACACTTGACACAACTAGAATAAAAATCTAGCATCACAGCTTTACCGTAAATAAAATAAATTCTGAAAATGGTGTATTTCAGTACTCAGATATTCCTTGTTTTACCCTGAAACCAGTGTTTATATGTGCCTAGTGGTTTATGAAAAATTAAAGTTTAAATTTTACATTCCATACCTGACCATTCATTCACCACATACACGCCATTTTGTGTTTTAATTGCATTGCCAATCATGTGGATCTTCATAGATTAAAAAGTGTATTTATTGTATTTGGATTATGTGATGCAATGGAAGGTCAATAAAGTTTATAAATATATGAGTGTCTCTACTATGCATTCAAACCCAAGCTTCAACCTTGACAGGCTTTTTAGCCATATTGAGGTGCGGAGCACCGACTTATTACATGCAATAGCAGATTACCTTAAGTAAAAAAAGGAATTATTACGATTGATACACATATTAACAATAGTTTTTACATTAGGTTACGTACATACCTACTGCTAAAAAAAATTCCCAGTCACGGGTTAATGCTTAAGTTTGGATGCACAGTTGGGACTCATTTATGTTTACCTTCCACTGTATCACAAAATCCATGACAGACATTCATAAAATTCCTTTTATTTTTATACTGACTTGATGACCATCTGAGAAGTAAATTATATGTTGAACCCATGGAACAGTGCCTTTTAAGTGTTTCATAAGATGAGATTGAAATGTATGCACTGTTGTTGGGTTATGGTCTAAATGATCACTGATTACACAAACACATTGGGTTAGAAGCTTATCTTATTTTCTTTGTAATAATATACAAAGGGATGAACAGTTGCTTGGTGATTTACCCAGTGGTAGCTCTGAATCTCGTCTTGGATAATGAATGTAAAAGATTTCTGCGAAGTCTGCAGGAACAATGCACTCTGTTTCCATTAGTTTCTGGTCATATGGTTTATGATCAGAATTGTAGTATATAATGTGCTTAACACCTCAGATTTTGTTTCATCATGCTATGACCTACCAAAGCTAAGATATGGCAATGTAGGTAAACCCTGGTTAATGTAAAAATTGTCGCGCGCCATAGCAACAAAATGGCTGCCATAATCAAACCAGTGAGAATAAAAATTTAATTGTGCCAGTTTTGCACTGTCAACACATAATGTTAACAATGCACAATTGATCAAATTTTCTTAAAATGGTCGAGCAACCAGTGCTGGACCACTTGGTATGGATTGGCCCTACCTAGAATTTTCATTACGGTAATTATTGAAATATCAGTATCGCAAAACAGACTAGACCAGGTGGGCCTATTTTCTATTTCACGATGTCACAAAATTTAAATCACAAAATTTGTTATTTTGTACAAATGAAATAGGCTACTGCTGTTGTAAAAAAAAAAATTAAACATTGTCGTATTTTAGTCTCATTTACAAATCTTCCACTTATAATTAACTAATTTACTAAAATAAAATACACAACCTACCCTCACCAACCTTTCGCTTTGTTAAACACGACAACTAATTTACAGGAAAACATGAGATTTTTACATTACCTAATAGCTTCTATGACTCACCTAACCAAAGCAACTATTTCACCAAACATCGCAAACGTAACACACACAACACACCTCTCACCTAACACATCAAAAGAAATTCACATAAAACTACAAATCATAAACATCTAAAAGACATAAAAAAAACACCTTTCTTAGCATTATGGCAGTAATCGTTGTCAATTATCCTCTTTTAGATTTCAACTAAAAACAACTTGACATTCCTACTTTCAATTTATTCAATATCATTAAACAAGAACTGTCACTTGCCTAGTCACTACTACAACCACACAATCGCTCTCCCTACACTTTACCGTTAAATTGATACAATATAAAGAAACATAACCTTCCTCTTCTCTCGTAACTACTTCACTCATTACCCTACATATCCAACAAATTTCTTATTACTTACTTAATTCTTACTGTGTACTTATTTATTCAATTTATAATGATATTCAATTCAACTTATTAAATTAATCTTCTTCATATAAACGACTGCTACTATTGTTCCAAACCTCACACTGTCATTCGTCTTTTTTCTTCTATGGTGCTATTTTGTCTTTCGCTGTTGCCAATACTATATACTATATTTTCCTTCGTTCCACCATTCAATTTATCATCATTGGCCAACTTCCCATACGTCATTCTTTTCACCTACTTTTTTTTTTACTTGTAATAACCTTCCGCAATTGACCGGTATCGCAATCTAGAATTGAGCCCGTTTAACATAGCTATGACAGCACATCAAAAATGGTGGCTGCAACAGAATTCTTGATTAGAAATATTTTCTATTTCTATAGCATTGCAGGTGTGGCGTAGTGAATTCAGTGTATAATTAAGTTTACCAAAGAAGGTTAAAATGGTGCAATTAATTCCTGTATTTTGGATTTTGTTTACTAAATTTATATATGAAATCTTTGAAATGTTTTTACGCACAGTAGTTTTTTGCAACTGAATGTTAAATTTTAATTTAACAAACTACTCTTAAAAATACCTGCAATCTTCTATGGCTGTTGAATGTTTGGCAAGTATATAACACGAATCTCTCTATTTTTGTTAACCCAGAGCTCTTAGCCGCAACAGATACACCATATATGCAAATGGGAAAGGCATTAGGGCTCCGGCTGTGATCACATACTGAGGCTAGTAACCGGAGCTGTGTCGTCGCTCACCACGTCTCCACATAGAGCTAGAGAACCCTTGGAGCCTGCTCCAAGCGATCGGAGCACCACCACCACATACGAGTCCTACCCAATCAGAATCCAGGGCCTAGTGGAAACCTCAACGGGAAACCTTTCAATCTTTCATGGATTCTGCCCATACTACTATAAACTAGGTGTCTATACGGCATAAGACAGTTCGCCAAAAAAGCTAACCGACCGCCACGCTTCAGAGTTACTCCACTGAATGTCCTTGTCTCCTCAGATGACCCTCCGACCTGCCGTACCTTGCCCCGACAAGTTTACAACCGATTAAGGCCCGGACGTGCCTGGACCCCTCCAGCGGTGACCGTGGAAGCCCTGGCTAGACATGACGCTTAGGTCGTGCGTGGGCTGGAGGGCCTCGGGGTTGCCTTGGTACCCCCCTCCTGACCGCTGGACTAGGAGGAACGTATCGCACCTAGTCGAGCAGTTTACAGCTCTTTGTTAAGCCCGGGTGACCCCCAACACGCCAGCGCCATTCTGGGTCCTTACCATTACCATAAGCCTGATCCAAAACACCAGGGCTTGGCAGTCGAACCCCCCAGGAAGATTTCAATCGCATCTACTGTTGCCTGCAGATTAAGCCCATTCACTATTTCTGGTCCCATACATGCCATTGAGGATGCACTGCAGCAGGGTTACGCCCAATATGGTCCTCTTTAGTTAAGGCGAGGCTATTACCAGAGGCTGAGGCTACTCATCCCAGCTTAGTCACCACCATTCGCCCCCCCAACAGCGGTGCCCACGTGGAGGCAGAGGATTGCCAGGCTATGTATTTGCATCCTTGCACCCATTCTGTGAACTTGTTGAATTATGTCTCGGATAACTAGACCCGGCAACACCTCCGACACCTCACAAGAAAATCACCCTCCCCGCAGGGTCAGACCCACTCTGCCGGAGCATCATGTAACAGCAAGAAACATTTTATATTCAAGTGTTTATTTTTGGTTGTCATGCAGATGAAAACCTTATTGCATCACCACTGCATCACCATATTTTCATCATGCTGCAGCGTTGTGAGTCCAGCAATGATGTAAAATAGTATGGACTTTTGGTACATTTTCAACTTAACCTCTGGGTAAATATGTAGAGTAGCGGTATTTGCGAAAAAAAATGTTAAAAATCCGAAAATACTTTTATTATATACTCTATCACTTCCTCTTTTCATTAAACCCGGCGGAGATAAGAAATTCCAAATACTTTAGGAGATATCGAATTTTTTAATTTTCATAGTTGGGCGATATTTGTTAAAAAAATTTTAAAATTCCGAAAGTACTTTTATTCTATGCTATTTAACTTCCTCTCTTCATTAAAACCGGCGGAGATAAGAAATTCCAAATACTTTAGGAGACATCGAATTTTTTAATTTTCATCACAATACCTGTGCATTCATCCGGCATTCACAATTGTTTCTTGTTTACGAGTATGAAGAGGGAAGTTAAAGAGCATAGAATAAAAGTATTTTCGGAATTTTTAAATTTTTTTTTACAAATATCGCCCAACTATGAAAATTAAAAAATTCAATATCTCCTAAAGTATTTGGAATTTCTTATCTCCGGCGGGTTTAATGAAAAGAGGAAGTGAAAGAACATATAATAAAACTCTGTCTTCACAGCACACTTAACCCTGTGATGCATACCCTGGGTCTTGGAGGCCCATTGAGTTATTACTGTGGATATTTCAGTTATATTTGAAAAGCAATATATTTGTGAATTTATGTAATCCTCGATTGATGCTTTTCATTAGTTTTCATGTACTTACAAAAAAAATTAGCACAATATTTTTTTTAGAAAAAAATAATTTATGTCTGTACGCCGGTTTTACATACCCTGGGTCCCGCAGGCCCTGTATAAAATTAATTTTCTTTGACATGTAATATTAATTAATGTTGATGTATTTTTATTTGGTTAACAAAAATTACTTTAGCTAACTCTCCTGATCAATTACAACACATTTACAACACATTAAATTTTATAAAATAAATCAATATATCAAACTATTGGATCAATTTATTTTCTAGTCTTGAATTTTTGTACAAGTTATTTATTCATATGTAAACACCAAATAAACCCTTCTAGTGAAATTATGCTGTACTACTTTGATGTAACTGTTTTTATTACATACAATAATTAGATGAAATTTTAATACTTGTGACAATATATATGAATCTCACTAGTATTCGATTATAATGTTTTCTATTTTGTAATTATTGCAGTGGTGGTAAATGTAAAAATTCAAAACTTTTTTC
The DNA here is from genome assembly GCF_032445375.1 of Bacillus rossius redtenbacheri. Classification (NCBI taxonomy): domain Eukaryota; kingdom Metazoa; phylum Arthropoda; class Insecta; order Phasmatodea; family Bacillidae; genus Bacillus; species Bacillus rossius. The sequence goes on along the minus strand of NC_086337.1, from coordinate 7,801,852 downwards.
ACATTGTTATGCGCACAGCTATCTGGATAAACATACCACCAGTCATCTGTGGTTAATTTTGTGAACTAAGTAGTTGGTTCATCGCTTGCCACCAGATTGCAGTAGCTTGCTACACATACATGAGAAACCAGTTGGTTTCAGTATTCACATCTAACAAGTACAGTTTTAATTTTTTAGAAATGTATTTAGTGTGTAGTTATTACAAAGAGTTGGATGTTGCTGCTCGTGAACTATTTTTAGATAAATGTGCAAACCCTATTTACAGAGCAACAATGTCTGTAAACCGATTTGAAACAATAAGAAAGTGTTTGAGGTTTGATGACAAACACACACGTGAATCCAGGCTGCAAACAGATAAGTTGGCCCCAGTTCGGTATGTATGGGATCTCTTTATATGACAGTGAAAAAATACAGTAATACCATCAGAGTGTGTAACAATTGATGAACAATTAGGTTCATTCAGAGGGCGTAGCAGCTTGGTGCAATACATGCCCAGCAAACCTGGGAAGTATGGGATTAAGTTTTTTTTTGATGTGCGAATCTGATACTGGCTATACTGTTGATGGATGCATTTATACTGGTAAATTACAAGGAGAAAGGCCAACGAAGAATTTGGCTCTCAATATAGTAAACCAGCAGTTGTGCCCCTTCATAATACATCAAGAAATATTACAACTGATAATTTCTTTACCAGTGTTCCACTAGCAGAATACTTGCTAGAAAAAAACTTGACAACTGTAGGAACTTTGCGACAAAATAAGCGAGATGTTCCAATTGAACTGAAAGAGTGTAAAACTCAACCTTTGTACAATTCAAAATTTGCATTCAAAGATGATTTGACAATGGTTAGTTTCGTTCAAAATTTGCATTCAAAGATGATTTGACAATGGTTAGTTTCATCCCGGAAAAAAAACAATTGTGTGCTTTTGTTGAGTACAATGCACCATGACAATGCCATTGACCAATCGCATCCGAAGAAGAAAATAGAAATTATAAAGTATTACAATTCTACAAAAGGTGGTGTTGACTTGATGGACCAAAAAGTATGCCTGTATACTTATAAACGCAAGACAAAGAGATGGCCTGTTGTTATTTGCAGTAACATACTGGACGTTGACACACACAATACCTATATTTGTTCAGATTTCAACATCCTACTTACCATCAAGGGGTCACACACCAAAGGAGACTGTTTATCAAAGATCTATCATTGGAAATGATACACACATGACTAAACGTGCAGCCAACCCATTTCTTCAGAAATACATTCAACAAGATATGGAAAAGTTTATAGGCAAGACAGAATACGCACCTAGTAATGTAACTGCTGCATCTAGTTCATCAAAAAGGAGAAGGTGTTCCATTTGTCCTTCATCAAAAGAAAGGAAGTGTGCTATGATTTGCTGCAAATGCACCACCAATGTTTGCAAGGAACATAGCTTATTGTGTGCCAAAAATGCATTTAGAACAATGAATAATGTTTTGAACCAAAACTTATCCTTGTGTAACATGAAAGCTTCAAATGGAGGTGTTGAAGTTAGAAGTTGTACAGATACAATATCTCATTTATTGTAAATGTGTGCATTCATATACCGGTATGTTGTATATAAATATATTATGTAAATATAAAGTGTGAAAAAATGAGGCTTCTAAGTAATTTGAGTACAGTTTCTTTCATAAAAATGTACTATTACAAAATTGAATTTTTGACAATATCATAAATAAGGCAGATAAATTTTATGAATCTATAAAATCATTCATACAGATGTATATAAATTATTAATAGTTCATGTAAAATAAAGTGTGCTAAAGTAGTAAGGTAAAAGTATACAAAATCCTATCTAAATGTAATTATTTTGTATGTGGGCCTGAGAGACCCAGGGTATGTAATAAGTGATAAAATTTAGGGTATGCATCAGAGGGTTAAAAAGAACTGGGTAAATATTTACAATCGCGGTAGATGCCAAAAAAAATGCTAAAAATCTGAAAATACTTTTATTCTGCGCCCTTTCACTTCCTCTTTTCAAAACAACCGGCGGAGGTAAGAAATTCCAAATACTTTAGGAGATATCGAATTTTTAATTTCATCATATGTAGAGTCGCGGTAGATGCCAAAAAAAAATGCTAAAAATCTGAAAATACTTTTATTCTGTGCTCTTTCACTTCCTCTTTTCAAATCAACTGGCGGAGGTAAGAAATTCCAAATACTTTAGGAGATATCGAATTTTTAAATTTTCATCACAATACCTGTGAATTCAGGCGGCCACCATTGTTTCTTGTTTACGAGACGAGTATGATTTTTTTTCCCGCGACGTAGGTGAACGACTACATTGTTGCTTGTTTAGGAGTATCTATTAAAATCTGAAAATACTTTTATTATAGTTATGTTATGTTAGGTTAGCTACATTAAAACACTTTAAAACACTATGGACGGTTAGTTAGGTTAGTATAGCTACATTAAAATAAACAGAGAAATATAAATATTAATAAATAAAACCGAGGTTTGCCGAAGGTAAATGGTTCGGGTGTAATCGGGAATGGCAGAACTTTATGTGCGTCTTGATTTACCGTTCGTGAATGCCTAATTAATTAAAATGGCCGATTAGGTCAGGTCAGTTACATTATTAATACTTTCAAACTAAGCAGACATTAAAAATAATATAAATTAATTTTAATGGTTGTTTAGTTTTAAAGTATTTATAATGTAGCTGACCTGACCTAACAAACCGGGACAAAGGATGAACGGTAGGAACTCACGTAATTTTTTTACTTATTACTTGCGCAACAAATAAAACATTAAAATTTGAAACGTTAAAAACTCAGATACGTTAGAGGCGGGTACATTCCTTTGCCATTAGTAGAAAATGATGTAGTCGTTCTACCTACGTCGCGAAAATAAAAAATCATTAACGTAAACAAGCAACAATGGTCGGTTCACCTACGCGGAAAAAAATCATACTCGTCTCGTAAACAAGAAACAATGGTGGCCGCCTGAATTCACAGGTATTGTGATGAAAATCTAAAAATTCGATATCTCCTAAAGTATTTGGAATTTCTTATCTCCGCCGGTTTTAATGTAAAGAGGAAGTGAAAGAGCATATAATAAAAGTAATTTCAGATTTTTAGAATTATTTTTCGCAAATACCGCTACTCTACATGTTCAAAATTTAAAAATTCCATATCTCCTAAAGTATTTGGAATTTCTTATCTCCGCCGGTTTATTTGAAAAGAGGAAGTGAAAGAGCATAGAATAAAAGGGTAAATCTGTATTGTACGGATTAGCGCCAAAAAAAATCGTACAAATATGAAATAACTTTCATTATATGCTATCTTACGTCCTCTTTTCAGAACCGCCTGCGGAGATTAAAAATTCCAATTACTTTTGGAGATATCGAATTTTTTAATATTCATTTTTCGGCGATTTTTTAAAAAAAAAAAAATTAAAAATCCGAAAATACCTTTATTCTGTGCTCTTTTACTTCCTCTTTTCATTAAACCCGGCGGAGATCAGAAATTCCAAATACTTTAGGAGATATGGAATTTTTTAATTTTCGTGATGTGCACTGATGCGTAGTTTGAGCGGGAAGCCTACGATTCACACATCCTTCTGGACATACCCGAATACTCACGTTGGCTAGCCTTCTTTTCTTAAAATTAGCAAGAAGTAATTAAAAATACTTTAAAACACTGTGGATGGTTGGTTATATTAGGTAAGTATAGCTACATTAAAAAAACTGTAAAATCATTTTATGGTTGCTTAGCAAATAACTTTTTAATATGTAGCTATCCAGCGCTAGGAAACCGTTTACATGATTTCACAGTATTTTTAATGTAGCTATCCTAACCAAATCAACCATCCACAATGTTTTGAAGTATTTATAATGTAGCTAACATAACCTAATTGACCATTAGTTTTCATGAGTTGCATATTTATTTACAATAAACAAAAAAAAAACTTGAAGATGCACGATCGGGCGTTGGCCTCTCGTCTGTTGAAAGAAGGCTTGCCAACGTGAGTATTCGGGTATGTCCAGAAGGATGAGTGAATCGTAGGCTTCCCGCGTTTCCACCATTGTTGCTTGTTTACAAGTATGATTTTTTTTTTTTTTTTTTTCGCGACGTAGTTGAACGACTACATCACGTAAAAAGAAAATTACGTGAGTTCCTACTGTTCATCCTTTTTCCCGGTTTGTTAGGTCAGGTCAGCTACATTATAAATACTTTAAAAGTAAACAACCATTAAAATTAATTTTATTATTTTTAATGTCCGTTCAGTTTCAAAGTATTTATACTGTAGCTGACCTGACCTAATCTACCTTTGTCCCGTTTTGTTAGATCAGGTCAGTTACATTATAAATACTTAAAACTATACAAGTAAAATTAATTAATATTATTTTTAATTTCCGTTTATTTTGAAGTATTTATCATGTAACTAACCTTACCTAATAGAAAATTTCTGTTATTTAGGCATTCACGCACACACGGCAAAATATAAAATGGCGTCTGTTGAATGATTACATAGGGCTTGTATTGCAAAATAAGAACGGCGATATCTCCAAAAGTAATTGGAATTTTTTATCTCCGCAGGCGGTTTTGAAAAGAGGACGTAAAAGAGCATATAATGAAAGTTATTTCATATTTGTACGATTTTTTTTGGCGCTAATCCGTACAATACAGATTTACCAATAAAAGTATTTTCGGATTTTTAGCATTTTTTTTGGCATCTACCGCGATTGTAAATATTTACCAAGAACTGAGTATTTCAGAATCAGTACGAATGTCAACACTCCCTTTTTGGGGAAAATCAAAGTACATCATAAGTACACAAAAAACTAGTTTCGGAATTTTTTTTAAGGAAAAGTTCAAGTTAATCGGATTTATCTAACTTTGCTGACTTACCTGAGATTTTTGGCATTTTCAGCTACATATTGAACCAAAGACGATGATAAAACATAGCCGCCCCCAAGTGCATAGGGTAAATAATAGTCACATAAGATCCAATTGGTTTCTTTCCATTTGCCACTTCTCTGTACACGTGCTCTCCCATTGAAAAAACCCCAGTACAGTCTATCATTGCTGTTTTTCTTCAAGTCTACAATTATATCATCCACACGCACGAAAGAGTCATCATCGCATTTCAAAACATATCTAAATGAAACATTTTGATGAAGCCACAAAAACGTCTCTAAAACTTTACGTGTTAACATGCTGTACACATCAACTAAACTAGAAAGCACCAACATATCGCCATAAGTACTTTGCTCGTGGAGTACCAAATTCTTTATTTCTTTATTCACTCCTAACACACCAACCACAAAAAAATGTTTATATTCAAATTTTTTATTACTTAACTCAAGCCAGGTTTCACGAATTACCTGTCGCCTTTTAAAGTTACTTGGTTCACTGATTATAATTATGATCAACAGGCTGTGAGCATAACTATTTTGGTTAACACGTGTTAAGACCGAATCGCTTTTATTTAAATTATGCCAATTATTACATTTCGAGCAACTATCCAGATTCAACAAACTTACTGTTAACATTGAACCTAAAATAAAAGAAAATATATTTGAAAGAACAAACAGTTTATAATTTCTTGTAAATGTAAATCTCGGCATTATAAACTTCACTTCTTGTTTGTTTACTGTCGACTTGCCGGGCCATAGAACAAATGGGGAGCTGTAGAAATTAAATGGAAACTGAAAACAAGATTAGCAAAACACATTTTGCTATTTTTGGGTGGGCTGATAAATAAGTTTTATAATGATAATTTAACCACTTCACGAATAAAAATGTTTAGAAAAAGAGTTTTAAACTGTGTAAAAGACACTTCATGTTTTGTAATAAGAAAGCATGATCTATATAAATGAGTAGGAGATGCATTATTTCTAGTATGCCACACCAGATAATATGTGGCTACCAAAATATGGTGTTTTAATTGTCACAGGTTTGTTTGCCTAATAATAGCGGATTCATTACATCTCACAATCATTATAGCTATGTATTATGGTAGCTAATATTTAACGGGTGCACTCAAAACTACTTTAAAAACTATGTCTCAATAGCAGAGTGTCTTCTCCATCTGCTGGGCAGCTGGGCCAACAACATTTTCGCGTATTTTTTGACCATGGGGGTACCAGTTTAAGCATAAATTAAAGAACTTAAGATCATATTGTCTGGGACCCCTACCTGGTGACTGAGGTGAAGGAGCTGGAAGGGGTACAGCGCAGAGCGGCTAGGTGGGTGATGGGAATGTGGAGAAGGAGGGAGGGGCAGGATGGGAAACTGCATAGCCCAACGGAAATGATTAAGGAGTTGGGGTGGGAAACGTTACAGAGGAGAAGAAGAGTGGAAAGGTTGGTCAGGATGTTCAAGGTGCTGAAGGGGGAAGGGGGATGGGGGCAATTGGGAAGCAAAGTACATAGAGGGGAGTACAGAGGACGAAGAGACCACAGATGTAAGCTCCAGAGGGTGTGGAGGCGGACAGAGAGAGGGCGGAACACCTTCCTGGTGAGGACGGGGAGGGAGTGGAATGGGCTGGGGGAGGAAATGGTGGAGGTCAGGGATGGGAGGGAGCTGAGGAGAAAGCTGATGGTGGGGGGGGGGGAGAGGGGAGTGAGTGGGAGTTCTTGCCACCGGGTGAAAGCCCAATTGCAGGTTAAGTAATAATAATAATAATAATAATTCATAAAAATAAATGGAAATAACAAAGCTGTTAACTTAAATGTGGGCATACATCATTGTCACTATTTTACACATTACCTCGCATTATCTATATGTGCCTTTTGACGATCATTTCCATAATATCTTATGGAGTGGTGATGTTGAGACAAACCATGGGGTCACACATCTTTTTCGTTTGGCTTCTGTCATGTAAATGACGAAACTTCGACTTTTGTCGCATCGTAGGACAGTTTAAGACTAAGGCCGAGCGCACACAGAACAACTGTTATGAGATTAAAGTTGTAAATAAGTTAAGTTAGCAACTAGTTTACAACCAGAACGAAACCTCTTTCGGCTCATCAGTTGATGTTAAGTCGAGCAATGCAGTATTGTTTTCCAGTGTTTTCTATATAAAATTCAGATTCAGATGAGGAAGACATTGTTATTTATTTTCAATACCGCAGGATACGCAGTGTACAGAACAAGCATTTTGTCCAACCATATTTAAGGAATAATCTGAGCTCCAGGATATTCGTAGCAGAAAATAAGTTTTTCAGTCGGATAGAAAACTAATGACTTTTTACAGAATGTCGAAAGAATCTTATCTGGAGATAAACAGGAATGTTCGCCCTTCTTTAGAAAAAATGGGCACAAATATGAGGGCATGTGTGCATGCATGGGAAAGAGTACTGATCACTATGAGGTAAGCTTACAATTGTTTTATTGAAATTTTAAAATTACATTTATTATAAAAATAGGTATTTACACCGCCGTCGATGCTCCCTCAGAAAGCACAGGCCGTTATGTGTCCTCAACACCCGAATTAGCGTCAATGTAACGAACACGCCCGTGCGTGCCAAGTAGAGTAGGGTAGGGCAGTGCACCGAACGATGTGACGCTATAGTCATAGACGGCTGTGTTGCGCGAGCGCCCGGCCGGGTGTTGCAATGTGCAATACGAACATAGTGCACATGCAAATTTCATTAGGAGAAATAACTAAAAATTTTATGTAATTAATATTCATGAATAATTATTACATGTTAATTAATATGCTTTTGTGTCACAAAACTGGCCGTCAACATCTTCCCACACTCTGCACCTTTCCGCGGGAATTCGAGCCCTCCCTGGCCGGGTTTCCTGGGAAAGTCGTCAGTCGCCATTATTGTTCTATGGTCGCCATCTAGCACTCACCAGGGCCGGCAGCCCCGCGCACGTGGAACCTTCAACCTTTGCGCCAAAACCAGCATGTAGCTTCCATTGGTAATTACTTGTAATCCGTTTTCATCCGCTCCACGGTCGGCCCTAAATCGACTGTAGGATATGTCGTGTGGTTTTTATTAATAATGTAACGCCGTCCCCGCTACCTGTCCTGAAATTATGCTAATTATGTAAAGTGCTTACCTCACCCAAGTGTGTGTGAGGTGTACAAACAAAACAGATGAATAAATATATATATATATAAACATAATAATATTACATATTGTGTTATGTTGTTTTTTTGGTATCTCTGCAGCTAGCTCTATACCACAGTATAGTTCTGCACCTAGCTCTATATCGATCAGTTGATCGGTCGCTCCACTGAAACGTCTGTATTATTATAATTATGGGCGCCACTCTTATGTGTATAATATCAGGTGTTTCTAAAGAATAAATAGTAGCTACACTACACATAAGAGAAAATTTGTAAAAGTTTCAGGACAAATAGTTAGACTGTCGAAACAAGGAGAATTGGGATATTTTACCATACATAAAACAGACAACAAAGTACAAACGTGATTTTTAGGTCGTATTTAATAAAACAATAAATATTCAAATTAATAACTTGACATATGGCAACTAAATATGTGTTTTACCATGCTCAGGAATTAGGTTGCACACATGAATACATATACAAAAGTCCGTTATATCCCGTTTGTGAAGTTCGTCGTTTTCAGTTTAGGTGCGGCGAAAAATGAATAAATACTTTCAAAGTTCATTTCAATTAAAATGTACCGCGGCGTAGTTCATTATATATGTCGGCAAAACACCGTGAGATCCTATCCCGTTTAACCTCTGGGTATAGGAATTAGATTGTGTATTCAGAGTAAAATTAATTAAAACACATCTGCCTTTAATATATTGACGTAATTTCATGTATTAATTAAATGTTTTACATTTGTAGGGAAACAGATATGACTATTTTTGGTTCGTAGGTACGGTCATTTGCGATTGAGGAAATCGAGTCAGATATTACTCACGTATTTTCACTCCTAAGATCGCATCAGTTCTGATGCGCCCTATGATAATTACATATAATTAATGTAAACGTCGTTTAGAAACATCCTTTTTCTTGGATGACCTAAATAGCTTCGTCGCTTATCAGATTATTAAGGGATCCAAAACCCGGCGATTTTGACTGTGACGCCACAATTTTATAACTCTCTTATTCTTAATTTTAGTTCCAAACTCTTCATTATTGCAACTCGGCCTCCCATTGGCCGGAACAAAAACACCGTTAACGTAAATTAACACTTTATAATAAAATCCGACTTCACCCAAAACGTCTTAAAGTGTCAAAACATCACAAATTTAAAATGTTATTTTTCAACAATAAACACTCTTTTAAATAAAATCAGTGTCAAAAGCTTAAATCACCGTTAAAACCAATAAGGCCCTAGAGGGGTCTAGTCAAATGCTGCTTAAATGTCAGCTTGAATTATATCAAAGATTCCGACACACGTTAAATTACACAAAATAAATCGTTCAAACTGAAAAATATAAACAAACAACGATAAATATAATAAAATGTTAGTAAATACCTAAATAGTTTGTTTACATTCTGTGCGTGCAGTAGTCATAAATGTAACAGCACAATTAGAATGTTAGAAAGAAAATTTAGTCTCAAGGGCAGGGTTCTTGGCCTCGTGGCTGCAGGCAGGGGCGCGTCGACAAAGGGCCCCCCGGGCTGTTATGGCCTCCCAGGACGCCGTATTAGTAAAATACACACGTGAACTTGATTATTTTACAACGGCAACACACGTTACAGAACTTCTAGTCGCACAAGGCACTTTCACGCGGCTGGCAGTATCGTCGTAAACATTCACTCCACCCACACGGCCCTCGAATGGCGGCACTGATTAACAGCTCACGGTACTCCGAAGACTACTCCAGGTAGGGGTGCAGGCTAACTCGAGTTATGGTGACGGCGGATCGTGACGCGGCAAGACTGGTGCCTGGCACGTGATAGTCCGTAAAACACTTAATACGTGAATATGCTAATGACTGCGGGAGTTTACAAATAACACTGGATTATACTTAGGCGTAATGATGACGGCACACACTAATATTAACACGGTAATTAACACTAAAGTCATTATGAGCGCATCCCGGGCTCAGGATGGATTCGGCTTCTTTACTCCTGATAGTTACGTGACACGAGACTGGTTCTCGCAGTGGCGTGTGCCATGGTTAAGCTGGGGATGGGCGCGACAGGACCCAACGTGGTCTCTCGTCCGCGTCCGTTGCACGTCCCAGGGATTGATGCGTTCGTAAATTGAGTTACGCGTATGGCACAATGCCGCCCTGCGTGGGGAAAGTCCTAACCCTCCGTGGGGAGATATTATGGCGTGAAGCGTAGGCACCGCAGCGGGCTGCCTTGAAACACAACAATTACGTAGTACATTAAAAGACCCGTAGTCGGGTCGCACACTTTAACTAAGGACCGCACGACATTTCGTACGGCCGGTTAGGGCCGACCAGGGAGGTGTAGAAAGATGATTCAGAAATAATTACCTATTGAAGATACAGGTGGAAACTGGCGCGAAAGTTTTATGCTCCCCGAGCTCGGGACTGCCGGCCCTGGCGAGTGCTGGATGGTGTCTGTCTCCTCACCCAGGCCGCCCGGCCAGGGAGGGATGGAAAACCCACGGAAAAAAGACGGAGCGCTGGAAGATGATGCCGGCCAGTTTTGTGAACAGAAATAATTTATAAAATCATTAATTAATTAAAAACTATTATTATACTTATTAAAAGTTTTAGTTTCTGTTTGATAATTGATTTACATGTGCACTGGATACCTGATGCGCATGCCACACCAGGCCGGGCGCTTTGAGCATTTATCTGGCCATGACTGACGTCTCGCCGTTAGAGTCGCTGCATTATGACACACGCGCGGGCGTGTTCGTAGCACTGACACTGGTTCAGGTGTTGAGGACACATAATGGCATGTGCTCTCAGAGGGAGCACCGACGGCGGCGTCAAATGTGTGACTCAGCCATGAGTCGTTTTGCATAATACGTAAATCTTATTGTTCTGGGCAGCACGCCGATGTGCCCGCGCTTACGCCTTAACCCCTCTGTCAGGATATTTGGACTTTGCCCACGCAGGGCGGCATTGCGCCTAACGCGAACAATGACTTAATAACGATTCAGTTCCTGGGACGTGCCACTGTCGCGAGTGTGTTTCCGTGCCCCGACACCGTCGCGTCCGCGCCCAGCATTACATTGCTCTATGCCACCACGAGGATGGACCCTCGGTAACTATGTTAATATAATCTGAGTAGTGTTCCTGTATCAGACTCTTCCTACCTATGGGACAATTCCCGGTCAGACGCTTTTCACCGGTATCAATATTAGTATTAGTTTTCAGCCCTCAGCCAATCACATGCGGATAATCCCAGTGGTTCAACTAAGTAATTTACTCATTTAATAATTGGAGTGTTCCTCTGTTACACCGACCCAAGTTTCATTAGCCGCCACCTCCAGATACGCCACGCACCTTCATCGCCTCTACTACTGCTCTCAGGGTAGCCTGCAACCCTCGGTGGGGTATTTCTAGGGAATTCCGCAAATCGCGAATCAATACCGCCATTCGAGAGCTGTGTGTGCAGAGATGAGAAGGTAGACGATGATACGGCCAGTTACATGACAGTGTTCTGTATCAAGTGACGTAGTGTACCGTGTGACGTGTAATAAATCAAGTTCTATTGAAGTGTTATTTTAATCGTACGGCGTCCTGGGTGGCCTAAACAGCCCGGGGAGAACTTGTCGACGTGTCCCTGTCTGCAGCCACGAGGCAAAGAACCCCTCCCTCGAGTCAAAATCCTAATTTTCATAATTTAAATTCATTTAATATTAAAACAGGCAGCGGGGATGGCGTCAGTGTACAAGAAATAGGTAATAAATTATAAAATGTATTACCTATTACTTTTATTTACATTGACATCGTCCAGCTGAAGGCCACCCCAAAGCCCGACCTGCACCCGCCAGTATCCGACCCCGCTAACGGAACGCTCTCCTAGCCATGGCCCACCCGAGTCAGACGAGCCTTCGATGCCAAGGTAGATTCAAGGGCCGTGTCTAATTAATTAAACACCTCGACCCCAGTTCATTAACAATCAAACATAAATTAATAATAACTCAACTATTAATTAAAACCCTCGCCTAAGGAAAGTGCGATGCAGGAGTGCCCGAGTCACTCACGTGTGAACTTACCTTAATAGGTTTGTGAGATGCTCCTTTGCGGCCTTCAGCCTTAATTAATTATAGTGTTGTGTTAATGTAAATATTACCTCCCCGTTTTTTATGTGTAACTAGCCACTGGACCAGTCAGCAAGTGACGAACAGTCTCTAGTGTGACTCTTAATATTTAAACTTAATTTACGTAAATTTGTTAACCATAATTATGAAATAGTATCTGCCAATCAGATTAATTATTAATAATTAATGTGTGAATTTAGAGCTGTTCTCAGCTTCTTATTATTAAAATAATTTCCGAATAACGGAATTTTAGCATATTTGATGCGTAAGAATGCTGAGACCTTCCCTCGTGCCAAGGGCAAACGCCAGTATCGAGCGACTCGCGGACCGGGGCTGACGAGAATTCCACAGGGAGCCGTCATCCTTTGTCCACACCGAACCGTACTTCTGGTAAATATTGTCATACAACCCAAACCTGTTTTCTTCATTAAATTAACTTCCCGTGCATTCCCGGTCCTTTTATGGTGTAGCGCCTAACCCAGCCGCTTAACTATAAACATCCCACACGAGACATTACGCGGAGTAGTTCAACTTACGGCACGGGCCGACTCCCGCTACCAATGAACTTTCATTAATGTCGATTGCACAGGCACCGCCAACAACTACGTGTAAACTTTGTATCTAATTTAACTGCAGGCAGCGATTCACACAGGTGACAATTTTCGGGAACGGCCGTCTCTAATCAAACTCCCCCTTAACCTCGTCTGGTGTTAGGGCTTAACTAGTGACAGTGTGTCAGAGCACTCATATTGAATTAATTGTAACTTTGTAGGGTAATTCTTTGTGCGCCGTGCCAGTGTAATGTAAATGTAATTTGCGACTGTAATCAATCACCTGATTAAAAGACCACTCCGTACACTCCGTGTGCGACATGCCAGCGACAATATAAATCTCGAGTTCGTGTTTGTTATTGTATTGAGCCTCCCTATCCCAGCTAGGAATCAGTGTATTATACTGCACAGTGCTTGTGATGTGATACCAGCTAGGGGCCCCTCCAACCACGAACTTCGCCAACGGTCCTAGCGGGCCACGCAGGGGCCACGCACCTACAAGACCCAAATTTGGTTAGACGCTGAGCTAACCTGGCGCCCTCCCGGAACATAATTTCAATAAGAACCAATTTCCTGCTAGGATACACGCTCGGTCTCGAACACGAGAACCCGGACACGGCAGCATATGAGAATATGTTATCAAATATTTTAAGAATATTAAATATTTACATATGAGAATTGTTAACACTTTATGAAAATGCATTATAAAAATCTGTGTGATTTATGAATCACTAAGATATTCAAATCTGGTATCAAACTGAGCAGGACCATCTTTAGTCCATTTGGACTATCAATTCTATGGGAGCCAATCTCTGCCTCGGCGTTTGACTGCAACTTAGTTTATTTTGGTGTAAAGTACTTTGCTACAGAAAGATCTCCTCTTGAAACTGAATTTTTGTTCTATATGCCTGTTTGGGCAAAATTTCTCTTGGACGACGAACTTGTTAGACGGGATAGGTCACAAGTTTTGATAGAGAGTTCGACGGGAAGCCCATAACAATTCAAAATTTTCCATGTAAAAGTTCTGAAAACTACAAGTACTTCCACTCTACCATACTTATGGCAAGCTGCGATGCCGATGTCCTACTCACAATTATTGAACCATGTTTCAACAACAGTGATGGAGGCATTTTCAAAGCATGTACAATGAATTAATGAATGACCCTTGGTGGATACATTCCTCTACATTTCCCATTGCGATATGATGAAACGAACATTAAATTTCCTTACTACTTTGTAGGAGATGAAGCATTCCCAATGTGTAGCAAACAGAAACCTATTTAATATGAAGAAAGCGATCTCATTCTTGTATAAAGACACACTATTTAAAAATACTAACAACAAATTTACCATTAAACTAAGGTTAACTTTTAAAGGAAAATACTGTCGCCGTCCGGGTTCTCGTGTTCGAGACTGGGCGTGTATCCTAGCGGGAAACTGGTTCTTATAAAAATTGTGTTCCAGAAGGGCGCCAGGTTAGCTCGGCATCTAACCAAATTTGGGTTTCGTGGGTGGCTCGCTAGGACCGTCGGCGAAGCTCGTGGTTGGAGGGGTCCCTAGCAGGTATCACATCACAGGCCCCGTGCAGCATATTACACTGGTTCCTAGCTGCGATAGGGAGACACAATCAATAACAAACACGAACTCGAGATTTATACTGTCGATGACACGTCGCGCATGAAATGTGTGGATTGGTCGTTTAATTAGATGCAAGTACACTTACATTACACTTGCACGGCGCACAAGGAATTACCCTACAAAAATACACTTGGTTAAAAATAGTGCTCTGACACACTGTCCCTAGTTTAAGCCCTCATGCCAGCCTCGTTTAGGAAGGGGGGGGGGGGGGTTGATTGAAGACCGCCAATTACGAAAGTTGCTAATTTGGCGGCGTCCGTGATCACCTGTGTGAGTCGCGGCCCGCAGTTAAATTAGATGAAAAGTTTTTATGCGTAGCTGTCGTCGGCACCCGTGCACTCCACATAGAGTAAAAGTTCGTTGGTAGCGGAAGTCGGCCCGTGCCATAAGGTGAACTACCCCGCATGATGGCTCGTGCGGGAATTTTAAAGTTAAGCGGTTGGGTAAGACCCTGCACCGTAAAAGAACCGGGAACACACTGCGAGTTTACATAAAGGGAATAAAACAGGTTTAGGTCGATGACTTATAAATATTAGAAATACTGCTCAGTGTAGAACAAAGGATGATGGTTCCCCTTGGAACACACGTCCGCCCCGGTCCGTGAGTCGCTCGGTACTGGCGTCTGGCCTTGGTGGGAGGGAAGGTCTCGATGTTCTCTCGCGCCAAATTTGCTAAAATTCTGTTATTCGGAATTTATTTTAATAATAATAAGCTGAGAGCAGCTCTAAATTCATACATTAATTATTCTTAATTAATCTGATTGGCAGATGGACTTTATAATTACGGTTAATTAATTTGTGTAAATTAAGTTTCAATGTTCAGAGTCAAACCAGAGACTGTTCGTCGCTTGCTGACCGCTCCAGTGCTAGTTACACATAAAAATGGGGAGGTAATATTTACGTTAACACAACACTATAATTTATTAAGGCTGAAGGCCGCAAAGGAGACACTCTCAAACTTATTATGGCAAGTTCACATGTGAGTGACTCGGGCATTCCTGCGTCGCACTCTTCCTGGGCGGGGGTTTTAATTTATATTGAAGTTACCCTTAAATTATGTTAGATTGTTAATGAACAGGGGTCGAGATGTTTCATTAATAAGACACGGCCATTTGTTCTATCTGGGTATGGGAGGCTCGCCGGACTCGGGTGGGCCATGGCTAGGGGTGCGTTCCATTATCGGGGCCGGATACTGGCGGGTGCAGGTCGGGCTTTAGGTGGCCTTCGGCTGGACGACGTCAATTCAAAATAATCAAATTCCTAATGTCTAATAATTTGCCACTGCAAGACAGAGACAGAAATGTGACCTTCAGGATTCATTTGACAATACAAAACACTTTGACGAGACAGATAGTATGTCTTGAAGGTCAACCTAGCCATTTCTTTAGTTTGATGGTGAGATTATATATATATTTTAACTCGCGATTGTGCCATTAGGCTTAGTGTGGTTCGGAAGACTGACTTTCTTAGAGTTTTACTATTTTAAACTATAAGCCTTTTATTAAAAGTGTAAGGGGGAGATTGATGCGAGTTTTTCCCTACCCGCAACGATTTTTGAATAGACAATATTTTGTTGAGCTTAGCCCATGAAAGTGACACCACTAAAAGCACAGCGAGCATCTCAGGTAGCCTATCCCCAAGGCCGCTTCTTTCATCGCAGAGACTTCAGGCACGTCCGGCGTAGGCATGGAGGAGTAACCACATGGCTGGTCACCTGACTTTACCACACCTCCACACTCCCCTAAAGAGTAAGATATAACACCATGGTTTTGGAGGCTTCTCCGATGGAGTCAATACCAGTGAGCGACTATATAAGGGCCAGGTTTGGCCGACAACAAGCAGAAAGTCATTGGAGGCAACGAGGAAGCTCACTCCACAGAATATAACTCCCTGTAATTACACTGCCCGTCTACACATCATCGCCAAGACGTCACTCTGCCCGACTTTCGAACGACTGGAAGATTGGAATTAGCTACAGAAAGATTTAAGTTGGACTTAAACATTATTCACCCAAGTTCGGACTTACACTTATCAACGCCGAGATATAAGAATAAAGCAGCCGAATAGGTCACACATCGACGTAACTTACAAAGCGAGTGTCTACACCCTGAGCGAGTTTAGTGTGAAAAACCTTGATCTATGGTTGGGATATAATAGATAATATGGTTACTTGTTGACATTTTTGCAAGAATATGCAAGGCCAGATATTGACATAATTATTGAACAAAATCGAACTCACAATAGCTTAAAATAAAGCCCGAAGCACAAAGATAGGTCTTGACACGAATAATTCACGTACAAAAGTTTCGGAACAGGGAAATAATACCAAAATTCTGAGAGTCATACAGTGCAGCACTCACCAAGGTCAAAATGGTGTACATAGGGACATAGAAAAAGTTTTCTACTTTGACACGTCCACCAGTTTGGCCTCGGCTGGTATGATAGCACAAGCCCCAAGTGCGCCACCCATCCTACACAATCTATGGGGAGGAAAGTTAGTTCGCCACCCGCCCCTAGATGGCAGACAAAGGGGAATGTAAGTTAAGGAAACTTTGTCTACCTGCCCAGCCTAATTCAGGACAAATATGTAAATACCCAGTGTGTATCAAGAAGCCTTTAAATTATACAAGTGAAGGTAAATAGTAATTGTAATTCGAATATGTATGCAGAGGAAGGGTACAAATGTGCTCTCCCTGATGAATATGTACATACATTGTATATTTACTCTGGCTGAGTTAAGCCAGGCAGAAAGCTCTTCCCAGTATATCTGGGTTAATAAAAGTTGCAGAATATTTGAGCAGTATTATTTAGGCAGCGACCTCTCTGGAGGACCGCTCCTCGTTCCTACCTCTCCCTGCTCTTGGGCAGCGACCCCTGCTTGGGGACCGCTCCCGCTCCTCCCCTCTGCCCGACCTCCCACCTGCTCTTGGGCAGCGACCCCTGTTCGGGGACCGCTCCCGCTCCTCCCCTCTGCCCCTTCATGCCAAAAAGGGCCGGCCGCAAGCGCTCTCGCTAGTAGGGACGACCCCGGAAGGAGACCTCGGAGGAGTTGCTGAAGCTGTACCAGCGGGGCTATTTCACGGGGCCGACGGAACCCAGCCCTACCTACCATCTCGAGTCCTTAGGGCAGTACTCCCCTGTTCCCTACTCCCCAGAGCACTCGCCCTCTGCTCAATTCCTGTTCCCTCATCCCCCTACCCCAGTCTCACCCCCCAGCTCTCCCGCTCCTCCCCTCATCTCCATCGAAGTTCCTCCTCTTTCCGACCGCCGCCCCCCGAAGCCCTACAAGGCCGGTGACAGCCCTCGGGACCCGCGGCTGCAACCCATCTCGGCCAGACTTGCAGCCCGGCTGCAAGAGCTCTTCGGCCCAGACGCCTGATCGCGTCATCCATCGGGGGTTTTTTACCCCCACCTGAACCACTCCAGGGTCCCCCGCAGAAGCCCGGGACAAGTCAATTTGGCGCCCAACGTGGGGCCAGTCAGCTTGGATAACCTGAGGACCACGCCCTGCCTCTACAAGAGCTATCAGCACAGCCGGAGCAAACATCCACTTCCAGGAGTGAAGACAACACCTGGTGGCGCCCAACAGAAATACCGCAATGGAGTCTACACCGTGTGCCGCCCCAGATTGCCGTACCCAGGATGGACCCCAAACTTCCTGCGTGTGTTGCAGGACATTATTCCACTTGCAGTGTCTGGAACACAATAATCGAGACATCGTTCCCCAAGACTTCATCCACATATGCCAAACCTGCCGAGAACAATTGCGGGACCAGAAGCCAACATCAGTTGTACCATGCCGATGCTTCGCCCGAGACTACCCACAGACTGCCCTAGTGCTTACCACCTGCAAGAGCTGCTATCGGGAGTACCATCTATCCTGCTTAGGCTGGGATGACACCCCACTGAACCTCACGGAACTCTCTTTCAAGTGCGGGATATGTAGGAACACCCCAGAAATTCCCCGTGGCGCCGAAACGAAGATGACACCGAGGCCTTTCCGGGGACAAGACCATGAGGATCCTGTCAAACAGCTCCAGCACTGGGAGCAGGCCCTACAGACCCAGGGGATTCCCCAGGCCGAATGGATTGACCATGTCGGAGGACTACTAATGGGAGAAGCTACTGGATGGTGGAAGAGTCAGGAAGGACGTTACGACACCTGGGAAGATTTCGCCTCAAGTTTCGCCAACCAGTTCGGCAGCCTGCCACGAATCGCGGAACTTACTGCCCAGTTGTTCAGCCGCAAGCAGAAGGACAGCGAGGAAATAGAGAGTTTCCTCGCCCGCAAGAAGAAACTATATGAACGCCTCTACCCTGATAGAAATGTGAAGGAATTCCTTCCTGCGGCACTGGAATTGGTCAGACCCAACCTACGGCCATTCCTCAGACACCCACCTACCAAGGATTGGGCAGAGCTACATCTCCGAGCAACCGCAGTACAACGGGATTATCAAGATACTCGGAGCACTCCAACGGGAAAAGTGAATGCCTTCCCCACTCGGGAAGAGCAACCTGTCAGCCGCCAGGAGGTACCAAAATGCTGGTACTGCCCTGAGAGGCACTTCAATGCAGAATGCCCGGTCCGACGCCAACAGCGGGACACCCAGGACAAGAAGCCCTTGCAGGGAAACGCCTAAGGGGAAGGAAACCTACCTCCAGAACCTTCCCCAAGGGAATGGAGGAATACAAGAACCCATTTGCTATATCAAGAGAACCAGAGGGAGCTGGGCAAGTGACGAGCATCCAGCAGGACCACCCTCGGGTCCTACCCCGCCTTTCAGTACAGCTGTGCCCTCACCAAATCTATGCATTACTGGATTCTGCAGCCACTACCAGTTACGTAAAAGCCGAGTTGGTTCAGCAGACTGGAGCCGCCATGACTACACAAGTACAGTATGCCCAACTAGCACAACGAAACACCCGTATTATGCTCCAAGGCAGGACCTCCTTGAGGTGCCACATTGGAGACAGGGAAGTGCCAGTTTCCTGCTGGGTAGCCGAGGACCTCCATGAAGACATGATACTGGGGCAAGACTGGCTTATTGAACAAAAGGCTGTTATGGATTTCGAAGCAGAGCGGATATGTTTTGGAAGAGCTCCACGCCAAACCCTCTACTGGGTAGCCCGGCGAGTAACTGAGACATCACTACCGGAACTATCATTGGCAGACCTACAACAAGCCTTCCCTGAGTCTCTTCAACAACAATTGGTTGATATGCTCCAGCCCTATAGAGTTGTCTTCATGCCCAATGGAAACCTGCCACGGACTTCAAGTGCATGTCACCAAATCACGCTGAAAGACAACCGTCCCATCTACTGTAGGCCAGGGGATCCCCCGCACCACAAGCGGAAGTTGATTGCAGAACAGGTGGCTGAAATGCGGGAGGCGGATATCATAGAGCCCAGCCGGTCTCCATACAACTCGAAAATTATCATAGTGACAAAAAAGGACAAGACACCATGCTTTTGCATTAACTTCCAGCCGCTGAATGAGGCGACAGTCAGTGCCGCACCCCCAGCAGTAAATATCCACGAAACACTTAAAGCCATTGGGACAGCCCGGGTATTTTCCACCCTGGATCCTAAATCAGGGTACTGGCAGATCCCCATGCACCCAGACTCCATGCATTTGACTGCCTTCACCACTCCGACAGGGGAGCATTATCAGTTCAAAGTCATGCCCTTTGGCTTGAAGAACGCCCCTAGTACGTTCCAGCAAATGATGTCACAGGATGTGTTACCGGATCTCATTCGGCAATGCTGCTTTGCCTACCTTGATGACATTATTATTTTTTCCAACTCTTGGGAGGAGCACCTAACCCATCTAGCACAAGTACTGGAACGGTGTCAGTTACACCATCTAACTTGTCATCTAAAAAAATGTCACTTTGGAAAGAGCCAACTGGAGTACCTGGGACACATCGTATCAGCAGATGGAAACGAAGCTAATCCAGAGAAAATACAGGCCATCATGGAAGCTGAAGCGCCTAGATCGGTACGTCAAGTCCGGAAGCTATTGGGTCTTTGCAATTGGATCAGGGAATTTGTACCACATTTCTCTAGTATCTGCCAACCCATTACCGATCTGCTGAGCCCCCAAGTGCGCTTTCACTGGGGGGCTGAACAAGCACAAGCCCTGGCAGACCTCCGCAAGACATTCTCCCAGATCAAGAGGCTAGGCCGACCCGACCCAACCCAGCCATTCACTCTACAAACAGATGCCAGCCAAAAGGGACTAGGAGCGGTACTATACCAGGAACCGACTCCGGGAACCCGAAGGATCATCTCCTATGCCAGCACCAAGCTATCACCGGCAGTACAAAAATACCACAGCAATGAGCTGGAGTGCTTGGCCATCATGTGGACCATCAAGCGATTTCGGCCATACCTGGAAGACCAGCATTTCACGTTGCGCACCGACAACAGGGCACTTACGTGGCTGGGATCCATGAAGGACAGTAAGGCGAAACTTGCCCGCTGGGCATTGATGCTACAGGAGTTAGATTTCACCATTGAGCATTGTGCCGGGAAAGACAATGAGTTCGCAGATGCCTTGTCCCGAGCACCCACAGGGCCACCACTGGAAGATGACTTCCAAGACTACGACAGGATGGTCGCAGACCCGAACCCACTCCCTCCAACAGCAACGGAAGGGATGAGCCTACAGCAAACGGGGATCCCAGGGGAAAGTCTCTGCCAAGCCATAACACAGGGCCAACAAGCAGACCCAGGCATTTGTATGATGGTGCAGCGCTTGCAGCGCATACATAATACCCCACCTTCTGAGCAATCGCCCGCTGATCAACAGTTTGCTCGCACCCACCGCCTCCACCCCGCTGGCCTAGTGAGATGGCCTGACAAGGGGGCCAACCCACAACTATTAGTTCCCCGAGTCTTAAGGGAAAAGGTAGTAAGGGAATACCATGATGCGGATCTCGCCGGCCACCCCGGCATGGCGGAAACCCGGAGGGCAATCCAAAAAGGATACACCTGGGACGGGCAAAAGCGGGATGTGGAAGAGTATGTAGGGCAATGCTATCGGTGCAACACGGCCAAAGCACACCGGCCTGCGGGGCCCGACCACCTTCATCCTCGTCGCCCAGGGAAACTCTGGGAAACAGTGGCAGCCGACCTCATGGGGCCATACCCCAAGAGTGCCTGGGGAAATCGATTCCTATTAGTTGTTACCGACCTTTTCTCCCGATGGGTGGAGGCATTTCCCTTGCGAAACTCTAAAGCCCCAAAGTTAATACAAGCCTTGGAGAATGAAGTCTTCTCACGCTTAGGATATCCCAAACAGATCCTTACAGACAATGGGAAGCAATTCACTGGAGAACAATGGGGCAAAGCCTGCAAGTGATGGCGAGTGAACCGATGGACCACCGCACTGTACCATCCCAGGGGGAACCCCACAGAGCAAAGGAATCAAGAAATTAAAAAGGGAATACGGATTCGGCTTGGTGAAGACCACCGCCAATGGGACTCGCATATCCCATCGATATTATTCTCCCTTCGGAACCGATACAATGAAGCGCTCGGCTGCAGCCCCAGCCAGTTGTTGCTGGGAAACGAACTTCCCCGACCTGGAGAATGGGAGTTACCCACTACCCAACCCCAACAAGCCGAAGAAACACAGGAGCAAATTACGCGCACCGGAGCCGAAGCCGAAACCCGACAACAAGCCGCCAGAGAACATCAGTCTCAATACCACCAAAGGGTTCACCCTGCATCTCCTGAAGGAGTGCAAGAATCAACACTCCAAGTAGGGGACTGGGCCTACTGGCGGACACACCCAATGTCCTCACAGGAGGATAACTTCTGCGCCAGCCTCTCCCCTAGGTGGCAGGGACCCTACCCAATCGTGGGGAGACGCGGGCAAGTGCTCGACCTAGAAATTAATCCTCAGAAGACCATCAAGGTCCACCAAAAGGACCTACGAAAATCCCCACTAAGGGATCCCACCGGAAAACCTAACCCGGGCCCAGATAACCTCCGCAAATCCCCATCATTAGGGACAAAATCATCAGGACCCCAGGACACTCGGCAAGAAGAAAACACCACTCCAAGAAGACACTCCAGTCCATGCCGGAGGCTACGACCACAGGATCGCCTCACCAAACCGGCACGGTACAGGTTGTCATAAAGCAAAGTGTAGTGGCCAGTGTAGAGGAGCCAGCCCTGGGACTGAAGCCCAGCGTGCTGACTCCTGGCATGTGCAACGATCCCAGCCAAGGCCACAGAGGGAGGGGGGCGAATTGTCATGTCCACCAGTTTGGCCTCGGCTGGTATGATAGCACAAGCCCCAAGTACGCCACCCATCCTACACAATCTATGGGGAGGAAAGTTAGTTCGCCACCTGCCCCTAGATGGCAGACAAAGGGGAATGTAAGTTAAGGAAACTTTGTCTACCTGCCCAGCCTAATTCAGGACAAATATGTAAATACCCAGTGTGTATCATGAAGCCTTTAAATTATACAAGTGAAGGTAAATAGTATTGTAATTCGAATATGTATGCAGAGGAAGGGTACAAATGTGCCCTCCCTGATGAATATGTACATACATTGTATATTTACTCTGGCTGAGTTAAGCCAGGCAGAAAGCTCTTCCCAGTAATTTCTGGGTAGATGGAGTGCGCTGGTTTCCCTTCAAAGGCATAGAATTGTTCAGGGGAATTTTTGCAAGCTATTTGAAGCAAATCAGTGCACTTTCGGCTTTATACTAACTGATTTCCTTTCAGCGATTTTAGCGAGCTGCCGAGACTTGCTGCTGCAAGTTCCTGAGTCGACCACCAGGAGTGCTCTTGTCGTAGATCTAGCTCTTAGCACCTAGATCCTCTTCTTGTGAGTGCTGTGTGCTACCGAATCGTAGCCTATAGGGGTGGTCGAGGGGGGGATCTGGAATGGATCCCCACCCGACGACGCCGAACCTGGGCGGAGACGATCTCGGTCCGAGGCCTTCGGCCGAAGCCACCATGTTGACCGACCGACCAACGCCGACGAACCCTTATGGACGACCAGCGAAAGCAACTGCATCTTCGCAACCATCGACGACGAAGCTGACCGCGCCTGGTGTGGCGGCCTCTTCCGCGTCGGGGGGGGGGGGGGGGGGCTCTGCCTTCGCCCTCGGCACCGGCGGGGGTCCGCCCCCAGAGCGCCAACATCAAGGTCAGCGACTCGAAACACCTCGCCGGCATCGACCTGTCCACTATTCCGACTGCTACCTCGTCTCCTACTCTGTCCGTCTACACCACTACCACCACCACTGCCTCTATCACCTCGCCCATCGTGACTGCCGCTCCCTCCTTACCCGTTCTCGTCGTTGACGCGCCTGTGGACCCCATGGACACCGCCGCTCCAGCTACTTCAGACGACGACTTTGGGTTCGTGAAGCCTCGGAAGACCACCAAGCGGCCTCTCCGCGACGTGCTCTCTTCGGATGACGCCGTCCCAGTGGAAAACCGCTACGGATCCTTATCCTCCTTGCCTGACTCTGACATCGACGACGCCGCATCATCTGCTCCTCCTCTCACCGCCAAGCCTCGTCGTACCCAGCACCCGAAGAGACATAAGACTGTTGCCGCGCCGCCCCAGCCTCAACCTTCTACATCTGTCTCCCCTCCGCAACCTCAGCCATCCACTTCTCAGCGGCCGGCCACCTCTGCTCCGTCTGCACCTAAGCCGCCTCGCATGCCACCCATTGGCATTCGCTCCTCGCCGACCGCTCAACCCTTCCTCCACATCAAACACTTGCAGTCCTTGCTCACCGGTCCACTCACCGCCACCTCCATTAACGATCGTACGTCTTTCTACACTGCTAATCCTCACGACCATCAGTTCCTCTACGACCACCTCAAGAGACATGGCTACCAGCCCTACACCCACCTGCGTCCCGACGAGCGCACCGACCGTGTTGTGGTCAAGCGCCTGCCCTCCTCCACCACCGCGGACGAGGTCAAGGAGGCTCTCCTGGACCTCGGCCTCCCGGTGGGCACCGTCTTGCCGCTCCGCACCTCCGCCGACTCAACAACCCGGCCCTTCCTCGTCTGCACCAACGGACTAGGGGAGGCGACGCGGTTCCTCAAACTGAAGACGCTAGGCTGCTGGGTGGTGACCGTAGAGCGCTACCGGGGCTCTGGGAGGGTACCCCAGTGCTATCGGTGCCAGTCCACCGGACATCCATCGACACGCTGCGAGCGGGACCCCAGGTGTTTCAAATGCGCTGGGCACCACTGGTCGCGAGACTGCACCTCTACGACTAAAAAGTGTGTCAATTGCGACGGGCCGCACTTTGCTACCTCGACGGACTGCCGTGTCATACAGGCATACATCCGACGACACCCGCCGCGACCTGCTGACCCGACGATGACGACCGACGCTCCGCGCCCGTCTGCTCCGCTCCCTTCTGACGTTCGGACTTTCCCGGCCCTGCGGACTCCTGCTTGGCAGGGCCACGACCCGCCTTCCTCCTCTTCCCGGGCACCACCTCTTGCTCACCTCCCCTCATCCTCTTCACAGAGGCCACCCGCCACGTCATCCACTTCCACTCGCCCCGCCGATGCCGACTCAGACGACACTTCGCTGACATCCATGTTGAGGGAACTCATCACGCTCATCCGCCACTACCTGCCACTCATCCGCCAGGTCCTGACAGCGCTTTCCCGTGCCCAGACCCCATCGGAGAAATTTGAGGTGCTCCTCCAAGCCCTCCTCAATTTCTTTGATGAATCACGCCCCACCCCTTAGTATCCTTATCTGGAACACCTTCTCCCTTCCTCCCAAACTCCACGATCTTCTCCACCTTCTCCGGGTGCATTCTCCCGATGTCGTGTTCCTTGCAGAAACCTGGCTCGACCCCCCCACACCCCTCCATATTCCGGGGTACGCCGTTCACCGCGCCGATCGTGATGGTCGGGGCGGAGGAGTGGCGTTACTCGTCCGCGCTACCTTGTCCCACCATCGTCGTCTCGTTCCGTCTTCCCCCGCGGCCGAGGCTGTCGCCGTGCGTTTGCACGGTTTTCCGTACTCCCTGACTTTGGTCTCCCTCTATCTCCCGCCCCAATTCCCCTTCCCTACCGACGACATTGTGGCCCTCGGACGGCTCGACGCCCACGTCGTGCTGGCCGGGGACTACAATGCGACCCATCCTTTTTGGGGCTGCGCTGCCGCGAACCGGCGGGGCAGCTCCCTCCGTCAATTCCTCCGGCGTACTCACCTTTCTCTTCACGCACCACCCACACCGACCTTCTATCCGGCCCAGCGCCATCGCCGCCCCAGTGTCATCGACCTCGCTCTCTCATCACCCCTTCCCGTCATTTCTCACCTTCGCACCATCACCGCCGGTACTTCCGACCACTTGCCTGTCCTCGGCTCGCTCCACTTCTTTCCTCACACCAACCCTCACCTCCCCCGGTACGACTTCATCCACGCCGACTGGTATGGCTTCCAGGATTCACTCTCCGCTGCTCTGGACCTCACGCTTCCCTTCGCCACTCCTGCTCAACTCGACGACCGAGTCCTCTACTTTTCCGACGCCATCTCAACGGCCGCTTCTTCTCACATTCCGCTCGCGCCTCCGCGCCCTCTCATCGTCCCCTTCCCGCCGTATCTCCGTGACGCCGTGTCCTTGCGCAACCGCTTCCGTGGTCGCTGGCAGGCGAGCCGCTCCCCGCTGCATCGCCGAGTTTACCTGGTGCTCCGGGGGTGGTGCCGCCGGTTGATCGCGGGGTGGAGGGCCCGACTGGAGGCGCGGCGCCTCGGCTCCCTCACCGCTACCTCTGGCTCTCTGTGGTCTTACGTCCGTCGCCTTCGTTCCGTCCCCACCTCCATCCCTCCCCTCACTCTTCCTGTCGGGGTGGCGGAGACGGCTTCGGAGCGGACCGAGGCGGTCGCCGCCTACCTCGCCACCACCTTCGCCTCCGCCCCCCACCCCACCTTGTCGTCGGAGTCCTCGGACGATGATGATGCTCCTTCCCCCTTGTCCCGTCACGTCACTCTCCCCCTCCTCCCTGATGTCCTGCCCTTCCCGCTTGCCACGCCTTCTGAAGTCACCTCTCTGCTCTCCCATCTCAAGTTTCGTTCGGCCCCCGGCTCCGACTCCATTCCCGCCCCCGTTCTGCGCCATCTTCCCCGTAAAGCCACTGTTTTTCTCACTCGCATCATTAACGCCATGTTCATCCTCTGCCATTTTCCGTCTCCTTGGAAACTCGCCATCGTCTCGCCCATCCCCAAGCCCGGCAAGCCTTCATCCTTACCTTCCTCCTACCGTCCTATCTCTCTTCTCCCCATCCTCTCCAAGATCGCAGAGAGAGTCATCCACCGGCGCCTTCTTCTTCAAGTCAACACCCTTCACCTGCTACCCCATCACCAGTTCGGTTTCCGCCCCCGTCATTCCACCACCCACGCCATTGCTCGTGTGGAACTCCTGGTGGTGCAGGGGTTCGCCAGGCGGCAACACACGGGCATGGTGCTCTTGGACCTGGCCCGTGCATTCGACTCCGTTCCGCATTCCCAACTCATCTCTCGCCTCTCCGCCATCGGTCTTCCGCCGCACCTGGTCCGTCTCCTCTGCTCGTTCCTGGGGGGTCGCTCCTTCCGGGTTCGAGTAGAGGGGACGCTTTCCGCACCCCGGCCCATTCTCGCCGGCGTCCCCCAGGGCGCCATTCTCTCGCCTCTCCTGTTCGCCCTCCACATTTCCGACTTGCAGCCCCCGCCTGGGACCTACCTGGTGCAGTACGCCGACGATACCTGTCTCCTCGCCTCCTCCGTCTCCGAGCGGCTGCTCGGCGACCGCCTTGCCCGCGGACTCACCTCACTCAACGCCCAGTTCCTTGCGCACGGCATTGGCTTGAATCACTCCAAATCACGCTCTATCATTTTCTCCCGTCTTCATCCTCACCAGGACCGCCCCCCCCGCATCTCCACCGTAGTCGTCCCTTGGTCGCCCACCCTCCGCTATCTCGGGGTCACCCTCGATCGTTCGTTCACTTTTCTTCCACACCTGGAATCCGTCCGCACCAAGTCCCGCGCCATCTTGGCCCAGCTGGCCACCGTACTCAGGCCGTCCTCTGCCGTTCCGCTCCCAGTTCGCCTCACCGCATATCGCTCATATGTCATCTCACATTTCATCTACGCCTGCCCGGTCTGGGTTCACTCATCTCGTTCCAACCTTCGACCTGTCACGTGCTCATATTTTCTTGGTGCCCGCCTTCTCCTCGGCCTCCCTCGCGCCACGCTCCGCCAGACACTGTTGGACAGGACGGGACTTCCGCACCTCCACCACCTGCTCTGTCAGACGACCGACACTTTCCTCCGTCGTTGCCGACGTAGCGACAATCCGTACATTCGGCAGCTGGCGGAGCCGCCGCCCGACGCACCGCACCCACGACGTCCGCTTTTCAGTTACGATCACTTACTTAACGAAGGACAGCCGGACGACGTAGGCGCGGCCGGTGGACCAGACAGATGACCCTGGGGCCTCCACGCCGACTGGTAGCACTGTGGGAACCCCATCCTCCTCGGCGCCGCCATGATGATCTTCTCTCCGCTGTTCCGCGCCGGCCCATCAACGGCGCGGCACCATCCGAGCCCTGAGGACCCCCCAGCAGCCGTGAAGAACTCGCCCATCAATAAGTAGCTGAGCATCAAGGACGACCTCGTCGGGGAAGCTCTGCTTTGTTGTTGAATAAAGACTATTGTCACCTTGCAGGCCTTGTGCCCATGTACCAATCTTTTATTGTACCTTGTGCCCTTTTTTATTAAATGATGGATTTTTTGGTGGGTGACTCCCTTCAGTGGGAGTCCCCTTTGTTTAAAAAAAAAAAAAAAAAAAAAAAAACTTGAGCAGTATTATTTAGGCAGCGACCTCTCTGGAGGATCGCTCCACGTTCCTACCTCTCCCTGCTCTTGGGCAGCGACCCCTGCTCGGGGACCGCTCCCACTCCCTCTCCCCCCCCTCAGCCCGACCTCTCCCTGCTCTTGGGCAGCGACCCCTGCTTGGGGACCGCTCCCGCTCCTCCCCTCTGCCCGACCTCCCACCTGCTCTTGGGCAGCAACCCCTGCTCGGGGACCGCTCCCGCTCCTCCTCTCTGCCCCTTCATGCCAAAAAGGGCCGGCCGCAAGCGCTCTCGCCAGCAGGGACGACCCCGGAAGGTGACCTCGGAGGAGCTGCTGAAGCCGTACCAGCGGGGCTATTTCACGGGGCCGACGGAACCCAGCCCTACCTACCATCTCGAGTCCTTAGGGCAGTACTCCCCTGTTTCCTACTCCCCAGAGCACTCGCCCTCTGCTCAATTCCTGTTCCCTCATCCCCCTACCCCAGTCTCACCCCCCAGCTCTCCCGCTCCTCCCCTCATCTCCATCGAAGTTCCTCCTCTTTCCGACCGCCGCCCCCCGAAGCCCTACACGGCCGGTGACAGCCCTCGGGACCCGCGGCCGCAACCCATCTCGGCCAGACTTGCAGCCAGGCTGCAAGAGCTCTTCGGCCCAGACGCCTGATCGCGTCATCCATCGGGGGTTTTTTACCCCCACCTGAACCACTCCAGGGTCCCCTGCAGAAGCCCGGGACAAGTCAACTTTTTGGTATCGAGTACTTTTTTCCCATACAGATACTTTAGTATTCACTCTTATGAGTACTTTTTAGCAGGTAGCAATCACTTATCTCGCAACAACATATCAAATTCAATATTCAACCTGTTAGCTGACACATCTACATGATAAATTATTTGTATTATTATTTTACTAGATATCTCTAATGGTTTCAACCTAAATAACCAATAGAACATTGTATTATTGATAAATTAGTTTCATTTTTATGTTCCTTAAATTTGGGTAGTAAATAAACACTTTCCTGGAACCCATGTTGTATCAATTTTATCGATTATCGATATCAAAATAGGTGAAATACAAAATATCGATATGATGTTGGTGCCAGTATAGTAGCAGGTATAACAAAATTACTAGCTAAAAATAAGTACTTGCCTTTTTTCCCACACACACAATAAACCATATTGCTGAATCGACAATGAATGTTAGTGATTTCAAATTATTGATCAACAAAGTAAGATAAATGGTGAAATATTTCAAGTCAAATGTCATTCAAAATTAATAGATGTTGGACAAATTGGCTATATATTGAGAATTATTTTGTATTTCCCCTGGTACTGCAAATTTACACTCCCTTGATTGATATGCATGAGGAAAAAGAAAATAGTTTGCCAAATAATTCCTCAAATTAATAGCTGAAAAACCTTTGTGTATCACCAGGTCTCATATTTCTATGCTGGTCGGTACTTCTACTTTCTTGTTTTTGTGCCATGTTTTGGAGCCTATACTCAAATCCCTTTAACTTTCATACGAAGTTATGAAGGATGCAAACAGCTTTTATTATATTATTCACTGTTGTATCACGACATTGTATGGGCCCATTCCAAACCTAAACTTTTCTACTGTCATTTCAAATACACATTAAATTGATTATCTTCCTTGGCTCAATATGTAATTATTAGGGCCTGAATAAATTAAAAGACAATGAGAACACTTCATGTGCGACAAATTATTAAGGAAACAGAAAGTTTCTTTATTGAGATACAACCCTAACCTAAATCGCGGACCATATTCCAGAACATGTCCAAAAATTTCCGGCAAGGGAACCGATCGGCAAAAATTTAATAAATAATGTTCTACAAAAGGCTAAAAACTGGTTTCAACAATTTTTAGCGAACATTTCGCAACTGTGACCAGTGACTCTGGTCACGTGTATAAAAAAAATGTTCTGCTTAATATTTTTTAAGCTAAGTTTAATAATTATTTATTTTATTTATTTGCCAAGAATAATTTAATGTAGGTAGGGTATTATGAGGCTTTCAGATTGGCAATCTTTTCATGTGCAGTATATATCTATACTTTTGGACATGCCTAAAGATGTTTGCCGATATGAAATACTAGAACTATTTTCTTTGGTGCAAGCAACAGAAATGCGTTGACGCCGTCCCCGCTACCTCTGACTATTTAGACGTGATTTTTGCTCGGGTTCGTGATCTCAGGGAAGGTCCGGCCTTGTGGCTAGAGGTAAGGGTTAAAGCAGTAGGGCCCCCCGAGCTGTTATGGCCACTCGGAACGCCTGAAGAATAACACAAAGTTCCTGGAAGATATTTGGTGAATTTAATACAGCACAGCCCAATACATGGTGACGTCGAACCAAGTGCCTACCTAGCTCCCTACAGGCCGTTATGACGTGGCAACGCCCCTCCTGCCAGTTATGCGTGTGTGGTGCAGTGTAGCTATGGTGGGGGGGGGGGAGACGTGTCAGGAGGGGTAGCGCCGCGCGCGGACGGCGGCACGCGGCAGTCGCGAGCGAGTCACGGGCCCGGTCGGTCACGGGAGTGGAGAGGTCGTGGTTGATTTCCCAGCGCGGGTAAGCACCAGGTTAGCTTTCCCCGGAGGCCACGAGGCCGGAACCCCCCTCTACCTCGAGCAGTCGGGCAGCTGCACCTTTCCCGGGGAATAGCCTGGACGACGACAAGTGGCGCTCAACTTGTGTGGCTACGAACTTTACACAGGGCAACGAACAGTAGTGAGTAATTTCAGTGACGTGCAGAGTCGTAGGACGGGCCGTGAAAGTACGCAGGGAAGCAAGAGACACGGGGAGCGGAAGCAGGCGCGCCAGTGCGGCGCGACAGCGGGCGAAAGCACGTCGCGTCTCACGCCGGGATCAGATCGCGCGGCGAGATAGCGAGCTGCGGACGATAGCATGTCGCGTCTCACGCAGGAATCAGATCGCGCGTCGAGATAGCGAGCTGCGAGTGAAGTGTCGCACGGCGGTGTTGAGTGTCGGCGCGTATTCGCTTACAAAGCTTATCGCGCGAGCGATAATGGACGGGCCTGCCGGTTCAGCCGGGTCGGAGGGACGCAGTGGCGGCATGGACTTCGACGCAACAAAGATGGAAGGTGGAGATAGGTGCGCGTGGTGCGGGCTAGTTTTTACTGCGAAACTGGGCGGCGTAAAAACGGAGGACAGTGAAGTGTGCACCTGTCCGTGGAACAAGACAGGGAAACCGGGAGTGACGCGGGAGAGTGTCGGACAGAATCACGGACATTAACCTATAGTGATGCGAGTGACAGAGGTCGCCGTCGTGTTGCCGGAGTTTTCGGGAGAATTACACGAATGTCCGCGGGCCTTCCCAGCCGCATGCCGGGACAGATTGGCGAGTGTGCCGAGGGACAGTTGGGTGCCCAAGGTCAGCGGGCAGCTACGGGGCCGTGCACGAACCTGGTGGACGGACACCGGCGATTACCTCACAGGATGGGAGGAGTTTGTGCGGACATTCGAGAGGCGCTAGTAGGTTGTCTAACCTAAGGGTGAGCATTCTGTTTTCTAACTGCCCTACTCGCTCCTCCAATTGGTTTCCTAGTTCGTCCTGTTTGCGAGTAATATTTGTAATCTGATTGTGTATCTGATGCTCCACTACCTCGTTTATCTCATCCAGACCACAGTGGTTTCGTGCAGCTTGTTGTGCAATTTGTTCTAAACATCCAGAAATACTGCTTACCTCCTCTTGTATTTTCTGAGTATTGTCTAGACAATTGTTTTGTATTTGGGTCAACTTTTGTTCGGTGTGTGTTTCGAGTATAGCTACCCGGCTGGAAACAGCTGCTACACTGTCAGTAACCTCCTGCAGCTCTAATTTGAGGTTATTCTCTAAGCTGAGGATACTCTGCTGTATTTCCGCAGTGTTAGAATCAAACCTGGCGTTCATTTGTGCAGTGTTAGAATCTAACCTGGAATTGAAATCTACGCTCAATTTTGCGATGTTAGAATCTAACCTGGTATTCAATTCGGCTGTGTTTTCTACAGTGTTTGAATTTAATAAGTTCAATTGTGCAGTGTTAGACTTTAAATCCGCGCTTAACTTTGCGGTGTCAGCACCCATAGTGTCTAGTCTAGACACAAGGCACTGAAACATAGTAGCTACATCCATGTTGTTACTGGTTGTAGGAATTAAACTTGTATTTTCTAACTGTTCCGTGGGCTGGCTATTTTCAACATCCTCTAGGTTATGTGCTACAGGAATGGAGATAGTGTCGTCTTCGGACATGCTGCTGTCCCTGGAACTATTGTTGCCTTTGTTTTTACTCCTCCCTCTAGTGTTCAATCTTGAAATTATACAATAATGTTGTACAACAAAATATCGAGCCCCACGTTGCATGAGCCACTCTTAATCTGTAATGCCCCCTGTTGTGTACTCACTTTACTATGACAATAAATGAGCCCCTTCACAGTTACAGATTAATAATTCTCTCTGTCATGCGCTTCTGAATCTTTAATGGGCGCCAGTACCCGAAGGTACCCAACTTAATTATTTATTAAAATGAAAAATAAATTTAATACTAATTATAATATGTTTATTATTTAACATTAAAAAAAATAACAAACCAGGTTGCTTATACTTGTGAATAAAAGGAAAATAGCATATTATTTAGCTAATAAAATTACGTTGGGCACAACAGATACAAAAGTTCATTGGTTAGGAGATAAAAAATAAATTTAGCTAGTTCAGTATTCGTCGGTTCACATGATATTCAAAATCTTTCAAGACTTCTGAGTGAAGTCATACAAAACATTAATTTTGCCATAATTCCAAGAAAACTAGAGGCTTTAATATTATTCAAAGACGATTGACTTAAAATAATTAGCATAATCAGACAGCAGATGGTCACTAACACAATTCGTGCTATGATTCGGTGATGCGGTAGTTCAGTATTTAACAAAGAATATACTCATACCTGATGATTTGACGATATATGGTTTTCAGATATAGCCCCAATATAACCAATACTCTCAGAGCTTCACCGAAGCTCGGGGCGTATTTTTTTCGCCAATACGAGACGTAGCGATGCTATATAATATTTAAAATGTCACGTCGGCAAGGCCCGACGCGACAACACACACAAGCCACAATATGGCACACCGAAGTTTTTTCTTCTCTTACAAAAATTAATAGCGTATCTAACAACAATTTCTTTAAAAGATCCGCCGATCTATCGGCCAATCACCGGCCTTGAATTAAGCATTTAAAAGATATTACATTTAACATTATTAACATAGAGAAAGGTTTCAAAGCTCAAAGCAATATCCAAAACAAATATAGAAGTTAATTCGTCATCGTCCCTCCATAGGCCATGAAGCCCGGCCTCCACCCGCCAGTATTAAGCCCCACTAACGGAACACAACCCTAGTCCAGGTCACGTGAGTCAAGCGAGCCATTGACGTCGGTGAGTGTTTATACACTCCGCCAAACAGTTATTTTACATCATTAATTACTGGGAGTAATTAAGTGATTTTTAATTAACAAAACAACCCTTAAGAGTGAAAGTGCGTCGTAGGGGTGCAGCGGTTTTCCCCGTGGGAAACCGTAATTAATAAACGTCCGGAACATCCCTTGCGGCCTTCCGCCAATAATTAACTACAGCATAAATCAACCTAATTCACCTCCCTGTTTTAACCTGCAAATAGCCACTGGAGTAGTCAACAAGTGACAGACAGTCTCCAGCTTGTCTTTTGATATTCAAATATTATTAATCTCAATTTTATCATGTATTATTATTATAGGCCTTCCGCCAACTAATTTAGACAGATGTCATTAAGTTACGAGGGTTCTAGAAATAATAATGTCTAATTATAATTATAAATTTGGAATAATGGCACATTAGAAAGTTCGGCGCGTCATGATGCTTCCTCCCCTCCCAAGCCGGCACAAAGCGGCAGTAGAGTTTTACTCACGGGCCGGGGCGGACGTGTGATCCCGCGGGGAGACTGCAACTTTTGTACTCCTGATTCTTCATACTGGTAAATATCATAATTCATTAAAACCTCTTTTTCCTCTCCCCGCGTGCCTCTGTGCCCTTTTCCGGTGCAGGGCTTAACCCGGCCGCGTTAATTTTTGCTCCACGCGCAACAACGGTTCGTGACACAGTCACTTTACGGTCCGGGCCGACTCCCGCGAACAGAAGTTAATATAATTCGTCGAGCAAACGCCTGCCGACTACAAACTTAAAGACTTTGCCCTTAATATTACCTTCGTGGGCCCGCGACTCACACAGGTGAGCCCGGGCACGAAGCTAGTTCCAGTTCAGCACGGGAGTGGCCGTTAACCCACTCAAACTCTTCGACGACCCTCAAACCCATGTAGGGATCTTATTTGCAAGCGCCGCAACGTAACACGTAAATAATTATTCAGTGCGAGTGTGTGTAGTGCAAGCGTATTTTGTCAAGTGTAAGTGTGTAACTTGTGCCCATCCACACTTTGTGAGATGCGGAATTAAAAACCAGCACCTAAATACCGTTTTATTTATTTTGTAGACGCCTCCCGAACAAGTAGAAAACAGTCCTCTACACTGTTTAGGGCCAGTGCGTTGAAAGTAGAATCTTTGTGCCCAACTGTAAATAATTATTGTTGCGTTCTCACGGGGTTCTTGGCGCCTACCCTCGTTGCAGCAAATACCAGGACCGCTACTGCTGGATGGTCTGCCCAGACTGATAGTCCAGCTAGCACGTCACTGCCCTGGGTTACTGTATGGAGAGTAATTATAAAAAGTAAATTTAGTGGTGTTACGTGAATAGTGGAAATTTGCATATAAATGAAATAATAATAATTGAAAAACATATGATTTTAATGGTTCTTAAATATTGGTGTGAAGTTACGTTTAAAATGAGATTAATTGAGAAACAACCAAGGTGTCAAATCTAGGTGTCGGAAATTAGATGCAAATGACGTCACTAGAACACGTGGAATATACTGCCGGGTCTAGCTGTACGTTGTCGGAGGCTTGAGGCTCTCTTCGCAGGACCTCCAGGTGGTCTGCTGCTACACTGGAACTCTGGATGCTGTAATGCTGTAATTAGCGAACTACAGAGGTGCTGAGGTCGCCGGGTATCAGCTGAAGACTCGACATCCCTCTCGTCCTGGAAAGTCTGGTCTAATTCTGGATTGGTCTCACCAATCTTCGTGGTCGAATCTCAGCTGGCGCTGCCCTCAGATGTCTGGAACCACTGCGAGACGAAAACGGAACCGACGCGGAAGTTGGCACTCGAAGTCGCCGATACTCCCTATCTAGGATTTATTTAATCCAGATACAATTCTCTCAACTCGTAGAGAGGAGAATGCTAAGCAGGACACGATCGCGGATGACGCGAAATCTTCTATTTCTCGGGCGGCAACCAAGGCTTTGGTTCGCCCCAGCCCGAGAAACGTTTTCTCTCCGCAAGATGGCGATGGCGTCTCCCTTCTTCCTCCTAATATCTATTTACTGGCCTCCCTAGCAACCAAGGAGTTATCGATATCAGCAAACAGAATAAGCTGCATAGTGAAATAAAAACGTGGATGTTGGAGTGTAAAAGAATCGAACTAAGACCAAATGAATAAAGTTTCCAAGGAATAATTCTTAGAAGACCCTGAAGTTGAAAGTATGTCGTCTATGGTAATAAGATGTGTCATATTTGTTATGCCTTGGTTGTCCTCTTTACAATCAAAACAATTAAATACATAATATTCCCTCATGGAATATACAATTAATATTACAATCATAATAAAAAAATAATAATATATAACCGTAAACAGTTGTACTCTTTACAGAGCCGCTTCAATGTTTGTTGTGATCTTTTCTTCCAGAAAAATCAAAATAAACTTTCTAAATATACATTGAATTAACATGACTATGGGTTTTCTTGAATAACAATTCATAAATTTCTCACTTCTGTTCGTTGAAAGTCTATCAGAGTCTGTGTTAGATAAGTTTCATGACGTTACATTCAGCATATCATAAAAGTAATAATTATTAACATAATATTCAAGATAATAAAATTAAACATATCCCTTGTTTTAAACTAATAGGTAACATGTCGTTATCTTTTCAATCAACATCAATTAATTATTTAAAACACATCAAATTCTCATATTATATATACACAATATCACATATCATCAGTATCTAGTCCTGAATAAATTGACTTAGTGTTTTTGTTTTCTTTTGTAGATAAAGATTAATAAAATAATAGAATAAACATGTACAATAGACACAAGTACGTAGAAATGTTATTGACAAATTCGTAGATCGTTGATAAAATATCTGACAATGTTTTCAGTTCAGATAATGCACGAAGTTATGAATCACAAATAAAACATTACGTAGTTATCACGTATACACACTCGTGTTCTTGAACACTTTCTCGTTGTCGACGAAAATGCACTCACTAGTGTTCACTTCCTTTAGTTTGTCTGACAAAAATATTTTAAATAAATGGTTGTTCTCTGCTTAGGCAAAATTGTTTATAATAGTATTGAAATGTCTTTATTACAAGCTCAATACTAATGGTTGAGTATAATGATTCTCAAAATTAGCTCATAAGGCAAGCTTTTTCTTTGGTAATAAGCATGTGCCAAATGACAAATTCAATTAAATGAAATCTCATCAGATTCATATATTTATAACAAGAGTAATGAAATACTATCTCTTTGTTTAGCTTAGCGTGTAGGGTAGGAACAATTCCTAAATAGAAAATAATATGAATGTCGAAGCTAGGAGAAATGAAACGAAGTAGTGTATGTGTCAGTGCAATAGTGACAGAACGGTGTTCAGATATGTAAGTAAGTTGAAGGACGAACGGTAACGTGAACTATCTCTCAAAAGAATCTCAGGTATTAATGATTGTGTATGTGACAGTGATGTGTTTTGCCTGACTAACAGCTGGCTCTTCTCTCTTAGATGACGCCTCTCGACGAACGCTACTGGATCTTAACGAGTTATCTTCATGATCTTCAAATCTTCCATGACGTAGACATATAGTAGATATCAAATTCTTCAATAATTTCAAAGATAAAATAATTATGTGGCATGGCTCAAATCTTACGCACTGGCTAATAAAAATTCACACCACGTATAGGTGTGACAAACATCGACGACGAAAATCGCATATCCGCGACAAATGTCCGCACTGGCCTACATGCTCAGTGGACAAAAACAAATCGTCGATAAGTGCTCTACGCACAGAAATGTCCTCACTGGTACTCCGACACAGTGGACACTAAATTAGCCTCAAGCATGCGTGCTTGTTTTAGCGATGCAACATAGTACTCCCTTACTGTTGGGATAAACATTTATTAAAGCCAAACAATAAATCTACTTCACGCCGAATGTCACTGATGACCTGACCAAACATCATCTCTTAAATATACGTTATAGATCAGCGTATCTAAGACTTAGGTTGCTTATAAAGCCTTAGCTGTGTTAGATTAAATCTTCCGATGACCTTGTCACTGTCAGTTTCCTTGAGAGTGTAACAGTTCTCATTTATTCGTTCACAAACTTGAAATGGCCCTTCGTATAATAAAAACAACTTCTTCGTCACCTGTTTCCACATGTCACTAACAGGATTAGTTCGTTTAAGCACTAGGTCTCCTATATTTAACTTCGTTATTCGTTTCGGCTTCTGTAGCTTACTTCGACGTTCTGCAGCTAGATGTAGATGAGCTGTAACAAATTTCTCTATTTGTTCCCTCATATCTTCGCTTATCGTTTCCGGTTCTTTCGTGGTTCTTATCGTGGTCGGGTAATATGGTGAACGGTAACGCCTCTGATCGTTCCGCAGTAATAATTTCATGGGGTGTTAATCATGTCAATTACCGGCGCCAAACGTCACGGTACTGGACGTAGACTTAGCCAGTATCGGTTCTATGCCTTGTGGATTTGCATAGTAGGTGATAGGATTGACGGGTTCTTGTCTCGCAAAATACCCTGAGTACTGTGATGAAGATGAAGGTTGATTCTGGAATGTATTCTGTGAGAATTGAATAGCTTCATTACCGGCGGCTTCACTTCTCAGTTGGTTAACCGATAACTTGCTAGGGAAGTTTCGTTTGTGTGGCTGTCGGTTCCGCGGACTACCGGATGACTTCGCCTCTACTCGATTTTCGTAATAATGTTTCGAGTTGTCGTAGTTCTTACTCGAATATTTGGGCGAATGTCTGTCGTCCTTATAGCGCGGCGACCTGGGTGGCCGTCTCGGTGAGGTAGGCGGGGTTCTAGACTGTTCGCCCCTGCCCTCTCGCCTAGGCGTTGAATCATAAATAATTCCTCCGCGTCTGTATTCTCCGCGTTCCTCGCTGTTACGCCACGAGCGGTTGTGTTTTGAGCGTTCAAACTCGCGTGACTTCGAACCTCTATGGTAAACATCGTTGTTGTCACGGCCTGAATACCAAGTGTTTCGTCTATGGGCCGGCTTATTCTTGCCCCAAATTAGACTGTTCACGTGCGGCTGTTTACGTTGGTTATTGTCTGGGTAATTTTCATTACGCCGCTGATTCCAAGGCTGATACAACGGTGGTTGTCTGTTTACCGGTGATTTTTCAGATTCCTCTCGCTGGCTATTTCTATTCTGACGGTCGAGCCTGTCATATGCGAGTAGCTGTTCCCGGAAATCTGCTATCCCGTCAAAGCTTCTACCTGTCAGATGTAATTGGTAGCGCATCGGAAGTTGGCCTAGAATCATTGCCACGAATTCATCGTCGCTCATGACAACGTCTAGATAGCGGGTACGCTCGAACATGTCGCTTAAATGAGCCTCGAGTGTTTTGTTTTTCTTAGGATCATACTTTTCTCCGTGTAACTGAGCGCGTAAATTCCTCTGAATTTTTAAACTCCAGTGTTGTTGTAGGAAAGCTGCTTTAAACTGTCCAAATGATGATATGGAAGTTTGGTGAACTTCCCACCAATAATATGCGGTACTTTTCAAGCAGTTGTTCAAACATCGCAATTTTTCTGTGTCCGAAAGATTGAATCTCTCCGCGTATTCTTCAAATAATTTTATAAATTTACGTGGATTTTCCGTGGATTTTGAGGAAAAAACAGGCATTTCCTCTGACCAATGCCTAGCAGGGTGGTTTAAGGCTGCTGTATCCACTAATATTACTTGTTGTCCGGTTGTAGTGTTGGTAATCACGTCTTGTGAACGGTAAGTAAGCGTAGCCTGGTGTGACGACGCGGACGGGTCTCGCTGCGCTGACGTCATCGTTTCCGCTGCAGACGCGCTTGTAGTGTCAACGTTTATCGGTGTATGCGCTGCCGCTCCAGACAATGATAAATGCTGCACGCAGTTCTCGAACTGGATCAATTTTCTGTTCACGTTTCGAATGTCGTCTGCACTACTCGCTTCATGTCGTTGTAGCGCGGTATTTACGTTCGCGAATTGTGTTTCGCTAAGCTGAACGTAATGGTTGAACTGTTCCTCTGCAGCACGTTTTGCAACCTCTATGCACGTAGTTTCCGTGTTGATTACGTGTTGTTGTAACTCGGTTACTTGCTCATCAATTTCCTCAAATCTGTTCATTACCGTTTCGCGAATACTATGAACTTCCTCCTGCGTGTCGCGAATTTGTGTCGCTAGTTGTCTGGTTACGTCACCAATCTTAGCTTCTACTTTGTCTATCAATTCAGAGTGTTGTCGCGCTAGCTCTTCAGACAAATTTTTAGACTGTTCCGCCGCTTCGGACCTCTGTCTAACCATCTCGTCAGATAGTGTTTTTGCCTGTTCCGCCGCTTCGGACCTCTGTCTAGCCATCTCGTCAGATAATGTTTTTGCCTGTTCCGCCGCTTCGGACCTCTGCCTAACCATCTCGTCCGATAATGCTTTTGCCTGTTCCGCCGCTTCGGACCTCTGCTTAGCCATTTCGTTAGTTAGTCTTTCCGACTGTAACCTGTTTTGTTCTGTTACTTCTACACGCTGGGATTCTAACGCAGTATTAATTTGTGTAGTAACCACATTCAATGCTCGCATTAAATCCTCAATGGAAATATTATTCGTGTTTTCTTTAGCTACCTGCACAACTGGTTCTGAAGCGTTACTTTCCTCTATGCGCGCGGGTTCGGGAGCAAAGCTAACTTCTTGACCTGCCTCAACGCTTAGTGTGGGTGTGTCCTCTTTGTTTTCGCTTTCCACAATGCCTAGCATTTCCTTCTGGCCCTC
This sequence comes from Bacillus rossius redtenbacheri, assembly GCF_032445375.1. Lineage (NCBI taxonomy): Eukaryota > Metazoa > Arthropoda > Insecta > Phasmatodea > Bacillidae > Bacillus > Bacillus rossius. The sequence continues at coordinate 7,761,469 of NC_086337.1, read as the reverse complement.
GCCTGACGTTTCCTCCTTGTCGGAGCTGATCCTTTTGTGCCTCAGGAAATACATACCTTCGTCGGCCATCTTGTTGTGGTTCCGACGTACTAGTATGCTATGCTACAGCAAACTACACAATTTCACTTTGGTAGACGGTCCAGTGAGCGTAGACCCACGTCGATGCCCCTAAGTTGGCTCGTCACTGAAAGTAGAATCTTTGTGCCCAACTGTAAATAATTATTGTTGCGTTCTCACGGGGTTCTTGGCGCCTACCCTCGTTGCAGCAAATACCAGGACCGCTACTGCTGGATGGTCTGCCCAGACTGATAGTCCAGCTAGCACGTCACTGCCCTGGGTTACTGTATGGAGAGTAATTATAAAAAGTAAATTTAGTGGTGTTACGTGAATAGTGGAAATTTGCATATAAATGAAATAATAATAATTGAAAAACATATGATTTTAATGGTTCTTAAATATTGGTGTGAAGTTACGTTTAAAATGAGATTAATTGAGAAACAACCAAGGTGTCAAATCTAGGTGTCGGAAATTAGATGCAAATGTCGTCACTAGAACACGTAGAATATACTGCCGGGTCTAGCTGTACATTGTCGGAGGCTTGAGGCTCTCTTCGCAGGACCTCCAGGTGGTCTGCTGCTACACTGGAACTCTGGATGCTGTAATGCTGTAATTAGCGAACTACAGAGGTGCTGAGGTCGCCGGGTATCAGCTGAAGACTCGACATCCCTCTCGTCCTGGAAAGTCTGGTCTAATTCTGGATTGGTCTCACCAATCTTCGTGGTCGAATCTCAGCTGGCGCTGCCCTCAGATGTCTGGAACCACTGCGAGACGAAAACGGAACCGACGCGGAAGTTGGCACTCGAAGTCGCCGATACTCCCTATCTAGGATTTATTTAATCCAAATACAATTCTCTCAACTCGTAGAGAGGAGAATGCTAAGCAGGACACGATCGCGGATGACGCGAAATCTTCTATTTCTCGGGCGGCAACCAAGGCTTTGGTTCGCCCCAGCCCGAGAAACGTCTTCTCTCCGCAAGATGGCGATGGCGTCTCCCTTCTTCCTCCTAATATCTATTTACTGGCCTCCCTAGCAACCAAGGAGTTATCGATATCAGCAAACAGAATAAGCTGCATAGTGAAATAAAAACGTGGATGTTGGAGTGTAAAAGAATCGAACTAAGACCAAATGAATAAAGTTTCCAAGGAATAATTCTTAGAAGACCCTGAAGTTGAAAGTATGTCGTCTATGGTAATAAGATGTGTCATATTTGTTATGCCTTGGTTGTCCTCTTTACAATCAAAACAATTAAATACATAATATTCCCTCATGGAATATACAATTAATATTACAATCATAATAAAAAAATAATAATATATAACTGTAAACAGTTGTACTGGTTACAGCGTATTAAAAGCAGGGACTCCCTCCCACCATCAACCGCCGCCGATCCTAGTGGGACACACAGGGGCAAAAACCCACGACCACCTCGGTTAATCCTCGAATTAACCTGGCGCCCGCCGGAGATTTCCTATAGAGCCACTGAAAACCACTAGGACCGCCCCGGATCTCGATCACGGGACCGCGGGTGACGGCTAATTAACATTAAAGATATATAAATTTGGCACAAATAAAACCTAAAGAAATACTGAAAACATAAATAAATTATTTAAATTAAAGTTTCAGTGTTCTGTGATCTGATGTAGTATCACAGTAACTATTACATTATTATATTAAGAATTAAATTCAGGAAATTTAATCTTGGAGGAAATCACTGGAAATTCAACAGGAAAACAGGAATTATTGCATAAACATCAATTATTAATTTAATAAAACGAATATTTTATGTAAATATTTATAATCTTTTTGAACGAAAATATTAGTAAACTGTTGTATCCCGCAAAAATACAAGATATAATATTGAATTTTATTGTCAAATGTAAAACCAACTTAGACCATACACTATCTATGGTCTAAGAAAACCAGGCTGTTTTTAGGTAACCTTACTGTGCATCATGGCTGTTTTACGATTTTAATCAATTTATTTCTTAAAAATAATTTTATAAGAAGGTTGTATCCACCGATTGTTTATATGTTTTGTATGTGTGTGTACCTTAATGCAAAATCATTCTCTCTTGACAACTACTTTCTAAATTCTTAACTTCATGACCATGCCATGGCTTTCATGTTACTTCCTCTATGATTGTTAGATTTGGCGCGCTTTGATTTCCTCTAATCGAATGGTCGTCTGCTTAGGCATTTTGTTATGATTTTGTAGCTTGTGTAAATTTTTAACCTGGTTTGTTTGAAATGCCAATGAAAAATAACCCAGTTCGTTATGCGCATACAGATGGTCATACGGACGTATGCTATTCAGAGGATGGAAAGTGAGTTGATATTTAAAAAAAAAAATATATTTTTTTTCGTTTTCAACTTTACTATTCTAACACATGTTTGGGAATAAAGAAATGTCGTCCATGATAGGATAATAAAAAATAAATTTCGTGTTTAAGTCTTAAATTGAGATATTAAACAATACACTTTAGTTAGGATTTTATCTTGATCATAGCTCTTTAGTTTAATGGGTAAATATTGGGGACAGGGGTCCATGAAAAGAAAGGCAAACAAATTTTGGAAAGTTTTTTTTTTTAAATTCTTATTTTTCACCCAATCTCTGTATTAAACTGCATTGTGATATGTCTTGTGGTAAATGTTCCTTAATGTGCATTCATTTGTATTTTAACATTAAAAATAAGGATGTTTTGTGATGCAAGGTTATATAATCACCAAAATATAATTACGGTAATTTTTAAAATATGTATAAAACCTTTTAGGAATTTTGTCACCAGGAGCAAATGTAGGACTGTTCTAGACTGTGATACCATAACAATACTGATGTCACCAAGATGGTGTTGCATATATCATTACCACCCCTACTTTCTTACAAGACAAGCATGGGTCAATGGGGGAATGTGAACACATTATATTTTACTCATTTAATTTTTTGAATATTATATTTTTCTGGTATTGTAAACTAGAATACAATCCTTCCCACTCTATTCTATTTTGTGATACAGATTTTTCATTATCAATGAAATTATGTATGTAGTCTTAACAATTTATGGCAGTATGAGGAAAATTAACAGTGTGCACTATTTATTATAAAAATTTATTTTACTGAAAAATAAAAGTTATGTGAAAAGTGGTAAATTATGAAGAATATGAGGTGCGCAAATTAATTGATACAATCCATACTAATTTGGTAGTATAAACATTTTTTATAATTGAGTTAAAAATAGTTTGAATTAAAATATTTTATTATTATTTTTATTGAATATTACATATATTCTTATTATTGAATATTTATCTGTTTGAGTTTTGCACAAAAAATACTGGACTGATCGTGATAAAACTTTTTGTGTTAAAAGCTCATGGTTAGACTTGAAAACTGGTATATATTTTATCAGGGTTGCTACAGTCAGGAAAAAACCTGGAAATGTCAGGGAATTCCATATATTAATGTGAGCTCCCATACCTACCAACACCCACTTCTACCATTATTACTATGTACCACATACATAATCTCATTTATTTATTCTATCACTATACCTAATAGCTATTTCACGATTGATGATAACTTTTTTATTATATGATGTGATGATTAAAGAAAGAAAAATCACAGTGCGATTTCTCGCACGGGGACACAAACTAGTGTCTAATAATAACAATCTTGGAGGTCTCCAACTGGCACTTTTTATTGTAGGTACTTGAATCGGCATAGAAATGTTCAGATAGAAAATGATGTCCTTTAATCGCACTCTTTAAGGTCCAATTTCCGATGTCACTTAACCATCTGCCTTAACACATGCTGTGTGGCTTCTAATTAGGACATATGTACATATTTTTGTGAATTATTTGAGAATCGCTACAACATCTATTATTTGCTACTCCCTTAGAAATCATGCTGGTTTTTAGCGCTTGGCATTTTGGTTTCCAGCATGTTAGCATTGGCGCAGTGGGGTTGTCAACACTGTGTGATGACGCAGGTACATACTGACATGCGGAAATGACGGGGATATTCGCGTGTGGCTGGGCTTGGAGGACGACGACCCCACTTCGCACTGCGTCGGACAGAACGCCCTGGCGCTTGTCCAGAAGGTACGACTCCTGCTGCCTGCTCATACATGTGGGAGATCGGGGAAGGCGCCAGCAGTGCTGATAAAGTCTTAGGGCTCAGGACACAGCCAACTGTCTGGTTAGCTGAGTGAGGTAGAGGGGCTAAGGCGGTGACTATGCTGGTCGGTGCCGAAGCTCTAATGCCCTCCCGATCAACAACAGGAAGCGATCCCTCACAGTTCTGTATATTAAAAAGCTCTGGAATGTCAAATTTAAGAGAATTGGAAGTTACTCCCACACTACCCTAATAGGGCCCATATGTGGGAGGGGAACGTGGGAATGCCGGCCGTAAGGTCGGAATAATCTGCTCCTAGAGACATCTACATCTTCTTATCATTAAGTCGTCACACCTCTGTTGTTGAAGCTTTTTTTTTTTTTGTGGTAATGGTACATCTTCAATTATTATCATTACTGTTATCCCTATACATTTTTTCATGACAGCTCTCTTGCATTTTATGTTGCCTTTCAAAATTTTTCAATAATTGTTTACTTTTGAAGAATCTCATAAATTTTCACAACTATGAGCAGATGACCTTTTTCAGCTCAAAAATAAAGTTGTGTAAATATTTGTAAAGAAAATTTGAGATAAAACATGAAATGCAAAAGAATAAATTTGCAGTAAAAGCCATAAAACAATAGCATGCACATTAGAGTGTTAAGGTAGGTAGGGGTATAATGTCAATGAATCATGGAAATGTACAGCAGAATGTTTTTTCAAGTGGTAGCCTGTTCATACATATCTAATACTTTGAACTTTAAGTTTTTAATGGAGGGTTGTTAAATAAAAAAAATTAAATTATGTGGAAGTTTTAAAATGTACAGTTATAATTTAATAAAAAAACTTTTTTTTTTGTGTTTTCTGCCAAAATTAACAAAAGAAAAGCATTACTTTATAAATTGACCAAGCTGTGCTGTGTTATAAAACTTGCTACCAGATTTAATTTGGTGCAGCCATGGTTTTCAACTTAACATAACAGAATGTCTCCGTCCTGATCTCCAAACCCAAGGTGAAGGTCAACAATCCACTCTCAGTCCAAGAGAGTGAAATTCCACAGAAAATCCTGATCACAAAAATTTTTTTAATTCCTTGAAAAACCATTCGAACCTAGCCCTCCTTGATATAATTGTGTCAAAACACACAGAAATTTAAAAAAAAAAGTATTGGAGCAAACAAAATTTAGGAGACAAATGGGAATGGTATTTAAATAAAAAGTACTTATAATATTTATTTTTTCAAAAATGCAATTGTATTTATTTTCTTGGACAAAATTCAATAACAAACTATGGCAGTAAAGTAGCATTTAAATACAAAAGCCCTTAAGTAAATTTAAAGTATTTAAAAAAAAAATCTTAAAATAGTGCCCAAACAAATTTTATAATTATGGTTAAATAACCATGTCAGTGTGTGATGAAATTATTATAAAACATTAAAAACAAACAACCATAAATGCTTACCACCTAAACCAACTAACCATACTAAAATAATATAAATATGCAAAAATAATTTTGAACAACTTTTAAACTATGAAATTAAATATTCCTTATAAAGTCACTATAAGAAAGATATAATCAAATCAATTTTTGTCTTAATAGATTATTATTGCACTGAAAACTACACAGTTTATGCATAGATTTCCCTAAAGTTTGGTAAGTTAAACCTCTTGCCATAACTTAAGTTTTTCTCTTACTTAGTCCTACCAAAATTTGTTAAATCAGTACAGTTCAAAACAATTTTCCAAGCAGTACAAGGCTTCTCATCTGACTCTGCTTGCTACTAACGTCATGTGACTCTGCTACCAGTATTTCTGTGGGCCACTCTTGAAAAACTTCAAATCTCCACAAACTTCCTTTCGCAGACACCAAAATACGTTAAACACCAGTTCAGAATCGGGGATGATCGCTAGAACCATAAAAATCAGAGTTCATGAGTATCAGCAAGTTCATGCAAGACACATAAATTTCTTTGCCCTGGGGAGGCTTAAAATAACAATCCAAATCTGAGGCCTTAATTGTGAATCCAGTGCTGAAGTTCTAGTAGAATACTGGCTCTTCCACCAGCCTGGCAGTGCGTCTGACGGTCATGGTAGCGATAGCCGTGCGTCTGATGCCTCTCGGTCACCTACAGCAACTCCTCGCTCGTGCGCCATGCACTGACTGTCCCCACACCTGGCTTCTCAGCTGCTTCTTGATGTCATCATGGCGTTCTCCGCACCTTGCACTCGTGCAGCACAAAGCACACAGTTCAATGTGTTGGCAAGCGTGGTGTTTTTACCAAAATAAAAGTTGATAACCAAACAGAAATTAAGAAATCAACCAATTTAAATTTATGGAACTTTATTTTAAAACTTAAAATAATTAAAACTAACAAACACATTTTATGATTGAAAATTAAACATTCAAAATAAGGGTAATTTGAATCTGAAAAATTACCAACTGTGTAAAAAAAATTTAATTGCTCAAAAAAAGTTACCAGGGGGACTAGTAACAACAATCACTGTGCTTGAGCCATAGTTGTTTCCTCTAGATGAGCTGTTGCTTCCTCTAGATGAGCTGTTGCTTCCTCTAGATGAGCTGTTGCTTCCTCTAGATGAGCTGATGCTTCCTCTAGACGAGCTGATGCTTCCTCTAGACGGGGCTGTTGCTTCCTCTAGACGAGCTTTTGCTTCCTCTAGACGAGCTGTTGCTTCCTCTAGACGAGATGTTGCTTACTCTAGACGAGCTGTTGCTTCCTCTAGATGAGCTGTTGCTTCCTGTAGACGAGCTGTTGCTTCCTCTAGACGAGCTGTTGCTTCCTCTAGACGAGCTGTTGCTTACTCTAGACGAGCTGTTGCTTCCTCTAGACGAGCTGTTGCTTCCTATAGATGAGCGGTTGCTTCCTCTAGATGAGCAGCACTTTATGATGACTTGGGTGACTTGCAGTTGGCGACCACTGCATTTGGCTCGGCAGTTCTCTCGTGTGTCTCCGTGTGGTGCTGAGGTAGAATACCACAGCTGACCCATGCTTGTTGGAACAGGAGACTAATCAATATGCTTTTGGAATCTGAAATTTATTGAAAATCTATTGTTACTGAAATTTTGAACTGTTTACATGAAACTGGTTCTTTCTACTTTCCTGGTGGTGCCTATATTGAACCGGGGACACCAGCTTCAGACTGATCTCTTTCATAGCTGTGTGTGCTAGACATTTGAGTGGATGGTAAACACCTGCTGGTTTTTGTGGTTCCCAATGACGTCACTTTGCAGTGGATCGCTCAGGCGGTCAGCTTAGAGATGCTGCAGATTGCTCTCCTGCGCGGGCAGTATCTCATTGCTGTCTTCTTTGCCCTAGACATCGGGGTTTGGATGCCTCCTTAATAACCTTAAATGGGCATTAATTTATCTTTAATTAATAAAGTGCTCTTAAAAGTATTTAAATAAAAAAATAAAAGTCTTTAAATTTAAAAAATAATCCTTAAAAACTCCTTAATAAAGACAAATTCTGTTAAATATTTGAACAGCCAAATTTCCAACACAATTATACTTTTAATATTCCTATCTATTCAAGTGATCTCTATGAAATGAAAAGTAGTGTTAAATGTTGGTTTACTTTCAAGTGTTTAGTTTTTTTATAGTTAAATATATTGTTTTCTAAATATATGATTAAATAGAAAATGGTGCAAAAATTATTCATATTTATCTTTTATTGCAAAGAAAACAGTTTTTGGATAGCTTATATTTGATGTGAAATCAGTAAGAAAGGTCCCAGAACTAAATCAGTCTACAAGAAACCATCCTGTATGTTAGAAGTATATTGCAACGATTGTAGTTAATTGTGATAAATGTTATTGAAGGATAAGTGAACTTGAATAGATGTTCTACTACACTCTACTGAAGAATTCCATGTTAATTCATGAAGAATTTTAATATATTTCATAGATTGTAATAAGTTAATAGAACATTTGAATCATCACATGAATTCTTAAGAAACCAGAATATTGCTTCAATTTTATAGTTCATGGCAAGAGATGATATAAATTACCATGGGCGTAGATCCCGGGGGGGCCCAGGCCCCCCCTTGAATTAATGGGCCCCTCCTTGGGGGGGCCCACTTCGTGATTTTAAAGTTAATGGTGTACACAACATATATATATATATATATATATATATATATATATATATATATATATATATATATATATATATATATATATATATATATATATATATATATATATATATATATATATATATATATATATATATATATATATATATATATATATATATCAGATTATTATTTACAACGACGACAGACACTTTGACATGCTTTACATTCCTACCTTCGAGTTCCGTAGTTATTTTCCCCTACCCCTTCTGCGAAAGCCATGGTATGGAGTTTTCCAGTGAGAACTTTGAAACCCTTAATTCCTAGAAACCGTTCATTCCAAAGGACGAAGCTAGGGTAGGGTTCCGTTAGCATTTCCTCCACATTGTTACCCACACTACCTTGTCCTCTGAAACGACAGTATTAAAGGTTTCAGGTAGGTAGTCTGTTTTTAAAGTGGTTTTGCTCTCGTGTGCGCCAGTCTTCTGCTTTCTTGGCAAACATCAACATGGATAAGTTCGTGACGCGGAAGAAACGGAAAACAGAATCAGATTCTCACCTGGTAAGCTTGATTGTTTTATAAGTAGTGACTATTATTTAGGTAATATATTTTATTTAAGTGATTATGTAACATTATTTTTTCCAGTAAATAAAAAACTTAATACTTTAACAGTAATTATAGCAGAATTTAGTTTATTTACGAACTGAAACTTATATACCATTTTCTGGACTTTTTTAGCTCATCTCCATTCTGTAAGGCTAGCTGCTCTGTATGTTGAATGTTTATATACAGGGAATAATTTTTTTCCTCGTCAATATGGAATTGAAAATCACTCCCTTTTTATTATCAAACAATAATTTTCACAATTCATGGCCGATAATCACTTTATAACATTTGTTATTTGATAACTGCAACACTGCATGAGTAAACAGAAGTAAGAGTGAGAAATAAGTATTTAAACGTTACACAACCGTATTTAAGTTAATAAGGAAGCAAATGCGTCTTTTTAATAACTAATCAAGCTGCATATTTTAACTAAATAATTCACTGCCAAAATACTGATTATACTTAATATAAGCCGAGAAATGAATGTGGTTCAATTAGCTGTAGGATAAATTTCATAGTTCTATCTCCGATAGTTTTCATTTGTGTCATTAAGTTTTTTTCTTTTTTACCTGGTTGATGCCTTTACTAAATAAAATAGTCTTTAAGGGTTTTAATATGATTCAATCGTTCATTTGATGTTGATCCGTTTATTAGCTTTGGCGCTTTGGGTTTTTAGGGCGCATCAAAAACTGTGAACAAAGAATTTCACGAACAGCATTTGAATCGCAGTAATAATTATGTGATGTGGCATAAAAAACCCGACAAAATGCGAGTCGAACTCGCGCACGAAGGGTTCCGTACCATTATCTATAAAATCGGCAAAAAAAATCATGTCTTTTGTATGGGAGCTCCACTTAAATATTTATTTTATTCTGTTTTAGTATTTCTTGTTATAGCGGCAACAGAAATACATCATTTGTGAAATTTTATTCTGTTTTCACGTTTGTTGTATGGGAACCCCCCTTAAATATTTGTTTTATTTTAATTGAATCATTTATTTTTAAAGTGGATATATAACTAAATATTCTGTGAATATTTCAAGCGTCTACCTGTTGCCATTTTCAATATCGAGCAAACGTAAAAATAAAGTGTATAACATACGAGCTTATCATCCAGAGAAGACTTGTTTCGGTTGACCTCTAGCGCAAAATTCTTAAACCACAGAATTCACTGGCCCCCCCTGGAAATCCTACAGATTTGCGCCCATGTAAATTACTATCCTACAAGTGAACTAAGTGAAATACAACTATAACATTAAGATCAGTGGCACAGTTTAGAAGAATAACTGAAACATTCAGCACATTAGTTAAGAATGAGTCCGCTACGTCAACCAAAGGAAGGAAAGAAGCGACTTCATGTGACCATCCTGAGATCCATCTAGAACCGAATCCAACCTCAGTCCCCATTCATTGAGTCACCAGCCGTAACACCAGGAACCAGATTAGGATCGTGGTTCGTGATGAGTGCTAATTGCCGCTGGAAGATATACCGTAATCAATTATTATTCAGGAGCTTTGAATAGTTTTGTTCTATATCACAACGCTAAAGGTACTGTTCATTTTTTAAATGTTATATTGCACTACTGTCCTGATGGCCAAGCTAAATTAAATTCATTTTTTAAATTTCTAATGACTCTGTAATTTATTAACTTCTTGGTTGAATCAAATCATTTTGATTCTAATAATTGCCAACTGATTAAACTTGTTCACATGAATTTGAGAATTTAGACGCAGAAGTCCTGCTCTTTAAGCATTGAACTAAGTCAGAGCATGCAATTATATTTATTTTCATATACACGTTTCAGAATATTTGAGATTAGCAATTAAAGAATTATGTATTTGCGATTGTATTTTTGGTACTGACAGAATCGTGCAACATTTGGAATCATTAGTATTTCTGAAATAAGCTGTATCTATTTACAACTTAATAAGTTTTATCTGTTAAAAATTATTTTGTGAACCATTGAATGGAAATACATTGTTTATGAAATAACACTATAAATGCATAAATAGTGTAGCATCTTAACTATTTAAGATATTTTTTCATGTTTCTTTAAACTTATGTGTGATAATCCTCAGAGTTAATTACGGAAGTTGATTTTATCTTTTTCTTAGGAATACACACTTTAGTTTGTAGCATTACAGTATACAAGCCTTTTCTACTATTAAAAGTGTTACTAAGAATGGGTTAGGTTGCCAGTATATTTTATTCTGAATTTATAATATTCAATAATCATGTTTCTTCTGTTATCCTTTCAACTTTGTTTTGCTAGGTACTTATATTTACCTAATATTATGTGTAATGAGTATTTCTATTATTTATTTAAATTTAAATATTGCACTATAATTATGTATTACGTTTTTATTAGAATGCAGATGTTGCATAATGATTCTAGAACAATGGATTTGGTGTGGGATGTATTAGAGAGAGGCATAAGAGGCCTGTAAGTGCGAGGGAGAACGAAACAGTGATTCCTCGGTAACAGAGACAAAAGCTGGGATTCCCCACTGGTCGTGGGAACTAAGTGATAACTACTGTCTCACGATGTGGGAGAGAGAGAGAGAGAGAGATAGAATGTAAAGTCCCTGGCTCTGTGTGTAGAAAACTGTTTTCAAGGTGTGTCGTGTATTCTTATTGGCTTGTGATGTGTAGTGTGAATGAAGTGGGTGTGTGATTGGTCGGTGAGGGCATGTGACTTCTCCTTCCTGCGTGAAGGACACAGTGCCATGATCTCACCAGTCGTCTGTCGATCGCTGCGCGAGGAGGGCGCGTTTGGTGGGGTGCGGGATTTTGGGTACTTACCATAAAAGGTTACTGTAAGACTTAATCTACGTTTGTTTTATTTAATTTTCATCGCCCGAGCTGCGAGCATGTTTTGACAGGCGGATAGACGTGTTGAATGAGTGAACAAAATATTGAAAGTGATTGGATTCAGTTGTTTCGTCTTTCGGACAATAAAACTCTCAAATGAAAAAGGAAGAAAATCTTTTTATTTCATTAAACAAACTGTAACATATGGCGCCCAACATGGGGCGGGCACAAATTTTTACACGACCCTGAGATTGAGACGGATATTTCGGCAGTGAAGAATAACTATAAACATTCTTGAAACAGTTCGTGACTACGTTAACCTTAAAGGAGGAAAATTTACGACAAATATGGAAGAGTTTATAAGAAAATGGCGGATAAGTGCATCCAGAACTGTCGGCGTAGCTGAGCGGCGAATGTGGCTTTCTCTGCGGCGAGAGTTGACGGGCTGTTTCAGCGAGTGAAGAGTTCCAGAGAAACTGCGGAAAGCGGTACATCGAGGGACAGAGTGAATCAAGGCACCGTGGGACTTCAGGGCTGTCTCATCACGGGATTTCAGGACCAAGCTTCGCGGGATGAATCGCCGAAAATAGCAAGTGGAAGAATGGAACGAAATTATTTGTTTTTATTTGTTTGTCTTTTGTTTTGAGCATTGAACCATTATTTGTGTTAAAATTTTTGTACTTTGTATATTTCATTATGGATAATGATAGTAACAGTAGTAATGAAACCGATTTTGTAGGTTTTGCGGAAAATGTAGAAATTTCCGAACAGTTCAATCCAAATTTGGAAATAAGTTTAATTGAACAGAATTTTTCATGTCACCAGGAAATACCTGGAAACAGGGAACGTCCTGCCGAACATGGTCAAATTTGACGTCGTCCGGGCCTGCGGGCCCTTTGAGCCCGATATGCCACCGCCCAAACGCCACCATCTGTTCAAACCTCCCGCTTGTGCGTGCGTGTGTGCGTGTGTTGCTAGCCCGTCAAGAGGGCACTTAGCTGCAGTGCGCCGCACCCCTAAAATATATTAATAAATATTGTAATCCTTTTTCTTTTTGCCCCTAAATAGTGTCACGATGGCTATGCATGCTTTTATTTAACTAATTCATGATGTTTTGTTATTTAATAAGTGCAAGCACGAACAAGGACGCTCCCTAGCGGGCAACGGAGGAACTAGCATGCAACTCATTTAAACCATTTTTATTCATATAAGTAATTATTACAGACGGTCTGGACATGGAAGTAATGTACTAATTTTTGTAAAAGGATTTATGTATTTTTCAATAGTAACCCGGGGCACGCCACAGCTAAGTTGTAACGGTAATTGTGTTCGGCACGAAGGGCGCCATGTTGCCTCCCGCAAGCCATGAGCTCATCCCAGTCTCCTTCTACAGCCGGCCGAGAGCGCACGTCTCTGCAGACACCCTGAGGACATCATCGTTGTTTCACCGAGTAGTAGTTCTGTAAATTAATTTATCCAAATAGTTTTCTTTTCATCCTCGGGGCCTCTCTCGGTCGGAGAGACTGCATAATTAATAATTATTTACTCTCCGGAGTTTTCTCTCATCTGTGTAGTAAGTAACGGCTTGAGGCGGCCACGTGCGTGGTCCGCATCCTCATCTAATCTGATTCGTGCCTCGGGCGTTTATAGCTTTATCAACGGAGGATCGTGTAAGGACGTGTACCGTGAGTAAAATAAAAACCAATTAACTGAGTTACGTGTTTAGTGTTCGGAGGGCCACGTGGGTCCTTAACCTGGTCAGCGGCGTGTGGGACGCCCTAAGAGCCCACTGCGATAATTAGGAGCGTGCCCGACGCTGAGAGCGGGCTTAGTTAGGGACACGAGCTGCGTAAAAAATCAGGAGGGCTAATATCTCGCCGCACACGGGCCACGTAACGCCCTGAGTTAGAGTTTTTCAGCCGGGTCCACGTGCCCACTCACGTGGTGGCGCCCATTAATTTCTGCCGATATTCCCACCTCAAAACCGGTACGCCCTCAAATTATTGAACAAACTGTAACTAATAGCCCAATTGAGAATATGGGGGTGGGGTTAGATATGTTGCAGAAATTAATGGAAATGTTGCAGGAAATGAAACACAACAGTCAGGAAATGAAACAAAACAGTCAGGAAATGAAACAGGGACAACAGGAATTAAAACAAGAAATGTCACAGATACAACATAACCTCACACAAAAAATCGAACATGGTCAAAGGGAAATTAGGCAGGAAATTTCACAGGTTAAAGATGAAATCCTTAAACAGGTACAGCAGAAATTAGTGAATACAGAGGCTAAACTATGCAAAGTACAAACTGAAGCAAACAAAAAAATTCACAATTGTAAACAAAGGGTTGAAGTATGTGAGTCAGGAATTGAAAAGATGCAGACCGGTCTTGATCAATGTAGTAGTAATGTAGGCATTTTGAAAGAAAACGTAACTATAGTTAGGCAAGATGTACAAGAAAATAAAAACATACTTTTAGGTCTACAGGAAAATTTGGAACAGATTCAGGTAGAAATGGCTAGAAACCATAATGAGATTGAGAACCTTCATATTCAGGTGAATGAAAACATTAGAAACATACAGATTCAGGAGAGGCAAATCCAGGAAGTACAGGGGAATTTAGAACTCAATGTAGAAAGGGTACTTTCTGAAAATGTAAATATAGGAAACAAATTCGAAAAATTTTGAGACGAAGTAGGCCAAGAATGTTTGAAGAAAGTTGAAGAAAAATTGTCTAGAATTTGATACCATACTAAGGGCACCATTCGTAGATCAGTCCTCACTGTTGATGAAATTAACACATTTGAGAAGGCTGTTCCTAAGTTTTATGGGGATAATAGGGGAGCTACCCCCATACAGTTCATTACTAAATGTGATAAGGTATTCCATTATCTTAAAGGATCTTATGAACAACAAGTAGAACTGTTTGTAACAAAATTGGCAGGTGATGCATTACAGTGGGGGATGCATAAGGAAAGCGAATGGAAAATTTTTGCAGAGGCCAAGCAAGCATTCCTTGATAAATATTGGGGAATTTATGTACGGGATAATTTCTTACAATATTTGTTTTCAGGCAAACACAGGGGAAGAGATGGCTCCATGGCCAATTATGTTCATTGACTATACAGTCAGGCTAGATACCTCAGTAATCCTATAACAGATGAACGGTTTATTTCTCATGATGTACATCATTTCAATCAACATGTACAAAACTGCATTCTAGGACTAAGAGCACAAAGTGTGGAGGAGGTAGTGGCACTGCTCGAGACTCTCGATCGACGAGATGAACGAGAGGAGGGACTCGGGGGCAGGGACCCAGAGTACCAAGGCAGGCCACCGGGACCACCCATGGAAAGGATCCACCAGCCAGGCAACCAGCAGCAGGCTCCACGACACGGACAGCAAGATAATGCACAGGGCCAGGAAAGGGTACCCAGATGGAGACGAGAGCAGCAGCAAGAAGGGAGAGCGCCAGAGGGGCAGAGACAACCACAGCAACAGGAGAGGCGAGACCATAGAAATTTAAACCAATAGGGTGGGAGAATCAAGCCTCAGTTCCCCTACAAAAAAAAAGAACAAGGGGCAGTATCGCAATGCTAGGTTTTGCAAAATTGTTGTAATAAAATTACTTCACATGATAAAGATGATTTATTGCAAGATGCAGAGCAACCTAATAAAATTATACCGGGCAAAATAGGAACATGTCCATATGTGTTGGGTGAAATAAGTGGTATCAAAACACCAGTAAAAATGTTGATTGACACCGGCAGTGAAGTAACTGCAATGTCTGAGGAATTTTTTAACTCGTTAGGAAATAAAATCACTAAGTCTTTAGCAGTGTTACCAGTATCTAATGTTACCATAGTAAGTGCAACCAGGGTGAGAAATAAAAATGTGAAAAAACAGGTCCTATTAGTAGTAAAGTTGGGTGAGGTTGTCATGTGGATTGTTTTCCTTATAGTAAAAGGGTTAAGTGAAAGGTAATTTTGGGAGCTGATTGGCTACAAGGAAATGAAACTGTTATTGATTATTCACGGCAATGTTTATATTTAATGGAAACTAAAATCATTTTTAAGACCGATGGGAAAACACATTCATTTCAGTTACAATTGTTAAAGGGAGAAATGTGTTCAAATGAACTAGAATTGGAATGTAATTTTTTGGAAAAAGCATATATTACAGAAACTGAGGTTGATCAAATTTTGCTTCAAGGGGGTACGAATCAGCAACAGGCTGAATTAAGGCAGATTTTACAGAAACAACATAAGGCATTTGCTAATTTCCCAGGTTTAAACAGTAAATATGAATGTGAACTAAAATTGAGGGAACATAAACCTTTTGTGCAGAGGCCTTACCCAGTGGCTTATAATTTGAGACCTGCAGTAGAAAATGAGATACAGAACATGATAATTATGGATATTATTGAAAGGGATAGCTTTGAATATTGAAATCCCATGGTGGTTGTAAAAAAGAAAAATGGGGGGGTTAGGTTATGTTTGTTAGATTTATTATTCATTGTCAGATACAAAGAATTTCCACATACACTTACTAACACAACACACCAGCATGACCAACTGTTCCATAAAAAAACGTCAACAGTATATCCATCTTTACCAAAGATAATTCCACATCTTAACACTCCCTCTCAATTACAAGTCTTATCTATTCAGTAGTGAATGACTATAAAACAGACTTGTAATTGGATTATGTATTATTTATCTTCAAGCACAGTTTGTTCCTAACCTCACAGAACTTGGTTGGTCTCAGTTGCTTGATAAACATATCTGCAATATTTGAATTTGAATCTACATACACAACATTCAAAACCTTCTTAGCAACAATGTCCTTAATGAAATGAAATTTGATGTCAATATGTTTTGACCTTTTAGTGTTTTCATAGTTTCGCATCATATGTATTGCCCCTTGGTTATCTACAAGCAAATGACCTTTTATGTCGTTTTCATGACCGACAAACTCGGACAAGAGTCCCTTTAAGTAGAGGAGTTCAGCAGCTGCTGTACTTCCTGCTGCATATTCTGCTTCAGCCGAGCTCAACGCTACTGCCTGCTGTTTTTTTGCACTCCATGACACTAGATTTCCGCAGTGAAACGAAGCCATCTCACTCATGCTCTTTCGATCCATCCGGTCACCTCCCCAATCTGCATCTGCATAGACTATAACCTTGTTATGCTCTTCTGGATGTTTTCCGTACACCAAGCTAATATCCATTGTTCCTTTTAAGTAGCGAAGCACCCTCTTTGCAGCATTCCATACAGGTCTTGTTGGACAGTCCAAAACCGGCTTAGATATGATGTTGCGAATGTTATGTCTGGTCTGGTGGTTTGGGAGAGGTATGTTAAGCTACCTACCAGTTCTCTGAATGGAACATTTACAACTACAGTTGTGTCTCTGACTTCAATTCTTTCTTCTATTGGCGTAAGACAGGTCTTTCATTCTTCAATATTAAATCTCTCTAGCATCTTCTTGATAAGTTTACGCTGACACAATTCAACTCTGGTACCGACCCACCTTACTTCTGTTCCTACAAAACATTGCATACTCCCCACGTCTTTTGCACCAAACTCGTCTATGAGCCGTTTTGACAGTCCTTCTGTTGTTGACCCCTCACCTATGAGTAGAATGTCGTCTACCCATATTACCAATCATACACTCTTTCCAATATATAAACACACAGCTACTTTGGATCTGCTTAAACTATTCTCTTCTGTAAACTGATTAAATCTCTGGTTCCAACAACACGGTGCTTCTTTAAGTCTGTATAGGGCACGTTGGAGTATCAGTACCTTACTTTCTCCTTCTACTCCCTCTGGTTGTACGATATACACATCTTCATCGAGCGTACCATTTAGGAATGCAGTTGGTATATCCATTTGTTTAACTGTCCAATCCTTCTGTAGAGCGTACGACATTGCAAGTCTAATTGTAGGCATTTTTGCAACTGGTGCATACAAAAGTCCTTTGCTGTCTCCCTGTAAGTCCCTTTGGAAACCTTTTGCCACTAGTCAAGCCTTCTTTGTTCCATCTGGTTTTGTATTGAAAACCCATCTTGTCTCGATTGGATTAACGTTTACTGGTAGCTCTGCTTCGACCCAAGTCTGGAACTTTTTATGTGCATCCAATTCTTTCTCTATTGCCTTTCTCCACTCATCACTCCTGTGCACTGCTTCTTCATAATTCTGAGGATCACTGTCTGACATCAAGCAGTATGCCACATATAGTTCATAGTTTTCTAGATGTTTAGGTTTCTTCACTTTCCTCTTCAATTCCAATGTTGGTTCTTCTTTCTCTTCAAACCCTCGGAACATTTCGTTTTCTACTTCATCTGATGTTGTCTCTTGGTTACTGCACATATTCTTCTTTTTTTCATTCTCTTCATCTAATCTCAAATGTTGGGTATCTGCTTTTTGCTCATCTTTGAATACTATGTCGGTTTCATCAAAGGTCACATCTCTTGATATGTCCTGGTCCCACACTCTGTACCCATTAGGCGCATATCCTACCATTCTGCTTGAAGTAGCCTTGGTATCCAATTTATCTCTTTTTGGCAGTTTGATCATCCAGGCTTTGGCTGCGAAGACCTTCAGTTTTGACAGATCATTTTTACCCAAGTATATGTCTGCTGGAATATTTCCTCCTAGAGCAGCTGTGGGTGACCGATTCAGCTGATACGCAGCTGTGCGAATCACTTCACCCCACAAGAGTTTTAGCAATCCTGTTTCAGCAAACATGGTCCTAACCTTATCCATCAAGGTCCTGTTCATTCTTTCACTAGTGCCATTCATCTGTGGTGAGTACGGTGCGGTATATTCTAATGTAACACCCTTCTCAGCACAGAATGCCTTCAGTTTCCCAGACATAAATTCTCCTCCATTGTCACATCTCACTCTAGCAGTGCAGTTTGTTCCAAAGCGAGATTCTAGGTGTCTAACGTAACTTATCACATTTTCTGCAGCTTCTGCCTTTGTCTTGAGTAAATAAACTACACAAAAATGTGAGAAATCGTCAGTTATGGTCTGATAATACTGTTCACCGTTTATAGTTTGTGTGGACATTGGCCCTCCAATATCTGGGTGCAGAAGCTCTCCAATGTGGGAGGATTTTGGTGAAAAGCTCTTATGGAAATGTTGTCTATTAGCTTTTCCTTGGCTGCATGCATCACAAACCTTACTTGATGTGGGTAATCCCATTTGTTTCAAACCCTTATGGTTTAAATGTCCAAGTCTCTTATGCCACAGATCACCTTCCTCTGCTACTGAGCACACACCCTCTATGGGCCTACACGGTGAGAACTTAGCAACATATAGTTTTCCCAGTGTACCACACTCCAATATCAGCCCATTGTTGTCCATTATCTCTGCCCTATTAGCCTTGAAAATTACTTGCTTACCAGAACATACCACCTTCTTGACAGACAATAGATTTAGCTTAAGGTTGGGTACAATGAGTGCTTCTAATTTTATTTTCTGTTCATCATTCCGGAGCCTAACTATCCCTTTCTGTTTTGCTATTAACTCTTCACCATTTGCCACCCTTATTCTGACAGGTATCTCCAGGTCTTCCACATCTGTCATAAAGTCTTTTATATCACAAGTGACCAAATGGTCTGTGCACCCAGTCAAGGACAAACCTTATCTCTTGTAGCTCACCTCCTTGACCAACACACACTGACTCTTCTGTTCCTGCAGTTGCGATAAATGTAACCTCACTTTGGTCATTGCAGGTGTAACTTGTGTTATATCCATATCCAGAAGCACGAATGTTTTTTTTTGCTTTGCCCTCTCGAGCTCCTGCCAGACCAGTCATTGTTCCCTTCTCTACCTGAGCGATTAGTTCTTACCTTAGGACAGTCTGCAATCAGATGCCTAGGGTCACCACACCCATAACATTTTCTTGTTGGCCTGTTTCCTGCAACAAATGAAGTGTTTTCCACACGCTCCACATCTGTTTGTATGTGATTTTGTTTCAATTCTGCATCCAAAAGTCTTGACTTGACAAAGTCCAAGGTTAGATCTGTGTCTAATGTTTTTAACACTGTGATTATGTTGTCATAGCGTTCAGGTAGGGTTAGGAGCAAATGGCAAACTTTATCATCCTGTTCCATTTTCGATCCCATTGCCTCGAGATCGTATACCAGGTCATCAAATTTATTGAAGTGTTCCTGTAAAGTTGTTGTGCACTTCAGAGTCAGTAGTTTCTTTCGCACTAGTAACTTCGAAATCGCACTCTTCCTTTCAAAAACACTGCTCAAAGCTTTGAGCATATCCCTAGCCGACACTGCTTCCCGCACATATTCTATGTGGCGATCTGTAATACAATTGATAATAATGTTTCTTGCTTTCCTATCTTCTAATTTCGCCTTTTTCAACTCTTCTCCTGTCAAATCTTCTAGCTTCTCTCTTCCATCCACAACCCGTCGAACCTCTTTTTCGTCTAGTAGCAGCAACACACGAAATTTCCAATTTTTAAAGTTTGTATCTGATAGTTGTGGATACTGTGTCGACAAACTCGTAGCCATGATTGCACAAATCAAACTTGCCAAGATTATCTTGCTACCATGGTACACTATTTCATTCCTGTATGTTACTATCTCGTTATTTCACTGTACACATATTTGCCTGAACACTGTGGCACTTCTTCTGGGCCCATAACCTGTTAGATTTATTATATTCATTGTCAGATACAAAGAATTTCCACATACACTTACTAACACAACACACCAGCATAATTAACTGTTCCATAAAAAAACGTCAACAGTATATCCAACTTTACCAAAGATAATTCCACATCTTAACAATGTTTAGATGCTCAGAAATTAAACCAAATATTAATACCAGATAGGGAATCACCAGCACCTATGAAAGAATTGTTGAGGGTTTTAAATATTTTTCAAAAATTGGTTTAGTTGCATCATATTGGCAAAAACCATTGGTTAAAGATTCAAGAGCTTGTACAGCCTTTTTGTATCAAGGGAAAACCTATTGTTTCAAAAGACTGCCTTTTGGGTTAAATGTTTCTGTGAGTCATTTTATTCGAGGATTGGAAGAAGTTTTAGGGCAGGAAGTACTGGAATTAGTAACGATTTATGTGGACAATATCCTAATTGCTACCAAAACTTTTAAAGAACACATTCATGTCACACAGTTAGTTCTTGAAAAACTACAGGAAGGGGGTGTGACAGCTAACTTGAAGAAATCTGAATTCATGAAAGATGAAATTACCTTTTTAGGAAATGTTATAAATGCCCAAGGAGTTCACATTGATCCAGATAAGCTAGAATCAGTAAGAATCTACCCTTCACCTGAATACCGCAAACAATTAGAGAGGCTCATAGGTTTTTTCAATTTTTTTCGTAAATACATGCCAGGTTTCAGTCATATTTGTGGGCCGTTAAGAAAACTGCTTCAGAAAGGTCAGTGCTGGGAGTGGGGTGAAGCTCAGGATCAGGCATTAGAAAGTCTTAAACAGGAATTGGAGAGGGAGATTTTGTTATATCATCCTAAATTAGATGAAAAATTTTACGTTTCATGTGATGCATCTAATGAAGCAGTAGGTGCCATGCTTTTTCAGATAAATCAGGATGGGGAACAGATTCCAATCAGTTTTGCCAGCAGGGCTTTAAATGCAGCTGAAGTAAACTATACGACGACAGAGAAGGAACTTTTGAGTATAGTATTCGCTGTTTCAAAATTTTGCATGTATATTTATGGAAGGGAAACCACAGTACTTACAGATCATAAGGCCTTATGCCACATGAGCTCGTGTAAACGATTACATGGAAGGATTACCAGATGGATCCTAGCATTGGAAGAATATAATATGAACATTCCACATATCCCAGGCAAAGAACAAGTAGTTGCTGATGCATTATCCCGGGTAATTACAGATTCACAATCTGCGCGAGTAAAAGAATTTCAAATTCGCAGTTTAAGTAAACAAATAAAAGAAATAGAGGCTGGTATAGAGGAATTTTCTGAGAAATTGGCTGAAGAGATAAACAAAGATGCCAGATTACAAATGGTGATACAAGATGTTGTTGTGCCACTCGTTGTGGCGACACTTGTTGTAAGCAGGGGGTTGATCGGTCGGCTTTGAGGTGGAAGATTAGTGGGCGCCACCACGTGGTGCGGCACGTGGACCCGGTGAGACTCCTAACTCAGGGCGTGACGTCGCCCATGTGAGACATGATATTCCCCCTTGAAAACATCTAGCACTAATTCCTGCCCGCTCTCAGCGTCGGGCACGCTTTTACCTACGCAGTGGGCTCTCAGGCGTCCCACACGCCGTCACACTCCACGTGGTCACACAGATGGAAAATAAAAGAATAATACGTTAAATTCGCACGCCTGATTTATTCCGCTAATTCAGCTCACACACGTACACGGTTGAAACTGTACAAAGCGCCCGCGGCACGAATCGGTTTAGGGGTGATGAGCCACCACGTGGTCACATATTAAATTATGTAGTACGAGGAAAAAGACCGAGACTGGCCGTAAACTAATTAATGAAGCAGTCCCCCGACCGAGAGTAGCTCCGAGGACTAAAAGAAAGTGATTGAGACGAAATTAAAGTTAACAGAATTACTTGACAGAGAAAACAAGCGGTGAGGTCCCCGGAGTGCTGATGCGTCTGCTCTCGGTCGTTGATGGCGGAAGACTGGGGATGAGATCATGGCTCGCTCGACTAACATGGCGCCCTCCCGCCGAAACAATTGCCGTTAAAAGATATTTGCGAATTCGTGCCACGGGAAACTAAATTAGCATGACAAGAATGCCTTAAAAATTATGTGACAATTTTTGAATAGAGAGAAAAGATTGTACAAATTATAATTATTAAGATTTAAATTTAATTATTGTCTGGCTTCGGGTTTCCTCGTGAATGTCCGGAAAAGCTATGATATTTTAATACATTATTTTAAAATAAAAGTACATAAAACCCTCCCGGCCGATCTGCCGTCACGTTGCACTTAGGGAATATAAAAAAAAACAACACAATTATACATACTTATGTTTTTAGGGGTGCGGTGCACTGGCTCGACAGTGCCCTCTTGCCGGGCGAGCACACACGCATGCACACGTACGCACGGGTAGGCGGGAGGTTTGAATGGAGGGTGGGTGGTGTTTGGGCGGTGGCATATCGGACTTAAAAGGGGCCGCAGGCCCGGACGATGTCAAAGAGTTAGAATCCCTAGATTGTAGAGAGATAATAATGGAAAAGTTTGTCATTCAAGATGGTCATTTGTTTCAAAATGTAAGTAATGATATTCCTAAGTGGGTACTCTGTGTTCTGAATAATTTAAGAAATGAAATATGTGCATTGATGCATAATGAGTGTGGTCATTTTGGTGTGACTAAAACTGTTAAATATATTCAAGGGTTTTGTATGTTTAAAGATATGTATAGGACAGTGTCTATGTGTATTAAATCATGTTTATTGTGTGCACAAACTAAGATAATGAATCAAAAATGTCAAGGTTTGATGGGTAATGTTTTGGCAAGCAAGCCATTAGAAGTGGTGTGTGTTGATTTGTTTGGACCTTTGCCTAAAGGAAGAGGTGGTGTGAAGTATATTTTGGTTGTGTTAGATGTTTTTTCTAAGTATGTAAAGTTGTATCCTATCAAAAGGGCTACCTCTCAAGTAGTTACTGAGAAAGTAATGGACATATATGTAAAAGAGGTAGGCCTTCCAGAAAAAATAATTTCTGACAATGGACCACAATTTCGGAGTGAGCAATGGAAAACATTGTCTAATATTTTAGGTATTGAGTTAGGGTACACTGCGGTATACCATCCAGCTGCTAACCCTGCAGAGAGGGTGATGAGGGAGTTGGGACAATTGTTTAGAGTATATTGTAACAAAAACCATAGCCATTGGGCAATTGTCGTAAGTCAGGTGGAAAAACTGCTAAATAATTGCTGGCATGAGAGTACAGGGTTCACACCTGTTGAATTGATGTTACAGGTTTCGCCAACCACAAGGTTGCAAA
This sequence comes from Bacillus rossius redtenbacheri, assembly GCF_032445375.1. Taxonomy (NCBI): domain Eukaryota; kingdom Metazoa; phylum Arthropoda; class Insecta; order Phasmatodea; family Bacillidae; genus Bacillus; species Bacillus rossius. Next base: position 7,737,785 of record NC_086337.1, on the reverse strand, counting down.
AAATAATTAATTTTCCTGATAGTGATGAAATGCAGTTAAAAGACAAGTTAAAAAATGCTAGAAAGAAGCTTGTGTATAAAGCAAGTGTACGAAAGAGGAAATTTGATAAAAATGTTAAGCAAATTAATTTTAAAGAGGGTGATGAAGTTTTGATTGCTTCACATAAGTTATCTTCGCTGATCGCTAATAAGATTCATAAGTTTTTCAAACTATATGATGGACAATATAAAGTGGAGGCCATTGTAGGCCATAATGTGTACAGAGTAAATCATACCAATGGGCATATTTCATTGCTGAGACCATGGAAAGTTAAGTGAGGAATGTAAAGCTTAAAGTTTGATGTGTAATGGCAAGTGCTGTGTATATTGGTGTATGTATAATTTTTTGTTTTAAATTTGGTAATAGGTTAGCCGAGCTGACTAGCAGCCAAAAGGGTAGTTCGGCTAGCTCGGGAGTCAGGATTGATTAAATGGTGTGTAGTATGTAAAAAGAAAAAAAGTTATAAATATTGGATGATGATATTTTTTTGTAAGTATTAGAATAGTAAGGTTAAGTATAAAGAAGAAACATGAGTTATGTCACCTAATGAAAATGTAACACATACATATGGATTTAGGTTGTTTATATTTTTTATGAAACTGGGAAATTTAAATTTACACTTAAAAAAGTAAAGTCAAATATATAATAAATATGGTTGGCAAGGTATGGTATTGAGAAATGTTTAAAAGCTTTACACATAAAATTTTATGAATTCTTGTGAATAATGTTTTTCATAAATTATAATGTGATAAATTTAAATCATTAACAGAGTTTTTGTGTCTGATAGTAAAGGTGTAAAGTCTAAGATTATAGGCTGTAGTTGTTGTCTTGTAATAACAGAATGATACATTCGAATGTTGAAATGTTTCTATGTCAATGTTGAGCACTGGAGAGTATTTTGCTGTAACACTAATGGTTTTTCTTTTGTGAGGTTGTCTGGGCGGCAAGGAGGTTAATGTTAAATATGTTTTCTGGCAGTGTGACCGATGTTTTTTCTTTGCAAGGGCGAATCCCTTCTTCCTTGCTAACCCCACCCCTCATGTGTCGTCAATATTATTGTTTATGGCATTCACAACCAGGTAAATGTTGAAGAGAATAAATAAAACATGTAATGTATCAAGGTATCAGAGAATTTGACACTTCAGTTTGTTTTCGAGTAGCATTAGCAAGATCTTAAGGCACGGAATAAAAATAGTTAACATTTATATTGCTTATAGTTGGTTTCAAGAATTGTTTGCCCCAAATAATTGAAATGATAAGGGTTTTACAAATGTTGAGAAAACTTGTGTTGGGCATTATATATCAGAGTGGATGTTACAGAATTTAATTGCAAAGTGGCTTATGGTACCATTATCAGCAATGTTTTGCTATTGTGTTTTGGAGGCAGCTGGGAAGCAAAGGTTTAAATGTAATTTGTATCAGACAACAGGTCTATTTTGTTTTTCAGGGCAGAAGTCCATTTCCCCTTCGCCGCTCCCACCCCTCTGTTGAAATGTTTCTTAAGTATTGTTATGTTTTGCTTATGAAATGGTATGAAAGCCAAGATGTAAGGAATTCCACTGTAAATCATGAACATTGTTATATTTTACACACACATACGCAATATGTTATGAAACTTTTACAGATTATTGTTTATACTGAATGAGAGATGCAAGGTTGCCAACTGTTGGAAATGTGTAAAGAATAATATTTTTTTTGAGATTGATATTAAAAAAAATGATAATGCTGAGTTGTTTACGTGTTTAGGGATCCTGCTTCTTATGGCCACTGTTGGTGGACACTCTGTGTTATATAGCGGAACTTCTTTGAATTTATAGTCGTTACTGGGCGCCACTCCTTTGTAGACTTTAACTTTGTTATCAAAGAAAACAAGTGAAATCGAATACATAGGAGAAAAACAACACTTCAGATCTAATGTTTAAGTAGAGTGAAAACATGGAGAAATTAGGGTTACTGAACATACACAATATTAAATAATAATAAAATAAGATATGATTAAACAGATAGTTTTTAATGAAATAAATATATATAATTTTTGGCTTGGCAAGTGGTATATAATTATGTCTCTCAAACAAACAGGAAATATGTTGCACACATGAAAATCCAACAAAAGTTCATTAATTCAGTTTATTATGTCCGTTGTTCTCACTCTTCGATCGAAGAAAGTATATAAAATATAGTTTATTACCATGAACATTTAATTTAAAACAATATACCTCGGCTTAATTCAGTATGTAGGGTGGGTAGAACAACATGAGATTCCAGTCTCATTTCACCTCTGGGTCTGAACTGGGATATGTAATTAGAATATTAATTGGTATAAAATGTTTGTCTCTGAAAGGTTTTACTTAGTGTGACAAATAATCAGTGTTTTTATTCGTGGTTAGCAGGTCTGAATTACATTCGGTGCAGGAAAACAGTCTTTTACGATGGAGAATTATGAGTCTGTTTTACTCACATCAGAATTCACACCTAATTACACATCTGTGCGGATGTGCCCTATATTAATCACATACATTTAATTGCACGATGATTCAAAACATCCTTACACCTGGATGATCTAATTTAGCTTTTCAGATTATCTAATTTATAAGGGATTTCAACCCAGGCTATATCGCCAACGCCGTCACCATTCCAATACTTATTCTTAACTCTCTTTCTAAAGGACGCTTAACTTAAGTAACTCGGCCTCTCATTGGCCGGAGTACAAAGACCATTAACGTAATTTACACTTCAAAACAAAATACTGACTTCCAACAATACATCTGAAAACATTAAAATGTCACAAATTTAAAATTTTAATTTCCAACAATGAACATCCTTTTATTGCCAATTGTTGCTTGAATGTCAGCTCGGGCTACGTCACAGAGTGTAGCACTCGTAGATACGTCCAACTACAAATATAGAGCATTAACATGAAAACATAATCAAATAACAATAAATATATTAAAATGTTATTAAAATAAAAATAATTCACTTTCTGTGCATGGGATAGTCATGTATCAGCACAATGCTTTCAGTTTAAATAATGTTGTTCAAAGATAAATTTATGTAAACAATTATACTCTTTTGGTACTTTTTGATTTAATTCTGTAAATTTAATCAAAAAGTAGGGGGGGTTATGTAGCATTGCAGTATACAAGCCTTTTATACTAATAAAAGTGTTACTAAGAATGGCTTAGTTTGCCAGTATATTTTTTTCTGAATTTATAATGATTTAATAATCATGTTTCTTCTGTTATCCTTTCTTTAAAGTCAGTGCAGGTCTTCCGCACGGAAATGTTTCGATCGCCGACCAAGAAATCAGGATCCAGTACTAGTGTGACTCATGAACAGCCCACGTTTAAGATTACCAAGATGGAAATTATGAAGCCTGATGCTCATAAACTTGAAGTTTTAATTAAAAAGGTTGAACTGCTTTGCAACAAGGTTGATGATCTTCAAAATGAAAACGCGCTACTCAAGTGTTTGCTTAGCGACTCACGTTCTGAAATGGCCGAGATAAAACAAGAACTCATTTTAATCAGAGAAAGTTTGATAGTCAATAATAAAAGTGAGCTATCTTATAGCCATGCATTAAAGAAGTCTTAGAGCGGAAAAAAAACTGAACGTGCAGCAACACAGAGCGTCTCAGGTAATGGGAGTCCACCCAGTGGCCTACATCTGACGCAGCATGAAAAAAGTGATGTCACCACCAATAACAAACAATGCGTCGACAGCGACGGTTTCATCACAGTGCAACATGGGCGCAAGTCTCAAATGGGTCATTCCATACCAAATCAACCAAAAAAAAAACTATTTTTGACACCCACCGTCTCAGATTTTGTCGAAACTTGGCATGGTTGTTCAATTTATTGATGTAAGTAACCATACCAATTTGTTTTTCTTTATCTCTAGTGGTTTAGATTTTACATCCCCTTAAAGTTTATGGATTATTGGCATTTTAATCATCTGGCCGCTGTTAACTAGATGTGTTGTCCGATGGAAAAAAATTCATATTTTTTTTATTTACTAACCATTTTGTCTGGAAAAAATTTTATGTTTGGATCAATGTAGCAGGAATAATATAAAAAATGATCAAAACTACTAAGTGTTTATTTGGAACCATAAAAAAACCTCAAAGTATAATTTTTATGATTATCGAAACAAAATGTAGAGTTTTACGGAAAATGGTAAATCTCATAAGGGGAAAAAAATAATCATGAAATCTCTGTTTTATTTTTGTTCTAAAAGATATGTTCTACCACATTAAACAGTAAGATTCGTGTTTTTTTTTACTCCTTTGATAATTTTTTTCACTTCAAAACACAAAAATGAGTTAATTATTTAATTTTGATTAAAAAGCTGCTTTGGCCGCTATTTGCCTGCCTGCCTGCCTGCCTGCCTGTGTTTCTGAATTATATACAGATGATTAAAATACCACATTATTCTTTTGGTATCCCACACACTTCTTTATAAAATAAATTACCTTACTTGCTGCTTCCTGTTTCCCATGCTGTCAAAGCCCTGCATTCGTGCCATGACACCATCCTGTTCCTTTTCCACTCGCAAATACATAAACAACTGCCAGTGTAGTTTACCTATTTTTTTGTGTTTGTGCCTGGCTGCGGACTTCACACACCCCTTCCCCCGTCTTCTGTGCTCGCCCTCTTCCAGATCCAGATGCAAGATCTTCCCAGGAGATAAGCCATAAGGCCAGCAACTGATACAATCCGTGCATAGAGAGAGAATAAGGCGGGCTGTGTGTGACCTTGTGCATGTCCAAACCTGCCTTCCCCTCACAGCAGCATTATTTAATACCTATAGCTTCCATGTCAGTCCGTCACAGGCAGTTGCCATGAAAGAAGTAAGATTGGTGCTTTTACATAACAGTCAATTAATCATTTCAGTAAATGAGTGTTATTGATAGTATTTATGTGTTTTTATTAAACTAAGTGAGTACCAAAGTGCATTGTTGTTATGTTTTGTTGAACAATGGAGAAAAAGTGCAGTGTTGAAGAAACTACTGAAAAGTGATTGCCATCTGTTACACTATGTCAAGGACAAGTCTATACAAGGTATTGAAAAACTTTCTGAAGAAGATTTGAATCTTTTGACATTAAGATGTGAATCCAACAAGTTAACAACTGTTTGCCTTCACCATGAAAGTGTGTTTTTAAAGAAGTATGAATTTTTACAAAAGGTTTGTTGTGATCCTTTCAAAAGACATAAAACTGTTATTAAAAAAGCACTTCGTGTTTTAACTGTACAACAGAGTATAATCATCTTATCAAAAGGGTACAAGGTTAAACCTGGTCAGAAACTTTGTGCGTTTTGCTGGAATAAACTTTTAAAAGATAAAGAAGCTGACAAGGTTGAAAGTAATGATGAACACGAGAATGGACAAACATAGGATATAGGACTAACATTTAGAGATGAACTAAACCAACTTCAAAAAAATACTGTAATTGACGAGCTAAATTCTTACTTTCATGAAATTGGATGTTCACCAATGAAATTACATGCTCTTTGTCATCATAGCAAATCAATTTATGCTAAAGAAAAGCTACAAAAAGTTCATGAAAAAGTAAAATCAAAAATTGAAACTGTTCTTGAAGTTGATCTACCAGAAGAAAAAAACTTGTTGGAAAAAAGTATGTTGCAAAACAGTGAAGACATGGATAAACTAGTGAACATTATTAAAAAGGAAATTATAGGTGCATCAAGAAAAAAACACATTCAAATGTTGACAATACCAGCTTCTCTGTTGTGGTCAAGAAAAAAAATAAAAGAAACTTTTAACACATCTGATTATTCTGTTCGTAAGGCTCAACATGTGTTTAAAACAAGGGTTTTTTAGGTGAACTAGACCCTAAGCAAGGGAAACAGCTAAGCCTTGAAACTATTGATTTAGTGAAACAATTTTATCAGAGTGCTGAACATTGTAGAATTCTGCCAGGGATGAAGGATGTCGTGAGTATAGGAAAAAAGGTTTATGAGAGAAAGCGTTTGATTTTGTGTAATCTTTCTGAGCTATACTCAAGTTTTAAATGGGAGCATCCTCATTTGAAAATAGGTTTTTTAAAATTCTGTTTTTGAGACCTAAATGGTGCATTTTAGCTGCCTCTAGTGGCACACACTTAGTATGCGTGTGCACAATACACCAGAATGTTATTTTATTGATTCATGGAGCCGGTATAGAGGAAGATTACAAAGAACTGATATTGCTCATGGTTTGTGAAGGAGCAACAAGAGAATGTATGTTAAGGCATTGTGACAAATGTTCATCAAAAGATAACCTTGTCCATTTTTTACAGACAAAGTTTGAAGAATATGACAATGAAGACATTATTGAGTTCAGTCAGTGAGTTTCCACAGATCGAACTGAAATGATAAGGTGTTCCAGCTCTGTTGTTGAATTTATAGAAACATTAGAACAAATTAATACCTCATTCTTACATTGCCAAATCACAAGCATCTACTTTTAAAATTTTAAAGGAAACAGCTCTTTCCAATGTAGCTGTAATTTCAATGGACTTCAATGAAAATTATGCTTTCACGATACAAGAGGAAGCCCAAGGTTACCACTGGACCTCAGATTCATGCACTATTCATCCTGTAATCATTCACTGCAAGGATGCAACTGGCAAAAAGCTTGTTCTACCTTTTTGAATCATATCTGATGACCTCAAACATGATGTAAGTATGGTGTACGAAATCCAAAAAACTATGACTGCCTTTTTGAAAGAGAACCACCCACACATTAAAGAGATTCATTACTTTAGTGATGGGTGTGCAGCACAATATAAAAATAAATACAACTTCGTAAACCTGTGTCTACATGAGAGAGATTTTTTACTGAGAGCTCAGTGGTCATGTTTTGCGACCAGCCATGGCAAAATGGAATACGACGGAATAGGGGGTACTGTAAAACGCATAGCTCGGAAGGAAAGTCTTAAACGACCTCTGGGAAAAACAAATTATAACAGTGGTTGAACTGTGAGTTCTGCAAGACCAGAATTGAAAATATCAGTTTCCATTTTATTAGTAAAGAAGCAGTTAAATTGACTCGCCTTGCTATGGAAAGTCGCTTCAAAGATGTTCAAACTCTTCCAGGGACAAGATCATTTCACAACTTTCAGCAACATAATGATTCACAAACAATTGAGGCTCGAAGAATTAGCAAGGATGAAAAAGCAGCTATTATTTTTATTTTATTTAGCATTCAGCAAAACTATCTCATGAAATTAGAAGATTTGTACCCTGGATGTTTTATTGCTTGTGTTTATGACAGCTTCTGGTACTTTGGCATGGTGAATGAAATAAATGCTGAACAAAAAGATGTCACGGTACAGTTTCTTCATCCCCGCGGACCATCACCATCCTTTTTTTGGCCCAAGAAAGAAGATACATGTGCTGTGCCCATTCCTCATATTATTGCTATGGTGGAACCGCCAAAAACAATGACTGGAAGAATCTATCAGTTTTCACAAGAATGTATGACAAATATCCAATCAAAATTTGACAGTCTAGAAGAATTTTGAAGTACAATGACCTAACAGTGTTACAACTGCAAGAACTGTAATTCTTAATAACATAGGAGTATTGCATGTGTAAGTAAACACACTAATGTTTTATGTAGTGTAATTTAATAATTATATTTAAATTGAACTGCAATCTCATTACTGAGGTCAGTTCTGTTCGTATTTGTGAGAGTAAAGGGAACAGGTTGATGCCATGGCAGGAATGTAGGGCTTTGACAGCATGGGAAACAGGAAGCAGCAAGTAAGGTAATTTATTTTATAAAAAGGTGTGTGGGATACCAAAAGGAAAATATGGTATTTTAATCATCTGTATATAATTCAGAAACACAGGCAGGCAGGCAAATACCGGCCAAAGCAGCTTTTTAATCAAAATTAAATAATTAACTCATTTTTGTGTTTTGAAGTGAAAAAAATTATCAAAGGAGTAAAAAAACCACGAATCTTACTGTTTAATGTGGTAGAACATATATTTTAGAACAAAAATAAAAAAGATTTCATGATTATCCTTTTCCCTTTATGAGATTTGCCATTTTCCGTAAAACTTTACATTTTGTTTCGATAATCATAAAAATTACAGTTTGAGATTTTTTTATGGTTCCAAATAAACACTTAGTAGTTTTGTTCATTTTTAATATTATTCCTGCTACATTGATCCAAACATAAAATTTTTTTCAGACAAAATGGTTAGCAAATAAAAAAAATGTTAATTTTTTTCCATTGGACAACACATCTAGTTAACGGCGGCCAGATGATTAAAATGCCAATAATCCATAAACTTTAAGGGGCTGTAAAATCTAAACCATTCGAGATAGAGCAAAACAAATTGGTATGGTTACTTACATCAATGAATAGAACAACCATGCCAAGTTTCGTCAAAATCTGAGACTGTGGGTGTCATGGTGTGGTTGAACTGACATGGAATGACCCAAATCAAAGATTCCAGTGAAACCAAATGTGAAAATGATAAAAAGAAAACTCCCATGAAAGTGGGAATACGTAATGTATCCACTCTCAAAATGCTACCGAAACCTTTGTTTAAAAGAACAAAAGCTCTCTTTGTAACTAGATTTGACCCAATCGTCCAAGATCAGGAAATTGTAGATTACATATCAAATGAACTCAACCTGGCTCAAGTGAAAGTGACCAAAATGAAAACTAAATTTAATTCATATGCTTCCTTTCATGTTCAGGTTTTGGAAGAAGACTTTAGCCGTATAAATAATATTGTATTCTGGCCAAGTGGTTGTTTGATAAGCCTGTTCTACGGTACACTGCACCCTGAGCAAATCCTAATCGCTGGCTCCCCACCCGAGGTGCTTAATACATCCACCTCCACTGCTACATCTGCTCCTACTTCTTCCTTAGCGCCTGGAGGGGCGTCTCACTAGTTCAGTGTGAAATTTAACAACGAGTTTAATCTATTTTACCAGAATGTAAGAGGCCTGAGAACCAAAGCAATAGAATTTTCTGAAAACATCTCGCGTAGTGATAATGATTCATCGATAATAGTCTAAATTCTCATTATTTCAACAGTAATTACCTTATTTACAGAACTGATAGGGACCCTGTATTAACTTTGAAGAGTAGAGGTGGTGGTGTCCTGACTGCTGTTAATAAACATAAATTCAAAAATGTAACATCTACGCATAAATATGACTACCCAGGAATAGAAGCTGTCTGGATACATTTAAAAACACATGATAAACTTTTAACAATTGGGAATATTAACATTTCCCCTCAAACAACTCCTTCAGTTTATGCATCATACTTTGAAGCCCTTGAAGATAAGTTTGTGAATTCTGATGTCTCTTTAATAATAATTGGTGATTTTAATGTTCCAGGCATTGACTGGTCTCAACTGCATAACCAAAATATAGTTCAATCAAATATTAAGTTTAAAGCCATATCATTAATCAACTTTGTATCAGCAAGAGGTTTAACTCAGCTTAATCATACTCAACCTTCGGCCCAACTCTTGGACCTATGTTTTACTAATATTGAATAATGTCCGGTTACCAAAGATCTGGAACCACTAGTTAAAGAAGATAGTTTTCATTGTGCATTAGAGATAACCTTCCAATTTGATGATATGTCAATAAACGATAATACATCGTCTTCATATGAAAACTATAAGATTGGTGACTACCTCAGCCTTTTTATTGCTCTTAGGGACCATGACTGGTCAATTTTATATAATTCTAAAAATATTAATACCATGGTTGACAACTTAACTTGTACAATGAATGATCTCATAGAATTATATGTACCTCCTACTATTAAAAAGGCTACGAAGTATCCCCTATGGTATTCTAACCAGCTAATAAAATCTCTTAAGAAGAAATTGCACTATCATAAATTATATAAACGAAATCTGAATCCGTTTTACTATTCATTATTCTCAGATTACCGCAAGGAAACTAAATCACTTTTGCGTTGTGCCCCTTGTGTAGATAAAGAAACTTTATCTATGGTTATGAAAATACTGGAAGCTGCATCAAGTGAGCGACACAGTAACTACTGTATACTCAGAGGACGCAAGGGAGCAACCAAAAATATTAGTTAGTTCTCACAAAGGGAACTAGGAAGGAGGATCGTATTTGAAGCGAAAAACAAATATGTTTGCTTAAAGTTTACCCTTTTTATTGTTAATTAAAATCTGCATTCTATTATTTTGATGTTCTTTGAAATTACAGAATTACCATTATTGGAATTAATAATTAATTATTTTAAAGGGGGCCCGGGCCATTTGATGTCATTAGTTACAATTTTATGATATATTTCATAAATGAGACTATGAAAATAACCATAATAATTTTAACATTAATAAATTTAATAGTTATAAAAAAACATTAATTGCTCTGATTTGTGTTGGAGTACATATTCAAAATGTTGCATAGCAGACTGTTCACTGGCGGAGCATAATTAGGAGGTTCTGGGCTTCAATCTCCGAAGGATCGGCGTAAATTTGGTAGACTAAGTCTTTTAAGGAAACTTCACTCGAGTCTTGAAACATTTCTTGAACCAAGTCTTGAACCCCACTGGAACCAAAAGGGAATCCAGTGGTCAAGAATAGTAAACTAATTAAGTTAGGGCAAAAGGATAACGGGGAGGCAACAATTGTCAAACAGGACGTTGACTTTTCCACTTACCGATCTGGGGTTGAAGTGAAGTGAAGTGAAGTGAAGTCAATCCCCGAGGGGGGGCGGCGCGGGTAGTCGCGGTGAACCATCGCGAAACATTATGCGAAATTACTACTTGGCTAAACTAATGGCAAATAGCCAACCAGAAGATAAATAATAAATGTTAGGGAACACTCCCGAACTTGAGAGATCACATCTCTTAACTAGGTTGCATCGGCTGAATGTGTTAAAGGCGCGGCCGATGAAGCTCTGGCGCGAGAAGCTATCGTGGTGACCGCCGAAGGGAGAATCTCCAGCTCTTCCAGGTGACATGAAGTTAAGTTCGAGCGAGAGGCCCGGAGTCTTAGGGAGTGGGAGAAATGGCCTCTGATTGGCTAGAATAAGCCCGGCGGAGTACTTGCTCCGCCCTCCAAAAACAAAATATGAAGAGGGCTCATTGACTAAGTTAAAAGGGCCTCATAGGTTCAAAGCAGAGCCCTCTGTTGGTGACAACAGGAACTGACTCTGTGTTGGTACGCAAGAGTCCCGCTGGGGGGGGGGGGGGGGGGAACTAGCGAAAGGTAGTACCATATGGAGCCTTCTTGGTGCGAGCTCTGTCGGGGAGGAAGGAACTTAGTTTAAGTATGGTCGCGGCCGCCAGAGTGCTCGCTCCGACGCCTAAGAGAAGGTAATTTAGTTCGCCGTGCCGCCGGGAGATGGCGCAAGCTGTCCGTTCGCCGGCCTGCGGTCTGTTATAGAGACCGGGAGGGAGTTTATCCAGATGGAAGGATCTGGAATGGATAGAGTTGAAAAGAGAATGGGGGGTAGTGCCGCATAGTGGGAAAGGCCACCTACAGGACTCCCGAGGCGTGTCAGGACCGACCGGAACCTGTGCCGGCGAACCTGACCAAAGTTGCTTCGGTCAACTGTAGCTTGAGCTACGGGTGTGCCTAAGAGGGCTGATGGAAGCTAAGGTAGCGTGTGGCAGGACGTACACAGAGCACTGAAGGGGTGCGACATTTCACTCGCGTACGTGCAGAGGAGCGGGGAGACATGAGACGATGCTTGATCAGGACCTGAGTGATGTGGGAGCCCGTGGATGAAACGGCCGGAGACAAAATTAAGTAGGAGAGTACAATACTGGGATAAAATTTTGATAGGCTGTAGAGAAAAAACTTAAAATATTTATTTAAATTATGCTAAGCCTAAAGATGAGCCAGGAGAATATGACAATTTATGGCTCAGCTTAGAGGTAAAAAAAACTGGCTTTGTAATATTAACAACAAAATTAAACAAAACCCTAAACAATTTTGGAATTATGTTAAAATAATGAGAAAAGGTTATAGTCAGCATCCCTCAATTAAAATTGACTCCATTACAGATAATAATAATTTAATTGCGAATTGCTTTGCTGAATATTTTTCAAGTGTCTATGTAACTCCTAATAACAAAAATAACCAATATATTTCCACGTTAAGTTCATACATTATCCCTATGTCTAGTATCTCAATTAGTATAGTCCTTTGGAGCATAAAAACCTTAAAATCTTCATTGTCCACAGGACCTGATAACATACCAAATTTTATTATCAAAGGTTGCTCCTTAATCCTTGCTCCTCTCTTACAGCATATATATAATTTCAGTATTATAAATAGCATCTACCCTGACAAATGGAAAATTGCCAAGGTTATTCCTGTACACAAAAAGGGCAAAACTTCTATTGTTTCAAATTATAGGCCTATATCCCTTTTAAATGGATTTGCCAAAATATTTGATAAAATAATATTTAAACACATAGCGTTTAATGTAAATAATAGATTGTCCGATCCACAGCATGGATTCAGAACAGGTAAAACAACCATGACAAACTTAGTCCCTTTTCTTAATCCCATTTATTCTGAAGACATCACACGTGGTCAAGTAGATGTTTGTTACTTTGATTTAGCTAAAGTTTTCGGCACTGTTAATCACCAAATACTACTTAGCAAATGTTCCAAAATTGGGCTAAGTGATAAATATTTATCATGGTTAACAAGCTACTTAAATAATATAAACTTTTATGTTTCAGTACAGAATATAAATTCAGATCTCCACCCAAATCCTTCTGGCGTTCCTCATGGTGGCACACTATCTCCTTTACTTTTCAATATTTACATTGATGATATAATATCTGGATTAAAAAACTCAGTTGGCACACTTTTTGCTGATGACTTAAAGATATATAGAAAAATCACTTCATATCACGACAGCTATCTACTTCAATATGATATTACAGAAATTGCTAATTGGTGCACAAATAATTTGGTTAATCTAAACATAGAAAAAACTACTATCATTACCTTCTCTAGAAAAATCTACCCGTTACGATATGAATACAAACTTGACAACTCACCTAATACTAAATCTCAACATGTGAAAGACCTAGGAATTTTACTTGATCAAAAATTATTTTTCCATCTTCACATTGAAAACATTATCTCAGTATCTAACAAAAGACTTGGCCTAATTAAATTTATCACCTTCAACACCTCTATTCTCTCTCTATACAGCTCTAATACGATCAAAACTTGAATATGGTTCTATTATATGGAATAGCATCAATAACACTGACATTGAAAAGCTTGATAGGATTCAATCTAAAGTATCTGACTATAGGGGAGAGCAGGGTAAAGTGGCCAGGGCAAGCAAAGTGGCCATTGGCCATTACTCTGCTGGTGAGTGCTGAAGTCTGGTGGCGAGGATGTGAAACATTTGTAAGAGACGCCATTAGTGTTCTGAGAGCACCCGGCTTGTTTGCAGTGAAAGTTACTTGATTTATTAAGGTTTTACGGTTTTTATTATTTCTGATGTAAGGTAAGTGATAATTACTGTTGGTCATGTGTAATTGCTTAGTAATGCCATAATTATTTAATATAGCCTAGCGAAAAGAGCAAGTTTTATACTTTAAAACCACATATTAATAACTGTAGAAGATGTTGTAGGTTTTCCCCCCGCTAGTTTTTGTGTAATGGCGTCTCAGAGGGCAAAGTGGCCAGGTAGCTGGCCACTTTGCCTGACTACATGGCCATTTTACCTGACCGTATGCTAACTTTGCCCGAACTGTATACCTAGCTCTATTTATGTATTCCTAAATGATTAAAGAAACTATTGAACATTTTAATTCTTTTAATCTGCGCTATAAATGTTTAACGTGTATGGCAATGTGTGTGTGTTGTTTTCGTGTACTCAGTTCCAAGTAAGTAAGCTGCTTGGAGAAGCATTTTTACGAGCAGCTTTGCCAGCTACAGCTATTAATGGATTTCGGAAATGTGGTATTGTTCCGCTGGACCCTAACATATTTTCCGACTCAGATTTTTTCACTGCAGAACCCACGGATATTTTACTGGCCAATTTTAATCCTGTAGAAGTTGGCAGTAACGATGATGCAATGTCTGATGGCGGTGAAGAAATAGCTCAAGGAAAATATGTAACAGTGGATGGTGTAGTTGATACAGCTGCTGGTAGTGAAGGTACGATGACTGACAGTGAATGTACAGCTGCTGATGGTGACGATACAGCTGATGTTGATGAAGGTACAGCTGCTGGAGGTGAATACAAACTTGATGGTGGTGAAGATACAATTACTGGAGGTGAAGATGTAGAAGCTGGCTGTGAAGATGGATCAACTAAGAGTGGAAAGTCCAAAAACATTAGCAAATGTCTATACATATAAGAGTCTAGTGACGGGTTCTGAACCAAGCACATCATTTGCAATATCCCCAAGAATATATTACCTTTGCCAAAATCCAACATCACCAAACGCAAAACTAACAGTAAGAAAGGTAAAGCAGCGATTCTTACTTCGAGTCCGTACAAGAGAGAACTTTTGGAGGAGAAGTCTATAAGGGAAGGCCAAAATAACGAAAAGAGAACCAAAACAAGGAACAAAAGTCAAAACAAAACATTAACAAATCTCAAACCCAAAAAAAAGAAAAAGAATTGAAATTATGATAAAACCTGCCAACAGTAGGCGAAGCCTTTTCAACGAAGAGAACGAAGGTGAGAGCGATGACGCTGACTGCTTATATTGTGAATAAGCATATTCAAACTCAAAAACAAATGAAGTGTGGATTAGGTGTTCAGGATGTCAGCGCTGGGCTCACGAAGAGTGTGCTTGCTGCGAAGAGGAAAATGGTGACTTTTTATGTGAAGGCTGTAGCCTCTAAACTGTTTTAAGTTATGTTTGATAGGTTAGGTTATAATTTTTAATTGTTTCATGTTTAAGTAAAGTCAAGACATTTTATTTGAAGACACTTAAAACTTTAGCACTCTGTTTGTTAAGATAGTGTAAATGCAATTGCTTTTTTTAATGATGTTTTGTTGAGTTTTTAGTTCGTAATTTTCTTTTCTTTAGATATTGTGGAAACATTTAATTTTTTAAGTCTATCTCCTGAACTTGCTAACAAATTGTATATACACACCTTGGTTTTATATTTATTATTATAATGAGTTGTGTTAATGTTTTACCTACGTTGGGTAAAATGGCCAGTCAATGGCCTTTTTACCCGACATATGCGGGCAAAGTGGCCATTTGGTACGATTAATTTTTAAATTTAATAAAAAAATAATGGTTTGCAAGACATAAAGAAATTAATATTTTTTTGATTGTACGAAAACTATATTATTTGAAGGGTTATTTTATATTTCAATTTTAATTACAATATAAAATTTATGTATCGTTTTATCTTAGGATGGCCACTTTACCCTGCTCTCCCCTATTAACAAAAAATTAAATACCATCAATAACATAGATTTAAATTCCCTCCTCGGTTCATTGTCAACTAGAAGAACGATATTAGATGCCATATTTGTTTTCAATTGTTATAATGGTAATCTTTTATGTCCTCATATATTTTATGTTACTGGCATTAAAATTCCTTCATTTAATAGCCGTAACCCACCTTTTTTGTGCACACTCTTAAATACAAATGATATTATATTTAGACTTGTTAACAATTTCAATATGTATGTTAATCACTTACAACCTACCAGAGAGAAAATACTTGTTAAAAAAATTATTTTTTCGGCATCCAAAGATTAATCATCTTTATGCTCTAATGTTTTTTCCCTAAATTATTTAATACTTGATATATTAATATAAAATTTTATATCAATCTATAGATACTAACTATAATTATCTACATAATATTATATGTTCTGTACTTACCTTAGTAACATGTAGTATATTTCACAGTGTTGTAATGCATTATATTTCCTTTTGTATTAACTTTTACTTTATGTTTAAATTATTTACAATAGGTACCTATGTATATCTTCAGATGGTGTGTTCTTCGTCTGTGTCAATGTTCTAATTCTTTTTGTTTTGTATTTGTTTATTGTCATTTTTTTGTGTTTGTTTGTTTTTATGTATGGTGGCTACCACCCCGGCTCATCGCTGTTGGTAGTCATCTCACAACTTTAATAAATAAATAAAAATAAATAAATAAATAACTTTTTTTTGCTATTTAGATTTACCTAATATTATGTGTAATGAGTTTTTTCTATTATTTATTTAAATTTGAATATTGTATTATAATTATGTATTACGTTTTTATTAGAATGCAGATGTTGCATAATGATTCTAGAACAATGGATTTGGTGTGGGATGTATTAGAGAGAGGCATAAGAGGCCTGTAAGTGCGAGGGAGAACGAAACAGTGATTCCCCGGTAACAGAGACAAAAGCTGGGATTCCCCACTGGTCGTGGGAACTAAGTGATAACTACTGTCTCACGATGTGGGAGAGAGAGAGAGAGAGAGATAGAATGTAAAGTCCCTGGCTCTGTGTGTAGAAAACTGTTTTCAAGGTGTGTCGTGTATTCTTATTGGCTTGTGATGTGTAGTGTGAATGAAGTGGGTGTGTGATTGGTCGGTGAGGGCATGTGACTTCTCCTCCCTGCGTGAAGGACACAGTGCCATGATCTCACCAGTCGTCTGTCGATCGCTGCGCGAGGAGGGCGCGTTTGGTGGGGTGCGGGATTTTGGGTACTTACCATAAAAGGTTACTGAAAGACTTAATCTACGTTTGTTTTATTTAATTTTCATCGCCCGAGCTGCGAGCATGTTTTGACAGGCGGATAGACGTGTTGAATGAGTGAACAAAATATTGAAAGTGATTGGATTCAGTTGTTTCGTCTTTCGGACAATAAAACTCTCAAATGAAAAAGGAAGAAAATCTTTTTATTTCATTAAACGAACTGTAACAAGTTAGGTACATTATTATGTTTGAAAGACACAAAACAAACACCATGGTTAATATCGAGATATATTTATCAAACATTGTGTAGGCATATAGAGTTGTGCCACTACAATAGTATGAAAATAATAAATGTGGGTATTGGCAAGAAACAACACTATGTGCATGTACAGTACAATTGGTGATTTTGGGCCACATGGCTAGATTTTATACATAAAAAAGTTTTGAATTAGTTATTCATAATCTCACCTTTAAACTAAAAATGTTTTTTACTGTCTTAATTTGAACTTACAAAGTAAGTATAATTAATGATAAATATTAGGACAAAAATTTTAGATAAAACACTATGCTTGGGTTAGATATTCCAGAGATAATTTTGGGATCTTTTTATGCTTTAGCTTTTTAACATTGTTTTCTTCATAGAATATTTTGTGAAGTTACAAATAGTTTTCTACATCTTGGATTTGGTGGTGATGGAGTAAAGGGTTTCTTAATAACTCATTGATTGTTAATACACAAAGGGATACGAACCATAATGATGTTGATATTAGCAACACATTGGAAGGTCTGTAATCCAGTATTCTATGGCCCGGCACATTCTGCCATTCGGTGGCAATGAGCCGTTGTGTTCAGACATTTCAAGGTGGATTCCGGCTTTTGACCCTGGGTTGCCAGAGTTTTTAATTCGCTCAGATTTTAATTCAGTACGGGGTTTTCTTGTTTTATAGGGAGTTACATTACTTACATTTCATTTTCTCATTTTACGAATACATTTCCATAATGATTTTTGAAGAAGAGATTTGAACCACATGCTCAATTTGATGACAGAGAATTTGTTATATAGAAATGCTCATCTGTATTTTTTTCTGTAGATAATCTTACTACTACTTGTTTTAAGTACAATTGAACTATATATAATTTTTCTTTAGTATTCTCCTTAAAACTAAATTGATATTTGCTGATCCGGTCTGGCCGTGGTACCGACCGTGCCTTGTAGAGACCTTTCACCGGATTCGGGGGTTCGAGGCCATCTCCCAAATTTTTCTACTGTTTTATGTCTAGCAGAACCTCCCATGTTTGCAACAGTAACAAAAAACAGAATCTTACAGGGAAGTATTAAGTGTGCCCTCTTTTTGCTATTTGCTTATAATGTATTGTTCAAAAAACTGCAATTTGTGCTCTGTGTGGGTGACTTTACCTTCTGTTGTGCTTCTTCATTGGGTTAAGTACAAGAACATCAGATTCACTGGGTTGTCCAAAGTGTAGGTGAATCTGGCTGTGGTTTATACTGTACTAAAGCTAAGACACAGGTGGTCCATATTTGTAGGAAGCATACCATATTCCTTGATCATTAAATCATTCTAATTTTCTCTTTTCATTCTGTTACAGGCACTATAAAGTCTAAAGCATATCTTTGACAGAAAACTTGATCGGATTCTCTGCATTAAGACACTAAAACAACATGTTGAAGTGTTGTTAGAAAAATCCTTTTACGACTATATCTTAGCCTTGACCGCGGCAAAATAACCTATATAGTTCTTTTGTCTACTCTTCTGCTAGGCAGTTAGTCAGCGTTGGAATAGCTGGGAAGTGTCCACTTGCTGCTGTAATGATTTTGATTGGTACGTTTAGTCATTAGTCAGACTCAGTGTAGAGGAGTTTACTAAAGTTACCACAGCTGCTCTTGTGTTTATTGAATTATCTCATTGGTATTTATACAAATGGTTGGACCATTGTCACTGGATGGAGAGCATCAACAGTTTGGGTGTACCATTTCTGTTCAGTTTCAACCACAGAACTATATGCCTTTTTAAAAGCTGTGTATTATGGCAGGGGTTTCCCGAGAAGGGTGTAGTTGCTCTGATTCGATCAGCACCTCAGAACCATTCATTGATCTGGCTCCGGGACCCACCCAGTGTTTCCTCAGTGAAGGGGAAGCTGGCGGAGGCAGAGACGAGCGTAACAACACGGCTAACATGCGACTTCCCTCCTTGTAGTGGTGCTGCGTGCTACTCGGCAGCATGTCTGGGATGCTTGGCAGGGCGAGTGATGCTCTCTCGACTGAGTGATAAGCTCGATGCCTCACAGATGCTTCTCCCACTCAAGTGTTGGCAGTCGTCGTGCCTGCGGAGGACACTGGCTGACCCGTCTTATAACTGAGCCCACTTTATTCACCCATTGGCAGTTAATACGCAGTGATCCACATTTTGTGATCTGTGCACTTTGGTTTTTATGAATGACGAATCTTAACCCTTTGAGGCACACAGAAATATATTAAAAATAAATTAGAATCTATTGTGTAACTTTTAGCAGACGTGGCGGAAGGAAACATTAAAGCAGTCAATGTTGCTTGTTCTTGTTAGGATCGCCAGATAGCAGCACAAGGCTTACTCACGCGAGGTATTTCGGCAATAACACTGAAACATTGCGAATAGTAACATTTTATCAAAGTGGTATCATAGAAATACCACTACAAAACAAAGGGTTAATAGATATAAATATATATCAATAAATAAAAAAATTAAATATATAAATACACACACACAGAGAGACGTGCAGATAGGCAGACACGGAGACACAGAGCCAGATGCAGAGAGACACGCACACAGACACACACATACACACGCATACACAGACATAGATACACAGACACATGCTCACGCATGCACACAGACACACACAGACATACACGCAGACACACGCAGACACACACGCAGACACACAGACACATGCAGACATACAACACAGACACACATGCAGACACACACAGACACACACAGACACACGTGCAGACACACACAGACACACATGCAGACACACACAGACACACATGCAGACACACACACAGACAGACACACGCAGAGAGAGATGCACACAAACACACACTCACACTGTCTCTCTGCTTTTGCACCTTTTAAATTATGCTAGTATTATTTTTACACTTGTGATTGTGTCACTAGCAGACAATGTGTTTACTATGTGACACTGGCACTTTTAGTAGAAAATACTTGAAATAAAGATGAAAGCTTGGTCTCCAACAGATGATGCAATTATTTCTTCAAATTAAAAAAAAAATTCACAATTCTGAATGTATGTGTTAGTTTTTATATACCTTATTTAATTCTCAGTCTGGGAAATGTCTTGATGGCAGTGCGGTCAAAGGAGTATGTTTTCCACATTATATATTTGTTTTAATGTCCTATTCCACGTATCATTGTTTTTGGCAGTCTTGTGTGTTAAACTAATATATGTTATCTTGGTGTGAGTACTATTGCTCTGGTACCATCCATATGCGTCACAGGGCTCGAGTCTGTACGTGGCCACTGACGACAACAGCCTGCGCTGCTACAGGTTCCCGCAGATGGAGCGGGATGGCGTGCTGACGCGCTTCTCCAAGCCAGTGTCGCACATAAGTGTCAGTCCGGACGGCAGCATTGTTGTCGCAGCTTCTGAGTCAGTGCTCGCTCATCCACTCTATTCATATTCCCTATTTACTCTTCGTTCAAGTTTTAATCTGTTATGTATGGTAGAATAGCCCAGTAAATAAAGGTTTTTTGTCGCAACTAATTCCGGGAAAGCTAAATTTTTGTCAGATGTTAGACCCTTATAAGACACGTATTTCCTCAAAAGTCCCCGCCTCTCCCCCTTGTGCTTTCCCCCCCACCCCTCTCGGAAGTTCTAAAATGTTGACCTTTACAGAATCGCTTGTGAATACGTAAATAATTGTGTAAAGTAGTAAATATATAGCGCATTTTGTTCTCAAAAATCAGGTTTTTAATTTTGTTTTTGACAATATTTTCTTTAATGTTGATAGTTAAGGTGTTATAAAATCACAAACATAAAAAAAAAAGGGTTTTTAATGTCAAAATGCGCAGTTCTCGTTCTGGATGTTTTTAAATATTGGAAATACACAAAAATCAAGAAAATTTTGTAGCACACACTTCCAGCTTTAAAATGATGTATAGTTTATATCGGGGAATTCATTGGTTACTGCTGGGGAGGGGGGGAAGTGGGGAGGGGGGGAAGTAAGCGCATGCGTATGGCTAGCGTGCACCGACCTACTATGTGCATCCTTTTGTATTCACAGTCCGTTCGCGTAGCCTTCATAATTATTTGAGGAATAATATATCTAGTTTTAAACAGTATTCATTTTTATATAAAATAATTCATAAATAAACTAACATACATTTTTCTTTTTTGCACTTTATGTTAACAATAATATTTATATAATATTTATTAGCAAATACTTAAAGCAATTCTGTGTACAGAAATTCTTTACTTAATTATGCATAGCCAGTTTTGGTTTGGGGGGAAAGATACCCCTACCCAATTAAGGGCCTCTCATTATCCACCACCTATGGACCTGCCGTGTCCCGGACTGGCTAAAACCGGTAGCTGTCATGATATTGAATAACTTTAAATAAGTTAAAAATGTTTTAAATATTAAATTGTAGTTTAGATGACAGCATCAAGGACCGCCCACCCGCCTCTAATATAAAAGTAATGTATACTTAATTGTTAACAAATTTTCCTTAATCAATACATGTTGACCTTCATCTGCATCAGTCATTGGCATTTACAAACTTTACTATGACACTAGTCGTCTGAAGGAAGTTTAATTTCTTCGTCGAAATTTGGAGAGTTAAGGCATGATAATCCATTACAGTTTCCACACATAGCTGAACAGCTTAGACAGGATTTTCTGCATTTGCAGTTGTTACCGCATGAAGTATTACAGCTGCTGGAAACAAGACAAAGAAGGTCATCAGGGGCAAAGGCTTTTGTACTGGGAACAGGTTTTAAAACTTTATTTTTCCTCCAATTTTCCTTTACATATTCATGCCTCCAACCCCAATCTGTAGGTGGAAGTTTATTGCCCATCCAATATTGCACGTGGAGGTAAACTCGTAATAGATGTTGGTGAGCTGCTTCTGATGTGGGGGGCAATTTTGATAAACCAAAGTTAGATTTTAAAGCAGATTTACTTTTCATGGATGTAAATTTGTAGTAGCGAGCTTCATTCAGATTAGAATATATACTAAGCATATACATTTCAAGTATGAATGTCTCTCCCTTTTCGAGTAATTCATCGCGTGATACATCTTTTTCCAAAAATAACTCTGCTTGAAGTTTGGCCTGTGGTACAACTTTGATCACATCAACAGATTTTGTCTTTCCCAAACCAAAAAATGACGAGGTGGTGTCACAGCCTGTAATTGCATATGCAAATAAAAGAAGTTTTCTGATGCTCTTGTGCACATTTAGTAGTGTTTGTATGTCATAGTAAACAACGGAAGGATTTTTGCCACAGATTTATTTTCGAAAAAATACAGAGTTATTTTCAGGCGCAAGTGCTACAAGCAGTACCAGAAGATCTGTGTCTGATCCCACAACAATGACTACATTGAATTTATTGAGATGTTCAATTCCTGTTTTTACGATGTCTAATTCAGCATCTCCCTCGGCTATGAATGAACTTATTCCCCTTCTATTTAATGCTTCAGACAGTTTCATAATAATTATTTTTTTTTGTTATTCGTATTAGATAGAAAAGCTTCCTTTTTCGTGATACATTTTGTATTTGTCTCAAATTCTATGTTACATGATGAGTTTTTACGAGATCTTCTTGACTGTTCTTCTCCCTTAGTTTTTGGCTCTGAAGGGTACCCATCAAAAACAACAGTTGAGTTCATTCCGTATTTTGTGACGATATATGTGCAGTAATTTTCAATGATTTCCCCAAAAGTCTCTTCAATTGGCCATGTTACACTATGGAGGAGAAAGCCTCCATCAATAACTATACCAGTACCTGTATCTTGTTGGGGTTTAATTTCATCAGTAATGCCCTCAGAAAATACCTTCAGGAATGATGATTTCGCTCCTTTACGTAAAGAAACATCATCGAATAAGGATGGTGGTCGAGAAGCCAGTTCGTACGAAAGGTAAACTTTTAATCTAGTCGTACCATCACACAAACAAAGTATTCGATTGAATAACTGTTGAGGATTCACAGTCACTCGCTTTGATCGAACAGCCACAGATTTGTGACTAGATTGAGTCAGTACCATATCCTTCCTATGTAATTTCAGTTCTTCGAAAGACTGTCCCTTCATTTTTTTCATAGCTGCCCTGCAGCCCGCCCGCCTCGACCCTAACCACTAAACCACTCTTCAAGCTATTGCCGAGATAAGACAAGAACGTGTAGCCCACTCCTGCTCCGTCATCGCGAAGACTTAATAAACGAGACGCAATAAGAATATGCATACGTGGTGTGCCTGCCACTTAACCCAGTTCTTGCTGCCAAGGCTCAAACATATTAACCCTAAAAGCCACTTGAACCTCATATGTTTTATTGAAAATTTACCATTATCTAAATAATTTCGAAACGGGGTTGCAGTGATCCAGTTCTTGCCTTTGTCAAAGGCGATTCGGGTTCGAAACCAAGCAGGAACTCCCAGATATTCGTCAACAGAAATCGAGTCGAGACTATGACGCAGGCCAAAGTGTTTCATCGGAGAGCTCTCATTCCTTCCACCCGTAATATGTAAAAATAAACACCACCGAACAATTATTTTTTATTCTATTTTGTATTGCGAATGAATACATCAATATATTAATAATTAGCC
The DNA here is from genome assembly GCF_032445375.1 of Bacillus rossius redtenbacheri. Classification (NCBI taxonomy): domain Eukaryota; kingdom Metazoa; phylum Arthropoda; class Insecta; order Phasmatodea; family Bacillidae; genus Bacillus; species Bacillus rossius. The sequence goes on along the minus strand of NC_086337.1, from coordinate 7,714,244 downwards.
TACTATTAGATTTAGGTTTCTATTTAAATTTTAAAGTTTTAAATCCTGCATGTAACAGAGGAATATTAAAAATAACAATCTAATGATAAGAGTAGATTGTAGGGAAGCCGGGTAGATAAGTGTAGCAGATCGGAGCGTGCTAGCCATACGCATGCGCTCACTTCCCCCCCCCCCCCCTCCCCAGCAGTAACTAATAAATTCCTCGATATAAACTGTACATCATTTTAAAGCTGAAAGTGTGTGCTACAAAATTTACTTAAAGATTTTTGTGTATTTCCAAAATTTAAAAACATCCAAAACGAGAACTGCACATTTTGACATTAAAACCCCGTTTTTTTTATGTTTGTGATTTTATAACGCCTTAACTATCAACATTAAAGAAAATATTGTCAAAAACAAAATTAAAAACCTGATTTTTGAGAACAAAATGTGCTATATATTTACTACTTTACACAATTATTTACGTATTCACAAGCGATTCTGTAAAGGTTAGAACTTCCGAGAGGGTTAGGGGGGGGGGGAAAGCACAAGGGGGAGAGGCGAGGACTTTTGAGGAAATACGTGTCTTATAAGGGTATAACATCTGACAAAAATTCAGCTTTCCCGGAATTAGTTGTGACAACAGGCGATTTTTGGCCTTCATTTACTGGGCTAGTAGGGATAATTGCCTAGAATGGTAAATGTGAATAGCCTCTATTGGTACCACTGTCATGTCAAGATGGACAGTTGTTGTGTATGATGTGTACACGCCACAATAAACTGAAAACTAAATATAGAACATAATCCTCTTAGAGAACATACAAAAAAAGATGAGTTTGTAAACATCTAATAAAATATATATATTTAGATTCTTAGCATCACTTAGAGTTTTAAAAATTGTTTTGTTTTTAAATCAATGGATTATTAATATGTTATTGTTTTTGACAATTTTTTTTTCCTTTGTGTAAATTTTGCTTAAATCTACAGATACATTTTATGACAGAGTTAGGCTCCATCTAAATGAGCGAAAATGAGCAAGAAACTATATCACAAGCAAGCCGAAATGTAGTGCATAACATGACTTTTATTTTGTTTGATAGAAAAATTCTACATAGTTAATGAAATTTAATGTTGATATAGTGGCATGTTTCAGTCAAATATGTTCACTATTGTTTGATTTGGGTAGTTTCTACACAATGTACAGTAAATCCCTGTAAAGAAATTTTCCTGCATAATAAATTAAAAAAATTTAGCACTTGATCTGTTAAAATATACAATCTTACCCTTTATTTTAAAAGTGCTAGGAACTCTTTTTACAACATTTAATTTGGTTTAGTGTTCTTTTGCATGGTTAAATGTGTTTTCTTTTCCATTTTAGAATTTTGGTATGACCTTTTCACTTACTTATTTCTGTAAGATTAGGAGGGCTGGAAGAGCTGGTGCCAGGAACACTGTAACAAAAAAGTCTCATGACTTGATATTTTACTGTGTGATTAGCATGTGGAAGTAAATGTAGCATCGTACTAACTAGTGTTATATTTTCATTTGTGTATCTTTTGCTAGTGTGTACGTATTTGCTGTATGGTTTATGAAGAGTAAATAATGTATTTAACTGTTCATTTGATATTTGCTCTCAAAATAAATTGTTACAGAAATTCTGAAATTTTTGTCCGGAATATGAAGAACGAAAAAATCAAAATGCTGTCTGGTCACAGTGGACCAATTTTGTCTGTGGCTGTGGATCCAAAATTGGAGTATTTGGTGAGTTGTTAGTTAATATTGTAGTTTTTGTCATATCTTATGTTTAGGAAAATGCAAATTGTTTAAAGAGCATGTATTCTTCAGAGTTACACTTAATGAATTACATAATTTTATGATTAGCATTTTTATGATTGTATTCCCATTTAAAAATTATACTAAAAAATTAATTGAAATCTTCCTTTTTGAGCAAGAAAACCCACCTAAGAAAAAAATTGATAGATATTGACTAATTTATTATACTTTTTGTTTCTTAGTTTTAGATTGACAAGTTTGGAAAGAATTAGTTGAACAACATTATATGGGGATATTCAAAATCCTTTGTACTAGTACAGGATTCTAGTAACCTTTTAAACTGTGTTCATGCATTTAGCAAACACATCGCTTACCCACCAGCAATAAACAGACTGTTTGTTTACTTTTGAAATCACACTAATATTTAGCAATGTTTTGTTTTGAAACTATTTTTTTGTGAATTTAAAGCCAGAAATTGCTTTCGGCATATTTATTTTACACCTGGTTTATTTTTAATAGACCTTTTTGTTCTCTGCCGGGCTCTCTAGAGGGCATGATATGATTTGCCGTGGTCTCGGCAGCACAGTGTTTCAAATATCCAACAATGAGGCATTTTAAGTGTCCGGCCCGTTGCATCATGGGATTTAGAACACCTGGGCATAAAGTATCTTCATCCAGGTGCGGTCGGCATCCCGTGTGTAGGTGCATTATCGGGAAATGAAAAACTGTGCAAAATCATCATGTAAATGGATAATTAGTGACTTACACCGTGCAAAGATGTTGTAGTGACTTTTTTTACTAATTTTTTTTGTGCGTGAGATCAAAAGTAAGTGATCTGTGTGTGAAATAATCACAGGTCCAGTACGACAGCTGCATAGGTAGTCAGTCCATCTTGTGTATACAATTTACTGATGCTATCATGTTTTGGGTGTAAAACAAACTACCAGTACGTTAAAAGTATTTTAATTTGGAAGAAAAAAAAAGCACTGAGAAATTAAACTAAAAACTTATTAATTTCAAATAATGACAATGAAATAAAATACACACATTACAACACCCAAGGCCAGAGGTTTTGCTTGTAACCTCTTGTGTTCTACCAGACTGAGCAACCGTAACTTTACCTTTTATGATTATCAATATTTAAAAGATATTTCTGTTTCACCAAACCGTTAATTTAAGTGTAATATTATCATTTGATTTGCAGTGTCCAACTTAACACTAGGCAGTCTGATGGTCATATGTTTGCAAGGATGTCTAGTTGGAATGTCTGGGTTGATTTGTTCAACAATTTTAATAAAGTTATATGTTAGTGAAACTTTTGAAAGGTGTGTTATCATTGAAACTTAAATAACAGAAAAACCATTACTTGCTTCAAATTGTAAAATTACTTAAATAAAATTAGGCACAATTACTTTGCACTGAGCAATTTAAGCTGCATTTCAGCAGCCAGATCTGATCAGTATGAATCAGTAAAATGCTCCCCTTTGAGTAACTATTTTAATCTGCATTTGTAGTTATTTAAGTAAGTTGCTGTTTATGTAAACCTTCGTTAGATAAAAGTTTTTAAAATAATCTTACATTTTAGTGTAACTCAAAAGTACTAAATCAGATAAATTGAAAATGTTTGCAGCAATTCCTAATCCAAGTGAATGCTCCAGCTGATAAATAATTGGGTAATGAAGGTATCTCTGGCATGCTGTAGCACCGCCCCAGTACGGTACATTCTGAGTAGTTATTGAAGAGAATGTGCTATTGAGTAAGAAGCAGTAATAATATGGTTACACATGAAGAGAAAGGGCTCTCCATTAGAGGAAAAAACTATGAAATGACAGACACTAACAAACCCGAGGTTAATTCATTGGGAATCTCTAATGTTAGTAACATGCTGCACATCTATTTCTTAAAATGACTCAGGTACTGTGAGGAGTGCTAGGTGGGTATGGCAACGAGTATAAGGTTGGCAGCGGTGTGATATGTAAGATGGAGGTGAATAAAGGCTGATGTTGATGTAAAGGAATTGTTTTATTATTTCTTACCAGTCTACATGGCGCAGTCGGTAAAATCTTAGGTCAAAATGGATTCTCTAATTAAACCTATCAAGAAACTGCAGCGAGATGGCGATGTAGCCAGTAATTGGTTGCAATGGCGAAAAAAGTTCAAGTACTACCACGAGGCGGTCGGCGGTAATAGTTTCCCGGTGCCGCGACAAATAGCCATTTTGGTGAACTTGATGGGCCATGACGCCGAAGATATCTATGAAGGTTTTGTTTTTGGCGAAAACGAAGAACGGACATTGGCAGCTGTGCTAAATAAGTTTGATACGTATTTTCTCCCGCGACGTTACCTTACTTACGAGAGGCATGTGTTTTTCACATGCTCTCAAAAAGAGGGTCAAACTTTTGATATGTATCTGACCGAATTGAGGAAGAAGTCAGAAACTTGCGAATTTGGTACTATGAAAGAGGATCTCATCAAAGATCGCATCGTGTGTGGTATCAGAGACAATGCCGTACGACAGCGACTGTTGAGGGAACATAACCTCATGCTGGCGCAAGCCACGGATACCTGCCGAACTGCTGAAGTGACCGAAAAACGACAAGAGAAATTTCAAGAAGAAGCGGTTTCAGTTCAAGAAGTGTCATGCCACAAGTTGCGTCGGTACAGCAATAATCATCACGTTCCTCGGCAGAGCACCAGTGACTCAAATAGTCATGAAACAAAGGAGAATGAGTCTTGGCGCTTTGATTGTGACAGGTGTGGCAGGAAGCATGAACGTCGTAAGTGTCCTGCATATGGTGCGGTGTGTCGAAAGTGTAGTGGAAAAAATCATTTTGCGAAAAGGTGCCGCTCTCAGAAGAAAGTCAGGGAAGTGACAAAGGAATTTTCCTGTGCGACGTCTAGTTCCTCCGAGGATGAAATGGTGGTGGCGGAGGTAAAATTGAAGGAACTTCATGACACTCCAGCATCAAATTCAACAAGTTGTCGGCAGGAGAATTTGTGTGTTCATACTATCTCTCACACAAGCACTATATCTGAGTGGACTGCAAAAATTGAGGTAACAAATTCTCATTTCATCAAATTTAAGTTAGATACTGGAGCTCAAGCCAACCTCATAACTAGGAAGATGTTTGAGAAACTTAATATTAGCCATAAGAACCTGTTAAGTTCTAGTGTTAAGCTCGTTAATTACTTGGGAGAGAAAATACCCTTCTTGGGTAAGTGTTACCTGAAATGTTCATACAATGGGAGAACTAGAGTTCTCGAATTCTATGTTGTTGAAAATAACAGTTCACCCATTCTTGGACTTGCAGCATGTGTGTTGCTGGACCTGATACGCAAGGTTGATTGTGTGCAATCCAGTACCACAAGTCCTAAGCTTGCAGATTTAGTCACCCAGTATCCTAAGTGCTTCACTGGAATTGGGGAGTTGCCTGGTAGCTATAAGATGGTTCTTAAGGAGGGTGCAAAGCCAAAGATTCATGCTCCTCGTAAAGTTGCAGCTGCCCTCAGGGAACCATTGAAGGAGGAGTTGAATAGGTTGGTGAAGGAAAGAATAATCGCTAAAGTGGTCGAGCCCACAGAATGGGTAAACTCTCTTGTAATGGTACACAAACGAGATGGTAGCATAAGAATTTGCCTAGATCCACAAGATCTTAATAATGCATTAATGAGGGAGCACTTTCCACTACCCACGTTTGAGCAAATTACATCTCAAATGGCAGGTGCTAGTTATTTCACTGTCCTAGATGCGGCACAAGGATTTTGGCAAATTAAACTGCACGATAGCAGCACTGACTACTGCACTTTTAACACTCCATGGGGGCGTTATAAGTTTTTGAGGCTACCCTATGGCATATGTGCAGCTCCTGAAGTTTTTCATCGTAAATTCAGTGAAGTATTTGAGGGCTTACCAGGAGTGCTTACCTATATTGATGACATTATCTGTTGGGGAAGTTCCAAACAGGAGCATGATCTGAGGCTTAAAGCTGTGATGGAGAGAGCTGTTGTAAATAATGTTAGGTTTAATAAACGTAAATGTGTTGTTGGTGTTCAGGAGGTACGTTATTTAGGACACATTTTCACTGCACATGGTGTCAAACCTGATGGTACCAAAGTAGATGCCATTCAAAATATAGATGTTCCAGCCTGCAAAAAAGATGTCGAGAGATTTATGGGTGTTGTCACATATTTGTCAAGATTTTGTCCCAACCTTTCAGAGGCTACAGCTCCACTCAGGGTTCTTTTGAAGAGAGGCATTGGGAGCATGAGCAAAAGGTAGCTTTTGAGAGGTTGAAAGACCTGTTGTGTGAGAGCCCTGTGCTTAAATATTACGATGTGAGTAAACCAGCTACCCTTTCTGTCGATGCGTCCCAAGCGGGTTTAGGTGCAGTGCTACTACAAGAGGGTCATCCGATTGCCTATGCTTCTAAAGCACTTACGGAGACAGAGCGAAGGTATGCACAAATAGAGAAAGAAATGTTGGCCATTGTGTTTGGGGTTGAGCATTTTTACCAGTACATTTACAATAAACAAGTAACGGTGGAAACCGACCACAAGCCATTGGTAACTATCTTCAAAAAGAATTTGGTAGATTGCCCAGCTAGGTTGCAGAGACTGCGGCTGCGGCTGCAGCGATTTTCACTTACCGTTATTTATAAACCAGGCTCACAGATGTACATTCCTGACACACTCTCACGTGCATGCCAGACTAGCGCTAAACCTCGTGGGTTTACGGACCTGGAAAAAGAAATGGAGTTGCAGGTATGTTCTTTGGTAGTTAATTCCAGAATATCGGATGCCAAATTGCTAGCATTGCAGCAATCAACTGATCGGGACGACGTCCTGCGAAGTTTGTGTACAGTGGTTAGTGAAGGGTGGCCTGAAAGGCTTGAGGATGTATCTCCCGAACTGAAACCGTACTGGACATACAGAGAAGACATTAGCTGTGCCTATGGTTTAGTTCTCAAGGGTAATGCTATAGTGGTCCCTAAATCGTTAAGGTTGGAAATTCTTGGTTCCATTCATGGAGCTCATCAGGGCTCGGAAAAGTGTACTCAAAGAGCACGTGGTACGGTATTTTGGCCAGGGATGGCTTCAGATATCAAGCAATTTGTTGATACTTGCAAGACTTGCAGGGAGTTCCAGAACTCGAAACGTCGATATCCACTTCTTCCGCAACCAGTTCCAGACAGACCTTGGCAGAAGGTAGGCATTGATATATTTTTTCTTCATGATCGGCCATACTTACTTCTCGTAGATTACTACACTAAATGGGTGGAGCTTGAACGGCTCAAAAACCAAACAAGCAAATGTGTTATTCAGTGCTTAAAAGCCATTTTTGCTAGGTTAGGCATCCCAGTAGTAGTTATGTCTGATGGGGGTAGTAATTTCACTTCATCGCAGTTTGACCAATTTGCTCGCGAGTGGAATTTTAGTCACCACACATCTAGCCCCCATTACCCTCAGTCGAACGGCATGGCCGAACGGCATATTCAGACAGTCAAAAAATTGCTCAAGAAAGCGATCAAAGATCAGAAAGACATGGACATGGTCCTCCTTGAGTTACGCAACACTCCGGTCATAAGAGACTACTCACCTGCTCAATTGCTCATGGGGCGTAGACTTAGAGGATGTATTCCCGTTGTCCCTAAGTTACTTGATCCTTTGCTTCCAAACCATCAGGTTGTTCGTGACACTCTTCTTGTACGGCAGAAGGAACAAAAGGCATTCTATGATAGGAGAGCATGTCACGCGGAAGCGGAAACATTGTCTGGAGCGGTGAGGGTACAGACTTCTAACGGTTGGGTGAAAGGTGCTGTGATAGTAGGGCCAGCTACTCGCCCACGTTCGTATGTGGTGAAAATGCCCAATGGTAACATTTTAGAACGTTCTTCTAGGGTACTTCGCCAAGATGATTGTATAGCGGATGTGCCGGTTAAATACAAGGACATGTCAATGATAGGTGGTGGGAATATCAGTACCAGTAATAGGGGGGCTAGTCCAGAACTTGGAGAGGATGCTACACCCAACATAGGTGGTCACAATCATACAAAATTTGAGGGCTTTCGAGGATTCACAGAAGATGACTGTAGGAGTAGTACCCAGGACACACTACACACAAACCCCACATCAGTAGACATGCAAGATTCTGTGAACCCAGCAGCAAATGTATCTGATGCAGATTGTGTTAGTGCTGAATGTAGATCGAGGTTTGGGAGGTTACTGAAACCATCCAAAAGATATAATTGTGCAGAGTATGTTTCCAAGTAAGATAAACTAGAAGGGCCTAAGTTTATTTTGGCTCCCAATAATATTGTCATTGTTTGTAATGTATTTTAAATTTTATATGTATTTTTAATGTAAAAGGAAAAATGTGGAATTTGTATGTTGCTTTAGTTAGTGTCAATTTGTATGTTCCTTACTGCAACAGGAACAGCGTAGAATGTGTATGTTATGCTATTGAAAAAGGGAGATGTGAGGAGTGCTAGGTGGGTATGGCAACGAGTATAAGGTTGGCAGCGGTGTGATATGTAAGATGGAGGTGAATAAAGGCTGATGTTGATGTAAAGGAATTGTTTTATTATTTCTTACCAGTCTACAGGTACAAAGTCACAAAGACTGTATATTGGAACATTGGGAATGGAAGATGCATTTAGTTACTAAGATGTCATTGCAAAGTCAAAATTCACCATTATTTACCACACCTTTCCATTCCTTATCCTCTGTCGTCGGAAATATGCATCACTTTGCAAAATGAAAAAAATTTATACAGAACACTGCAACTCTTTCATGCGGTTTAGAAAGGTTACTTATAAAGTTATAAAGGCTGGATACTGTGTTGCTACAACTAGCAAGATCATTCGTAAATCTGGTATCCTGCACATTATCAGTCAAATATCTTGTGGATTGATGGCCTTGAGCTTGACCTGACACACGTGGTACTGCTGTATCTTAAAAAACTACCTGTTTCCAACACACAATAGCTTGCAATAGCTGGAGGGGTTTCCAACCAGATTACATGTTGTCTTTACAGCAGAAGGAAGATTTGAAATATTCTCATGTATTGATGCTTTTATATGCATTAGTTCACAGTTTATACTTAACAGAAGTTGTGATGATTTTAGTCAACACTCAGGAAAAAGTGCCTCTTAACTGAAGTAACCATTCCGACACAGTGATTCTGTGCATATAAACAGTTGAGCGTCTGCTTTCTTAGGTCCAAGCAAATATGGCAGAGACAATAAGAATTTTGAAATTTAATGTTGCTTTTCATTCTTGGAGCTTGGAAATATACCATTACATATATAACCCAGTCTCAAAACATGCATTGGAATGTAAATCTAGTTTTACAGCAGAAAAACCATGTATTATATTAGCATTCTAAACTAATAGACAAAATTACACTTAAACAGATCGTTCTGTATATGACATGTCAAGGTAATGAAGTTAAATTTTTGTTAATTTATGAAATTTATATGTATCTGGATATAAATGCAATGTTTGAAAATGACAGATAATTGCTTGCTTACAAGATGTATGCTTAATATCAACAATCATATTATAGTCATATACTTTCACCAATTTTAAAACCAAAAGAAAAAAAATTAAAATTTTTTCGCTCTTCTCCTGGTGTTTGATGTGAGTAGACTAGATGACCGCATTAACATGGGAGGTAACTTCTGACTGCAAGATCGAGATTACAGCTGCAGAAAACTTGCCTGGTAACACTGAAAAACCTTTGTCCTTATTATTCATTGTAAACTTGTAAAATATAATATCCGTGACAAAGAGGTTAAAATACTAGTGTAAGCATGAGAATAGTTCATTATCATTTCAGACACTGACAGTTTTGATAATATCTAGGAATTCATATCGTAAATAAGATTCAATGTCAAAGAAATGTGTATGTCGTATCATGATGACAGCACACTCTCTCATCAATTCCAAGTCTATCCCAATGGCACGTGCTTAACTGCAGAAGCACCTCTATGAAAATATGTCTAACAAATCAGTATCATGGTCTGAAGTGACAAGATGGATAAGAGGAGTATGAAAATATTAATAAGTTTCTTTTTTAGTGAATGGTACAACATTAAATGGACAAAGTCAACTTTGTGGCTGGCTCAGAACAAAAATGATGGTTGAGCATTTATCATGGCAATCGTGCAAAAATATAACATTTTAAAAGGAATACAACTGTATGCAGAAAAAGAAGCTGAGACATAGTAACACTTGCGGGCAGAAATGGATCCGTCTCTGGTGGGAGCATTGCATTAGTAATCATGTGAATGGTGAGCTGGACATAACATTGATGACATCATGAGATGAGTCCGGATTGTATCTCAGCTTCGCCGATGGAGGTAGCAGCTGTGCAATTGGAAGCCTGCACCACCCACCATGATGTTGGAATTATGTTTTGGTGCACTGGATTGTGTCAAATGTACTTTCAACTTTTAAGATGATGTATTCTTACCATAACATATTCTGAAATGTGTCTTGGCAGCATTCATATTTTCTTTGCTAGAATATTTTTTCCCACTTTCAAACTGTTAAAATGCTAGCAAACTTCGTATGTGAATATGAAAATGGTGTTATAAATCTCTGCAGACCAAACACATTCCTGCATTCTATACTGGAGGACTTGAAGATGCAAGCGGAAAAAATAACAAGTAGGGGGAGCACGCCGGTACTGGGACAGTGTCAACAAAGGGACAGGTGTTTGTCTGAGCACGTGGGGGGCGTGGCACCACGTGGTCGGGTGGGCGTGGCACCACGTGGTCGGGTGGGCGTTGCCGGGCGCCACGTGGAGGGTCCGCAGGGGGTTTGTTGACGTCACGTGGAGGGGGTGGGGTGGGGCGAGGCGTATCGATCGTGAGCCAACTTCGGTAGGATCGATATATCTCGTTGGGTAACTTCGGGCGGGTTCGTTGCGGAGGGGAGATGGAGGGTGAGGGGGTGTGTGTATGTTTCTAAATGAGGGAGGCAGGTAGCGCTAGTGTCGCGCGCCGGAATTATTTTTACAAGTATAAAAATGTGAGGGGTGGCGACGGTTGGATTCGAACCTTCGTTTCTGGATCGTTAGTCCGTCACTCTAACCACAGGACCACGAGACCATATTGGAGAAAATAATTTCAGATGTTGTATATATGCTTATAAAATATTTTTTTTTAAAGAGAAGGTTTATATTTTATTTATAGTGCTAAGCGTGAAATTTAAAAACGGGCGGCCGCCATGTTTATTTTTTTATAGTGCTAGTCGGCAAATTTAAACGGCGGGAAATTTAAAAAAACGGTCGGCCGCCATGTTTATTTTTTTATAGTGTTAAGCGGTAAATTTAAACGAGGCGCATCGGCTGCTATGCGGCCGCCATGTTTATTTTTTATAGTGCTAGTCGGCCAATTTAAACGGCGGGAAATTTAAAAAAAAAAATATGTATAGTGTCGGCTGCTAGTCGGCCGCCATGTTTTATTTTTTTTATAGTGCTAAGCGGGAAATTAAAAAAAAAAAAAAACGGGCCGGCCGCCATGTTTATTTAAACAGTTGAAAAAAAAAATAATAATTTCGACTGCTAGGAAGTAACCAGAACAGCCAACTTTGAAAGAAAAAAAAAATTAAATAATATTATATATATGTATGACAATCGATTGCTGAAAGTCGCCATCTTGTAGTACAGCATACCAGGCCGCCGTCTTGTAGCATAGCACACCAGGCCGCCATCTTGTAGCACAGCATACCAGGCGCCATCTTTTTTTTCTTCCCCATTTATAGTCATTGTTTTTGTTTTTTGCATTTCTCTCAAGTTTGAATATAAAAGAAAGTATTATTTCGTCAGCCACTACTCTATGACTATAGTAGTAGTAGTAGTAGTAGTAGTAGTAGTAGTAGTAGTAGTAGTAGTAGTAGTAGTAGTAGTAGTAGTAGTAGTAGTAGTAGTAGTAGTAGTAGTAGTAGTAGTAGTAGTAGTAGTAGTAGTAGTAGTAGTAGTAGTAGTAGTAGTAGTAGTAGTAGTAGTAGTAGTAGTAGTAGTAGTAGTAGTAGTAGTAGTAGTAGTAGTAGTAGTAGTAGTAGTAGTAGTAGTAGTAGTAGTAGTAGTAGTAGTAGTAGTAGTAGTAGTAGTAGTAGTAGTAGTAGTAGTAGTAGTAGTAGTAGTAGTAGTAGTAGTAGTAGTAGTAGTAGTAGTAGTAGTAGTAGTAGTAGTAGTAGTAGTAGTAGTAGTAGTAGTAGTAGTAGTAGTAGTAGTAGTAGTAGTAGTAGTAGTAGTAGTAGTAGTAGTAGTAGTAGTAGTAGTAGTAGTAGTAGTAGTAGTAGTAGTAGTAGTAGTAGTAGTAGTAGTAGTAGTAGTAGTAGTAGTAGTAGTAGTAGTAGTAGTAGTAGTAGTAGTAGTAGTAGTAGTAGTAGTAGTAGTAGTAGTAGTAGTAGTAGTAGTAGTAGTAGTAGTAGTAGTAGTAGTAGTAGTAGTAGTAGTAGTAGTAGTAGTAGTAGTAGTAGATGCCAAATTTTGAAGGAAAAAAAAACACACTGAAGTGTAGCCATGTTTTCTTATAGTACTAGACCAGTATAGTCATAGTATGCTTAATTTGGTGTGTAGCATGTCTGTCTATAATAATAAATAAAAAAAAGCTATAGGCATTACTTATGGTTATAGCGTGTTATGATAAAAAAAATAATTATACTTTACGTATTTCAGCGAATTCAAACACATTTGTTGTGTTAAAGACATAATGTTCTCTCGTAGTGTGTGTATTGTGGAAATGAAACATATATACAGTAGTATTAATTACTTAAAAAAATAATATTATTTATAATATATATATATATCACCAAATTTTATTTTTTTATAAAAAAAAAGTATGCTTATTAAGTCACTTGTCATTTAAAAGAAAAGGAATTGTGCATTTATAGGCATTATATATATTTAAAAAAAAAAAAAATTAAAATATTTTTCCCCAAGGGGTGTTGGAGCCGCGCAGACGATGATGGCGCGTACTCCCAACGGCCCTTTTCCTTCATCCACCCCCCAGTGTAATTTTTTTAATTAAATAATGACTCATACACTGGCGCCCGCATAGGGGAAGCCGCTCGCAGAGGGGTGGCGGCTGCAACCGAAGAGAACTGTATACAAATGTAATGTCTTCCAAAGTTAAAATATATATTTCCCCAACACTTAAAAAAAATATTACGTCTATCTGGTGTGTTAGTTACCTGTACCTGCCATTTGATTAATACCAGGTAAAAGTAACTTGTAATAATAATAATAATATAATATTTTGCCATAGTCTCGTTTACGTAAAATGTTTCTGTTCAACTATAATGTATGTATTTATTTTTTCTCACAGAAGTTTTTTTTTTTTTACGAGTAGCGCATTGCTACAAAAATTATATTAAATAGTACGTTTATTTTTCCAAACAAAAACAGAGTTTTAAACATTAACAGCAGTCTACCATGACCGCATAGTTCTTTACTTTCTGCATACTAAGTTACCAGCCACAAGTAACACATAATGGGTATTGAAATAATGTAGTCAACACAACGATATTACTTAGTTTAAAAAAAAATAATTTTATTTTTTACTCCCTCCCCTACCCCGCTGGGCGTCCATTGCCATCAGTTTGGCCACGACTTCGCCGCTAGGCAGAGCCGGCACCTTCTGCTTCGTAGCAGGTAGCCGGACCCCTCTTTGTTCGTCGGCTGTTAGCGGCCGACCCCAGGGACATGTCCCAGAGGGGCCCGCCACCAACAGCAGCGGCGAAGTCTTGGCCGGCGGTGTTGGAGGAGGAGGGGGAGACGACGGCCCTTCCAGCAGGTCTTCTGCGAAGAAGGCCGCCGCAATGTCTGCTGGTATACTGGTCACCACACCCTCCTCCACCTCTTCCTCGAAGAAAGAGGCCGCCAACGCTGATGGTATCCTTTCCATTTGTCTTGGGGTTGGGGAGATCTGTAGAACGTCACACAAATTTCAGGCATCCTATCAAGAGGACGATTTATATATAAATTTAAAAAAAAAAACAGGGGAATATTTTATTTTTACATTTAATCAGGATAGATTGAATATACTTTGAGAGGCAACTTGAAACAAACTTTTATTTTTACGTTAAATCAGGATAGATTGAATATACTTTGAGAGGCAACTTGAAACAAACTTTTATTTTTACGTTAAATCAGGATAGATTGAATATACTTTGAGAGGCAACTTGAAACAAACTTTTATTTTTACGTTAAATCAGGATAGATTGAATATACTTTGAGAGGCAACTTGAAACAAACTTTTATTTTTACGTTAAATCAGGATAGATTGAATATACTTTGAGAGGCAACTTGAAACAAACTTTTATTTTTACGTTAAATCATGATAGATTGAATAATATGCAAGTTAACATGGTAAAAGGGAATATATATTTTTTTCAAAAACATCTCTACACATTTTCTTTAACATACCGACGGTTTTTCTCTCCACACGCATAATGGAAAGGATCATGGCGCGGCGCGGTGGGGGGAGGTGAACACACCCCTCTCGGGATAAGTTTTTTTCTTTTGTGTGTGGGGGGAGGCGGAAGAAGTGCTGTTGTTTGCCTTCAACCCCCACACACACACATACATATATACACGCTTGAAAACCCTCCGAGCAGGGGAGGAGTGGTGAGCGCTGTTGTGTTCCTGCAACCACTGCTCGGAGGTTACGTCAGCAGTGTTCGTCTCACTGGTGAACGTAATCAGAGGAAAAAAAAAAAATGGAAATATTTACAATTATTAGGAGGGATCGGGCGAGGCACGAGTTTTAAAAGGACACAGATCTTTATGTCCCCAAGGTAATGTGCTGACACCGTCTTCAGAAAGCCAACGCTTATCGTCTCCTGAAGACAGTGCTACCTTGTTCACTCGCTCCGTAAACACGGCGTGGCCTCGCGAACGGAAATGGTATTGACTGCCTAGAATCCGTGAATTTTTAAGCAAGCAATCCAGGTAATGAGGGAACAGAAGTGATCGGATTACGTTGGCCTTAACTCCTTTCGCTTTACGCATACAAGAACCATCCTCCATCTTGTATGCGTAGAGTTTCGGGCGAAGACCCACGTATTCCGTAATGATCTTGCCAGCGGCTTCATCTTTCATCACCCCTGTTACACCCTTGTTGACTAAGGGGAAGCGTTGATCATTACCTGGCGCATAATTTGACGTGTCGAAACGTGAAGCTAAGTCGGGTCGAATGGAATCGTAAACGTTATCACACTGAACGTGGTAAATTAACGAATCAGTGTCCGAGTACAAGAGATGCAGAGACTGTGGAGGGAATTTTTTTTTGCATGTAGTTATAATGAAAGTCGTATAAAATCAATTTTGACAAATCTAAAATGGCGACACCCGTGTACAAAGGTTTATCGAAGGTTATCGAACCTTTCTGCAACTCTATGAGAACTAGATTTTCATCGACGATTTGCCGACCCTTGAATGTTGGACGACCAATCAGCTCGGCTGCCCCATAAATACTTTCGTAACACGAAGCGATGCGAATGTCTCTGTGTCTTCTAGAATCCTCTAAACTTTTCCCGTAAACAGCATTCGATAGTAACTTAAAAAACGATTTTTCGAAGGGATTCGCAGCCTGGGCACGACGCTCAGCATTAAAGGTTATGTAATCTTTCATCCAGGCCGCCTGTTCAAACCGCAGCACGCGGTGAACCTGGCCGATGACCGCCCCATACCGAACGTAGTGCCGCAGTGTTTTAGCATGAAGAACATAATTATTACGCGGCGCGAGAGTTAACAATAATTTACTCATTCGCCCGTTTGGCGGTACGCCATTCACAGGGGCCAGAGGCAGATCTGATAGGCGGTCATGACAATCATCGGGAAAGGTCAAATCCACTTCCGCGAAATATGACGTATCGCCATCTATGTCAATGGCGTTGAAATCCCAACTCACATACTCATCCCTGGGAACCCACTCAAATTTGCCCACAGGAAGCTTATCCAACATTGTGTGAGCATACAAAGCGTTTACATCGAAATAGCAGATGTACGAAGATGGAAGGCTCGGGTCGTGAGTGGACATGTGAACATTATTGGCTTTCGCGTGACGTCGACTAACGTTTGTTATACCTCCACGAACGGCAGACTCTAGGAAGAGGTATATATCCGGGTCGGTTATCAGCTCAAGACGCACACCGGTTTTAAATAAAAGTGCATCCCATGCGAGCGAGGGAGCGGTAATGTAATGGGCAGGATCTAATGAATAATATTGTAAGCAAACGAAACGAAACGATTCGAATATGTCGGCCAGCAAACAAGTATCCACCTTAAGATAACTAAGTGCGTACTCTTTCAATGTGGCACAATGGAAGACGTCCCAAGCCTTTTGAGCGTGAGTATAGTCCAGATCACTCACGTCCGTGCCACTCATTACGTTATGGAACGCTTCCTTAGGGGGTAGCGAGGCAGTCTGCAATTGTTCACTAGATTTAACAAAATCATAGGGAAACACACCTTTACGAGTAGCTAACTGAAACTGTGCGTCATCTGGAAGCATTGAACGGGTGACTTTCAATTTATCTGGCGTGAGATTGCCAGCGAGAGTTTCCAGAGATGAATTTAAAAAGTTAAGTGAATCTATGAATCTAAGACGCACAGTGCGCATGCCTCCTTGCGCATTATCTGAAATGGGTATGTATTTTGTAATGCACTTGTAGCTCTCCATTGTAACTCCAAGGACTTTGACACTGCCGGGGTTCTCCACAACGAAGGAACCGTCCGGCTGTGCAATCCGCCGCGAAACTAAATGTTGCATTAAAAAGTGGGCATCGTAATTTTGCAAATTATGAAAAACCGCGACGAGTTGATTCTTTTGCATCCTGAAAGCCAGGTTGCATTTAGAATGGGCATAACCACGTATTTCACCAGTAAAATGGCAGTGATCGAGCACCGTCTGCCCAGCCAATACCTTCTGACAGATATGGCAATGTGTTTGACTCGCAAGCCTTGCAGAGACGGCCGGGGTCGGTGTCTTAATAGTAATGGTCTTTGAATAAATATCGCAAACCCACTGTGTCATTGAAACTAATTCTGCGATCATTTCAGCAATACAATTATCACCCTCGAATTGCACATACTTGGTCAAAGAGCTATCGTACCCACATACTAACAAAATGCTACATGCATAAGGCACGTGTTCGTTTACCCGCGTAGTGCTAGAAGACTCGTCACCGGGCAAACAGGTGGAGAAAGGCTTCAGGTAACACTCCGTGTCACAGTACGCAATAAAGCCTAGGCGGTCCTGTTTTGCAAAGTTTGTAAATTGCAAATACTTGTTCTCTTCTGTAGGGAAACAGGTCCGCACTGCTTGATGCTGGCTGCAGAGAACATTGTGTGAATTTAATCTGTCTTCGCTTGTAAAATACTGAAGACAGCGCTCGCAAATCCATTTCTTATGTTGCGTCTTGGACAATTGTGTATGCAATAATCTGGACATTGATTTTATGTAAACAAAATGTAGGTGCTCTGTCGCGCCACTCGAACGAATCGCTAATACATTTACATGTCTCTCTCTTCGCTCAGAGGATACGCGAAGAGGCTGGATCGAGGATTCAGATTTGCCACTAAAACATTCGTCAACGATATTCCCCTTAGAATCTACGCAAGCGTAAACATTAATGGAAATATCATTGTTCCTCTCAAATGTTTTAATCTGATGCAGAGTGGAGGGAAACGTCAAGCCATTCGTATTAAAATACACGAGTGGATTTGGATACGAAGTGGCTCGAGAAACATTGCCTTCCACCGTCGACACACCTGCCATGACGGCATACAGGAAACAGTGCTGCTCGGGACACTCAATGTTAACACAAGCTTTCCTATTGTACAAAAACGCCGGCAATTTCGTGTGCGCTGCGCCAACCGTGAAAACTCTATAGCTTGAAACATGTACATCCATGTTAATCAATCTTTTTAGAGCCCAGCCACTGCCACGCGCACTGAAATCACTAACGTGTTTATTGATTTCCGGAATGAATGTTGAATCGTAGATTTCCCCTACCTCATCAGAGTGCAGTATCGCGGTTGAGTGAGTTGTGAAATGAAAAGTTTCACTCTCGTTTCCCTCCGCAGATTCTTTAACAAATGAAGCCGAGAGTGAAACGTAAACTTTAAAGGGGCGAATTAATTCGTTAGTTAAGTCCAGAAAGGGAACCCTACATCTCTGTAGAAACCGGTCCAAGTCCGGATCGACATTTTCAATATCATTTCCAATTCGAAAGTCCACTATCTTGTTAGCAAATGCAGTGTTCAAGGTAACACCCTCCAGGCGAGGCAAGACGTCGGGCCCCTGCGCCAACTCCACCCCTGACCCCCGCCCACCATCGCGAGAGTCAGGGATAGAAGGCCCAGCTTCATTAAAACGGAGTCGCTTTGCCTCGGGGGAAGAAGAACGGGAAGACATATTAAGAGAAAAGAGATAGAAAATAAAGAAAGAGAGAGAGAGAGAGAGAGA